>NC_141876.1:243253610-243556640 GCF_056163025.1 Triticum urartu | reverse complement strand
CTCGGCAGGACGGATGTCATCGTCGAGCCCACCTATGCGTCACGACTAGAAGCTTTGCAGGCAAAGACCACCTTTCGTCGGGATAAGATGTACTTCCTGTCCCCTTGCTAATTGGCCGCTATGGAATCCCTTCCCGCCTAAGCTATGAGGGAAGAGGACCGAGGCCACTATAAGTTGTCGCGACAAACCACGGCCACCTATGGGACCAAAGGTCCCTTGCTGGTTCAGCAGCAGGAGATGTCACATTGCACAAAGAGCAGAAGAGCGCGGGGCAGCACGACAGAGATCACACGAGCAATTTCAACCCTTCTACCTTGTTTCCATCTGCACTGACTCTCCTTTCAGGGTTGGAAGCAAATCCATGTGGGAATCACACACGTGACAGGACCTCATAGAAATCTTTTCTTTTTACCTTGTCCAAGATGTGCACAGCTGGTGCCATATCCTGTGGTTTACCTTCATCTTGCACCTGCAAATCCTGTCTGATACCCAGGTGTGTCAAATCAATATTAAGAAGTGTGTCGATAATGTTGTCACATATATTTTTCTTGATGTGCATCACATCAAGATTATGCCACAGATCCAAATCTTTCCAATACTCCAACTCCCACAAAGTGGACCCATGGGTAAACAATAATCTCTCTTTTGCCCTGTCATGCTTCCTTTTCCCGCTACCATTACCAGGATGGTTTCCTGGTGTAATATGCCTGAAATTCTCTAATTCCATTTGCAAATCATCGGCGGTGAGCCTCTTTGGCGCATCACGGTTTTCATTCTTTGCATTGAACACATGTGTTTGGTATTTTCTAGGATGCGGCTTATCCTTGGCAAGGAAAATGCAGTGTCCAATGTAACAGATCTTGCTAAGTATTGCGTATGATAGCGGATTCCTGTCACAGCGAACACATGCATTGTAACCATGTGTCGTTCGCCCTGACATAGTGCCCAAACCCGGATAATCATGGATGCACCAAATTATAACGGCACGCAGAAAGAAATCAGCTGGTGGGCTGCTATATAGGTCTCGAGTGAGAACACCCCTCCATAGCTGTTGAAGTTCCTCCACAAGAGGCTCCATGAACAAATAAAAATCCTTTCCAGGACTTTTTGGACCTGGGATGAGCAAGGCCATCATGTAGTTTGATTCTTTGGTGCAGACATTTGGAGGCATGTTGTAAGGGATAACAAGCACTGGTCACATGCTATATGTGGTGCTCTGGTGGCCAATTGGGTTAAATCCATCTGAAGCTAAGCCAAGTCTAATGTTTCTCGGGTCAGCAGCAAAGTTTTCTTGTTTCTGATTGAAGCTTTTCCACTAACTACCATGTGATGGATGGTTCATTACATTCTAAACTCTGTACTCCTGGTTCCTAGAATGCCACAGTACATCCTCTCTTGTTTCACCATCATGAAACAACCTCTGCAATCTTGGTGTAATTGGAAAATGTCTTAGAACATTATGAGGGATCCTCTTCACAACATCGCCATCTTTCCATCTGGATGATTTGCATTTCGGGCATTCACTTAAGTTGGCATAATCCTTCCGGAATAGAACACAATTATTCTTACAAACATGGATCATATCATATCCAATTACAACTGCATGAAGGAAATTCTTCATTTTACTGTAGGTGTGTGGAAGCTCAGACGCATCTGGGAAAGCTTTGCAGAAAGCAGCCAACACCGCATCGGATGATTTGTCGGTGATCCGCTCAGATGTCTTCACCTGAAGAAAGGTGACCATAGCTGAGAATACTGACAGCTTATTTCCTGGGGTGACAGCCACGTTGCATTGTTCCAACATCCGGGCCCACCATTTTTCTTCTGTAGGTGAAAGTTCACGGAATGCATGAGCATTTCATAAAATTGTTTCAATGTTGGTCAAACTCACTGGATCCGCCACCACCTCCTCCTCCTCTTCCACCTGAGCATCAGGCAGATCAAGATGGTGATCTGCTGCTTCCAAGTAGTCAATAACATTGATATTCACAGCTTCACCATGATGAACCCACCACGTATATGTGACCGACATCCCATACAAGTGTAGATTATTTTGCAAAGTTGACTGGGGTCTTGTAACTGAATTCATACAACTACTACACCGGCAGAACACATCTGATTTCGGACCACCATACTCAGCTCTGATAAAGTTCATGAAGTTTTCAACCCCCTCGACATATGCAGCGGAGAATCTTTGAGCAAAAGTTATCCAGGTCATGTCCATCTGTTAGACATACAAATTAGTTCTTCTACTAGATATTAGAGGAAAAACATATATGCTTTTTTATGAAGTCCAGAAAAAAAACCTAGGTCGATGTCTAAAGCTATGGCAAGATATTTGGACGAGCAGATCTAAGTAACAAAATATATGTAAAGCTAATTCAGCAAACAGATTTGAGTGCTAAATTATGGAAGGCTGTTTCAGCAGTCAATGAGGCCGAGCACACAGCCATCAAACTATCGAAGGCCATCGCAGCAACAAAGATCGAGTATAAAATGGTGTAGAGCTATTTCACCTAACAGATTGGCTACTAGACCATGGCAATCTACGTCACAACAAATATATGGCAGGATATTTTAGCATCTAATCGGCCTTGGCATGCCATCTCAGCTAAGAAGATTGAGTGCAGAACAGGGCAAGGAAGCTTCTTAAGCAGAGCGCATTGACTGTACACTACTTCGGCAAACAGTGAGATTAATAGCGTCTATCATCTAACATTCACGCTACACCGACATGCACGGGGCCTCAGCCTGGAATGCGCGTACTGTGGGAGAAGCTGACCGCCGTGCGTCTCCACACAAACGTCGCCAGCGGTGGCGGCGCTGACCGCCATGCGCCTCCACAAGAACGTCGCCAGCGGTGGAGGCGCGGCTAGAGGACGACAGTCTACAAGTGCGTACTGTGGGAGCAAGAGGATAGCCGTGCGTCCCCCTCGGCGAACTGCGGCACCGAAGTATCGGCGCGGCAGGGAGGGCGGCTTTGGCGGAGCGAATGGAGTGGAGGGGGACGTGGGGAGGGGGTTTGGGGAATATTATTGGCTAGTTGGCCGACGGGCGGTTGAATCTAGGATTTGGGAGGATTTTCGCGGGGTGGGTGGGGGGAGTTTGGCGCATGGTTGGTTTCTCCGAGTGTAGTCCCACGTGTCAGTGTAGAGGCAAGCCGAAGCGCGTTCCGTTTGTGTGAGCCGTGTGCAGGACCGAACGTGTGTGGGGTGCAATGCGACCGCGACAGGGGTTCTGTGAGTGTACCACCTTTTTTCCTTTTAAACTAGGTGCTTCGCCCCCTCAGAAAAAACTTGTTATCGTGCGATCCATTGATACTACTACTAGTAATCCGGTAATCCCGACTAAAATGGCGTGGCCGGGTCTTTTCCCGCGCGATATGGTGGGAGGTTGGCTTAGTTGTGTTTTTAGGACCAGTAATGCTACACCTACATAATACCAGTTACGTAATTAACGTAATGTGAAATGTGTGAGCTGTTAATTGTAGATTGGGGGGAGGGAGGGGCCCACCACCATGAAAATCAGGGGAGGAGAGATAGAGACAATTTACGTTAACCCTTTCGTAGGTTCCCGTAGATGTAGAAAGATGTGAAATGCATGAATGTGTAGTGGACGTACTATTGGAGTGCCTAAGATAAATTGTGTATGTATAGACCATATGTGTTTATTTTTACTTCACGTGTTAGCTTTGTCTCGGTTCAATAAAAAGCAGAGTTGGTGATGATGGTGTGCCTGTCATCCTGCAATATAGGTCGTCCGATCTATATCTAATGGATAGGAAGGAAACTATGACAATTTACCCGCACTCCTCTCCACGTTTGCAGATAAGGCCTTCCCTCGTTCATCCTTTTCTCCCACAAGATCTTGATCTTCCGTGCAACGCACGGGCATCTTGCTAGTACTCCTACAATATACTATATTATTGTGAAAGTTCATATACACCGGCCGAGATTAATGCAAACATGACTGATTTTCATTACATTTCGAACTTTTATAGGACAGAAATATAAAAGAAACCTGACCCTAAACCTATTCTACGGCGGCGACCGACGTCCTCCATCTGCGATGTCTATGTACGGGGGCGAGGTTCAAGACCCGTGAAGTGAAGGTGCGGTCTCCAGTGAGGAAGAGTAGAACACGGGATATGAACCGGCCAGTTGGCACACCATGCCCTGCCGCCTCCCATGCCCTACTCATCCTCGGTGGAGTCCCCGACTTAGCGGTGCCGGACGTTGGACGCCAGCAAGTAGGACGCGTGGCTGACGGTGCTCCCGTCATCGGCCGCCAGCGTGGCCACCGCTTGTGCGGTCGCGTCCGCGTCCGGCTGGGCTGCTATTGCATCACGATAGGCGACTTGAGCGAGGGCGGCGACCTCGAGCTTCATCCCCGAAGACAAGCTCTCATGCAGAGCGTGCGCGTTTGCGGTCATGGCGGATGTGGTGCCAGGTAGGAGGACGATGCGCTATGGTGTGGAGGTTAGCTGGGCCTTGCCGCTTTAAGTAACGCATTATGGTGAGGCCAAGCGTCCTGGCGCTTCATTAAGTCGCCGGAGTTGGTTCCTCGGGCACCGAGCCTCTTAACGATGGCATACGGACGGACGGCATGAATGCGGGCAGCTGGCGCCGGTTGGGAACGCACCGCACGACGGCGCAAGGGACGAGTGTTTTTGTTGTGCTAGGGTAGTTAGCTACGGTCATGGCAATGTTGGAGATGCCCTTTTCTCACATGCGATCGACACATGTCATTGAAAAAGCAAGACGACCCAGCATGGTCTCAGGTCCTGAGGATGCAGTTGGCGGTGCTACGCCATTTAGCGGACGTGTCCCGGCGCCCCGTGCATCCTCGACGAGCCGGGTGTTGGGGTGTGTTTCGATTGTGGCCAAAGTGCACCTTACCAAAATTTTGGTCATGACCCAAAGATTGGTCTTTGTTTGGATGGTTGCCATTTTTTGGCATGCCAATGAACTCTAGCCAACTCTAGTTCATTTTTCTTGCCAATGTTGGCCAAATCATGGGAAACCAAAACCTCAACCAAATTTTTGGCTACCCAATGCTTTGATGGGGCAACCTTGGGCACAAACCAAACATACTGTTGGCCGTGCCACATCACTACCGCCACCCTCGGCACACTGAAACCGACCGTGTCTAGCGACGATGAGCGTGTCGCTCACCGCGGTCGCCGTGTCCAGAGGCGGTGCTGGAGCTGCGCCACCTTGTTGGCCCCCACGACTGACATGAACGGTTGCTGGTGGCGAGGAGGTCATGGGACAGCTCCTCCATTGGACTGGTCTGCGCTACGTCGTCCAGACAGGTGTGCCCCACATGTCGGTTTCCCTGTTTTCCCGGCCATATTCGAGCATAAGTGATCTGCGTTGCGCATTAGGCCTTTCACTATGTAGGCAAAGCGAGACAACTTATTGTTTATTTTAGCCATTCAAGTATAATCATGTGGCGTTTGCTTATTTCTCATTCCTCTCCAACCCTCTTCTCCATCGATCATGTCGCCCTCCGGTCGAGTCCATCCTCCCGCATGCCTCATTTGAACATTTCGCTGAGTATCATTCGCATGTGGGCCTAGACCATGCTTGTATTTCCAATGTTTTGTAATTTGTCCCACATGCATACAAACAAACGGTTTGATTAAAGTTTCACTTTGCCGCCACTATGTGTCACTTTGTGTCTTAGTTTTGACATCCTATTCGGTTCATGCCCTGACACATGTTGACGAGATCGATTGATGTTCAGAGATCAATTGTGTGTCGTGCAAGGAGATAAAGGTTTGGTCTATTTCTATGATAGAAATGACGTGCGGGGGGGGGGGGGTCTGTGGGGATCAGAGGGAGTATATTGTATGTTCAATCGATCTCCGGACCCCAAGATGAAAACGAGAGAGAATGAGTGGGGGCATGTGTGATACCTAAGGCGGATTCAAAATTTTGAACCGGTGATCATAGCATCCAGAAATCACATATAAAGGGTATTCAATGTTCGTTTCGTTTTTGAACGTACAATATACTCCCTACTATCCTTTCTAGTTTACATATAAGTTTTATATGTAGTCAATGTATCTCTACTTTGATCAAAAAAGTATCAACATTCAACAATGCCCAATCAATATTGTTAGATTCGTACGTACTCCTAGATTTGTACTTGAGATGGTTTCCAATTTGTTTTCAACCATGTGAATGTGCTTGTTCTCGCGCATGCTGTTCCTACTAGGATTTCGCCACATATAGTCAATCCAATAGTAAGTTTTTTTAAGCTCCCTATCCAATAGTACTAGTGGAGTACAAACAACATCTTTACTAGAGTATGCAGTGCTCATAGTAGTACTCCCTGCTTCCATTTATATAGGGCCTATGTGGAGGAGAGAGATGTGAAAAGGTAAGGGGAGTGAGCTCTCATGCAAGAGCCTAGCTATATATGCATTCCTATAAATACAATAAATATGAAGAAAGAGATGGAGAGGAGATGGAAAAAAGTACTAATACAATAGCCAACCTTATAATTATTTTGCGGGAAATAGCCAACCTTATAGCCCACACTACTGTATGAGTGCATATAATAGATGATGGCTATAGATGGCATGGCAGTTCCTTATAGCCATCGACTGGCTATATTATTAACCATGATCTAATGCATTTTTCAAAACCGCATTTGACTATTGACAAGATTAATAGTACATGAGATGTATAATGTGAAAATTATATCATTGGAAGCTCCTTTCACATACGAATTCGACCGTTTGCTTTGTGTAAGTTGCATGTCATATATTATTACTCTAACATTTGGTCAAAGTTAGCCTCGAAAAACGCATTAGGCCCTGTATAGTAAATGGAAGGAGGGAGTAGTAGTGGAAGTGGATCCTCCGACATAGGTATCCCTGCCTTAACCTCCCTTTCGGTCACTTACTGGTGGACCCCATGCTTGCTAGGCCCCACATGTCAGTTACTCAATGGGTTCAACCACATCAGAGGATCCTCATCCATCATATACTCCCTCTGTTTTTATTTACCCCACATAAAACGGAGGGAGTGGTAGTATAAATGACGCGGGCGGGGGAGGGGGAGGGACGTCGGTTTGCTCTCAACTCCGGTCCCACAAGCGAGCGAAAACGCAAGACGAAGCGCGTTCCATTCCGTGAGCAACGTGGAGGGTCCAGCGTGCCGGGCTGCAACGTGAACGCGACAAGAGCGATGTACAGGTAAAACTAATTAACCGGTCGTCGCCGGAACCACTATTCACACCAGAACCTTCACTGCTCGGCCTACGCCAGCCACTGCCCTAAAACCACACCTAATCTCCAGCCCCTTCCCCCACATTTCGATCCCCTAGCCCGCATCAAGCATCCCCTAGTTCGCCGGAAAGCCATGGTGTGCCGCAAGATCACGTACTACAAGATGCTCACGCCGGAGCGCCGCGCAGAAATCACGGCGGCGGTCGGTGGCACAGACCTCCGTTCCCAAGCTTGCTTTGCGACGGGCCAATCCCCGAGTTCTCTGGAGCCAAGCTACGAGGAAGAGGAAGCCGATCCAATGTTCATGGCGGAGGTCGTGGCGCAGAAGGCCCCCGATGGGTATGAGACGATGGACGTCAACTTCGTGCCGGTGTCCGAGTCCCCCATGGTGCAGGCGGACCGGAGTTTCAACCTGGCGATACTAACGGAGGACCGGAAGGGAGAGGCTCAACTCGACATAGAGCGCGCACATGCCGCTGCCATTGAGGCTGTCCTGTAGGCAGAACCGGATGTCGTGGATGTGAACCGGGCAGCGGAGGCTCAAGTTGAGGCGGAGCGTGCGGATGCCGCTGCCATCGAGGCCCTCCTGCAGGTGGAACCAGACATCCTGGACTTGAACTGGGCGACAGAGGCTCAACTCAATGTGGAGCGCGTGGATGCCGCTCTCATCGAGGCCCTCCTGCAGGCAGAACCGGACGTCCTGGACTTGAACCGGGCGGCGGAGGCTCGACTCGACGTGGAGCGCGCAGATGCCGCTGCCATCGAGGCCCTCCTACAGGCGGAACTGGACGTCCTCGACTTGAACCAGGCGGTCCTCCTGTCCATTTAGAGCTCCCGCACGCTCTGTGTGAACGGGTAGCTGGAGGCCGAGGACAACCACGATGCAGAGACACACGTCGGCAGCTACGGCTGGTTCACGCCGGCAGACAAAGACGACGAGGTTGTCTTGTTCCGCGAGGAGTTACAGTTTTTATTTATGTTGTTATTTTTATGGATCTTTTGTTCTGTAAAACCATATATTGTTATGCAAGTCGCCTAACTTGGGCCAGTCTACCATTTCAGGCGGTTGGATGAATATCCTGCTTCTCCTAACCCTTCTTCCTCACCTCTTCTTCTTCCCCAACAGACCACCGCACGGGCCATACGGATACTCCCCAACATGCGGTTGGATAAACATGCTCTACGAACAAAAATTATGTGTCAGTGGTAGGTGGCTGAGTTTGGTTTGTTCACATGCGACAGCACGTGTCAGTGAGGGTGCGTTCCCTTGGTTGGGTTTGCGGCGTGCAGGAGCGAGTGTGTGAGGGTGCGGTGCGACCGCGACGTGCAGGAGCGACCGTGTGAGGGTGCAGTGCGACCGCGATAGCCGTGTGCAAGTGTACCACCTTTTCATTTTGAAAACTTTAGGCAAGCTTGGCAAAAATGTGTCGCGAAGCATGGCAATGCAAGGCCTAGACCCAAACGGGATAAGTACGTACTACGTACTAGGAGTACCAGTGTTCGAAAAGAAAGGCGGGGTTTTCCTTCGCGGGATTAATCAATACAAATGCTCGTTTCAAGTGTCAATTAATGTGTATTTTTTTCTCCAAAGCCCAAAGAGCTAACCATCTCACTGCTCATCGCTTGATTAATGCAGCACCATGCAAACCAACCTTCTCACTTCCGCATGCATGCTGGGGATATTAATGTCCTTGGTTGCTAGTACGAGGAAAACCCCATCAATTTTGCCTTGATTAGTGTTAGTGGCCTTTTGCAAATTGTAATTTTGATATACTAGCCTTGTGTACAAAAAATGGAGGTAGTAACTATATTTGACTTCCTTCCCCATTGTGGTGACGTCGACGATATTTCGAACGTTGTGGTTTGGCAAAGTGCGTTCGACGAAGAACACCATTGAGGGAGACCACGGTAAGTCGTTCGCAAGTGCCACCTGCAAGACGAGACAACCGCCTTATTTGCATCCAGGAAGTATGTTGAACCAAAGGACGTGTAAATGTACTAGTACTACTCATACACAATAGCGTCGTCCGTCCATCTTTGTGCGGTGAGATGGTTTCTCGAAGAAGATGATGGAGAAGCGGAGTCAGCGAAGAGTGAAATGATGGTTGCTTTGTCCGTGCTTTGTGATTTGACGTCTCACTGCTTTGTGATTTGTGATAGAAGGGACAGGGGAGTAGACTCTGTGCTCTATACTGTACATGCGTCCAAGCACGGGAGAAAGAGGAGAGACGCTGCATTTTTCTATTCCTTCAATCAATCAATGAGGAAGCTTCGTTTCCATCCTTTTGGCTTTGGTAATACCGTCCACAATGGTTCCCATGATGCCAAAAGCTATTTTAACATTTCACTACAAATTGTGGATGCCCTTAACCGTACCACTTGGTTTTGCTCCTATGTGTTATCTAAAAAATTATAGAATCAAGATTAGTAAAAAGGAGGTGAACATGAGGTGCCACGTGTCAGTGCTTTACCAAGCCAATCCGCGTCCCACATGAGGCAGAACAATGGCAGAAGCAACACGTGGTTAACTTGAAGAAGATGAGGGAGAAGCGGATTCAACAACGAGTGAAATGATGCTTGCTTCGTCCCTCCAACTTCTTTTTTTAGCATTATTACTTCGTCCCTCCAACTTAACTACGGGAAAGGCGCAGCTTTGTGATTTGATGCCTCATTGCTCATTACTACGCCAGCGCCATGACTAGGTGCTTCAGCCCGGCTGCTCTGCATTGTATTCCGGTATGGCACGTGGAACCGGTAGCTTGATGTCCCACATGTCGGTGAAAGGGACTATAAGATTTATGAAAGCAAGGGCTCCACTCTTACGATGGAGGAGTACATGACACGACGGCCCAGTGAAGTGTCACTCGTACTGTATAGTACTATAGTTTTGCTGTTTCGCATGATCCATCGATACAAACCCAATTAAACAGGAAAGGGCAGGATTTTTCCCGCGCGGTATATGATACTGGCCATACATTTCAAAGGCAATTTTAATGTATGCAAACTGAATAATTATGTAACAATATGATATCTAGTAAAAGTAAAAACACATATGATTTAATGTGTTAGAGTGTAGTAGTAGTGTTGTATGGCACAGTTGTTATATGTAACATGAGAGAACGTGTAGAGATGTAGTTTTGGAGGGCCTAAAGAGAGAAATGAGTAATACGTTCACCGAACTTCAGAATAAGCTGATTACGGTCACTATATACGTTTTGCGGTGATTATACGGTCACATGCTCACGGTTCAGCATCGGATTGCACTCTGTTGACCGGCCAAATAGTCTGCGTGGCACCATGTTGACTAGTTAAATTGACCACGTTCCTTGTGGGTCCCACCTATCAGTTCGCATAGGGAAAAGGTCAGATAAACACAAATTTACACAGGCGCAATAAGACTCCAACCCGTGCGGGAATCACCTGGTTGTGTATGTGTCTGTCAGGGCCTGATGTGTGCGCATGCAGGTGTCGGTTGAGTACTTTAGCATGAGAGTGTGTGTTGGTTGTGTGGTGTACTGGTGTGTGCATGCATGCGTGCGTGTTTGCGTGTGAGTGTTCATGTGAGTGTTGCGTGCATGCAGTTTGTGTGCATGCGTGCATGTGTGTATAATCACCACACCAGCTCCCGTGTGTTAAAACAGACGGCTCAGCATACCAATACAAGGCCACCTTGTCCGCTGTGCCCGCGGTTATGACTTCAAACCACCGTCCAATATTTTTTTGTGATTTTTTTCATTCTTACTAGAAAGATGCCCGTGCATTGCACATAACATCAAGATGCATTTGTATGACTAGTTTATCTTGTGACGGAAAAGGATGAACGAGGGAAGGCCTTATTTGCAAATGTGGAGAGGTGTGTGGGTACTTTTTTCCAAAATTGTCATAGTTTCTTTCATATCTGTCAGATATGAATTGGACGGCCTATATGGCAGGATGGCAGGCACACCATCATCACCAACTCTATTTTTTATAAGAGTGTATTTTATATTTTATACGAGTGTAGATGTAGAGGAGATACAAGCAGACAGGTGGGCCCGATGGTAGTGAGATAATGTGATGCAACACTAGAGGTGCCACATGGAGCGTTTAACTGGTCAACTAGTCGTGTCTTGAGAAAATACAGAGTTGTATGGTGAGCCCGTGACTATATAATAACCACAAAACGTAAATGGTGACCGTAATGAGTGGATTCTGAAGTCCAATGTATGTATCGTCCTTTCGCTTCAAATACAATGATCGTCACTGTATATATCGTGAGAGAAAGATGAAACATGTGTAAATGTGCTGGGGGCTTACTTTTAGAGGACGTGGAGATAGTTTGTGTGCGTACGTGAAAGGGGCATAGAGGGGGGTATGCGATGGAGAGAGAGAGATGCTATTCGTTTCTCTTTATTATGACTAACTTTATATATAGTATAAAAATATACAAATTCACAGTGTGGAATAAATATTATTGTGGGCACCATGCAATGCAAATTAGCGTTCATACTCCTCCTTATAACTTTGTAAGGTTGTATATATGTAGAAATTCTAAAATAATTTTTAGGCCACACTTTATTCAAAAGGAATGTTGTATGCGAAATAAACGTGAAGAGAGGGCTTTTTAGATCAATGGGGTACGTGATGTAACATATGTGAATGTGTAGTTGATGCATTTGGCAGGGCCTAGAGAGGTATGTGTGTGTATTACGTATTCGAGAGAGGCATGGATAGAGGGGCCGGCAGGGCGGGGGGCGTGGGAGAGATAACACGAGAAATGAGAGTGGTCTAGAGAGAGAGACGAATATGACGTCACGGCGAGAGATTCCAGGAGAATATGAGTGTGTATTTGCAGGGGGAGTGGATAGAGGCACCGGGAGAATATATTTTTTGTGTGGTGTCTGTGTTGGTATGTGTGGGTGTGAGAAGATAATGAGACATGGAGGCAGAGGGTGTGTCACCACGTGAGGTCTGGTGGGTCAAGCTGAGGCCCTTCGTTCGGTTCCGTCCCGCGCCACATTGGTCGGCCCGTGACGCATTTAGGGAGACCCATGGATGACTAGTCGTACAAGACAAAGATAGCATAATTGTGAAGGACTCTATGTCCACTGAAAAAGCCGGCTAGGATTTGTAACCCTAGGTTCTCGGACTAAGGGGCATTCTACAGAATGCTCTGCTAGAATCATACTCGTCGATTATGAAGAGAGGTGTGAGACAATGCGTGAGAGACAGGCCTAAAGATATTGTGCGTACATGAGACATGTAGGCAGGTCTATGTATATAGAAAGGGTCGATGGGGATTGTGCGCATGTATGCTTGCGAGAGGAAGAGTGCTTGTGATAAAGGTTAGTGAAAACAGTCGTAAATGGTTACGAGAGGGAGGGAGGGTTATATCGAGAGCATGTGTGCAAGAAAGACACCTCGGGAGAGAGTGTGTGAGCATGTGTGAGAGGCCACCAATGGAGAGTTAAACTACACATAAAAGACTATTGTACACATTGATTAAAGATATAAATTGTATCCAAATATTAGGATGGGATCATGATATTTGCAATTCGCGTAAGGAACGGTCATTGATCCATCAGACATCTAGATTCTATCGAATTTGAGCATGTCTATGTTATTATTCCACATAATTGATCCACATAGTTAGTATTTTGAACTCCGAACAATGCATCGCTTTAGCAATCGAATATAAACATGAGTATAGTTCATGTTGTGTGTGTAAAGCACATTATATATACAAAAGTTACACAATGAACATTATAAATGGCTACCTATGAACTAGCATACATTTGAATTCAACATAAGGTCGTTTAAAAAATCAAATTCAACATGAAGTCCATTCAATTATTTGAATTTGATATCATGGCATTCGTAAATCATACATAAATTATGGGGGCACCAATATTTGCTCTGATTTTGTACATAATAGCATATCTAGTCGTGTACAAAATAGATTCAAATTTAGCTCCTCCATTCCAAAATAATCGTAGTTATAGGATTTTCAAGTGTCAAAATTTCAAAAAGAAGCGGATAATTTATGAGGGTTTCAAACATACAAGGTCAAATTTAACGTTGTCTATTTAGGTCAATACTCAAAGTTCAAGAGCACTCTAAATGTGAATGCTTGTGTTTCAAAATTTCAAACGAAGCGCCAAAAGAGCCTCTACTCACCCGAAACTGCGTGAGACCAATGTTTGGTAGTACATGGAAATTACTTTTCTAATAACTCCGACACGTGAAACCTACCGGCCCGACGTCAAAAGGTCTAAACCGGGTTAGGTTCGTAGCTTCATATAGACGCCACGCAAATGCCTCCGAAAAATATTCATACACAATGGCCGCCTAAGCACAAATCCACGGGGCCGAAATCGCTCCCGCCCACTATTTGGCACACCTGGGATTACCATCCTACCCCCGACCCGTAGTAGGTCCGAAATTTAAGAGGGGCGCAAAGTTTGTACTTTCCCCAAATTTCAGACAAGTGTGTCCCATCTTCTGTTCAAAAAAGCCAGAAACAAGGGCGTCCCAGACCGGAACATGGTTCTCCCACCTCCCCCCGCCCACCCGTCCGATTCCCCATTCATACTCCGTGAGCGCAAAACTACCTCTCCACCAGTCGTGAAACCTAGGCGTCCTCCGTCCGCCACCCCATCCCACACATCAACCGCCGCCCTCCTCCATCCCCACCCGTCCGATTCCCCATTTGTACTCCGTGGGCGCAAAACTACCTCTCCACCAGCCGTGAAACCTAGACGTCCTCCGCCCGCCACCCCATCCCACACATCAACCGCCACCCTCCTCCATCACGCCGGAGCCGATACCCCAACGTCGTCTTCCACAGCAACCTCAACCACAACGCCCTCCACGGCTAGTAGTTGAAGCCAAGGTTGAGCCGTCCGTACCTGAGTCAGTTCAACCATGCCATCCTACGCCTCACCGCTGCCGCTCCAACTTCGCCACCCTCCACCGCACCAGAGCTGTTCCTGCTACGCCATCCTTCGCCGCCTCAGATCTGCTTCCCCTCTGCCGATATATGGCCATGGAAACACAGTCAACAATTTGGCCATGGGTTTGTCCAAGGATCCACGATTCTCCAAAACATCGGTTCCCCCGGGAGAAAAACAAGATCGCCGCGACATATGGAGGAGACCACACTGGAAACCGATAAGGGTACTCTCTTCCCTTATTTGTGCAACTCATACTTGTCTGCTTGCACGGTATTCATCCCACATAAGACACTAGTTGACTGCTTCTTCTTGATACTAGATGTTCCTAGTAACTCGCGATGCACAAGGTTTCTCCTCATATACTATTTCACCTTAGCTAGAGGTCTGTCGCCCCCCTGAATTTCAATTCCTGGTCACACTAGTAGAAAAAGGGTCAAATGTCAAGCACATTAGTGCCGGTTTGATTTTGAGCCGGCACTAATGTATGCATTAGTGCCGGTTCCAACGGCTAGCCGGCCGCTCTCATTAGTACCGGTTCATGGTGAACCTTTATCACCGGTTCGTGCCATGAACCGGTAATAAAGTGAGTGGTGGGGGAATGTTGTTAGTCTGGGGTCCCTCCAGCCACCTGGTTATCACGAACCGGTACTAAAGGTCGTCCTACATAAACCCTTCGTCCACCCGAGCTCGCTCTATTCTTCCCCTTTCCCCTGTCCTCTCTGTTCTTCCCCTCTTCCTCTCGAGCTCATCACACATTTTGCCCAACATTTGTCATGATTTGAAGGCCCCCATCCATTCAAATGATCACAAAGGTTAGCAACTTTGTCCTTTCATCTCTCATTGCTAGATTAGCTCTTGCAATGCTTTATATAGTGATTAATTTGTGAGTTTAGTAATTTTGGAGGAATTATATGTGCTAGTATTTGATTTATATGCAATTTGAGGTCAAAAATAACACTTAGTTTGCATATCTAGGTGTGGTTTACCTAGTGCCTTCTAAATCGCCATCGTAACCACCGTCGATCGCCAGCACCGTCCCGTCGCCGGCACCACCTTGCTGTGAGCCTCTTGTTCATGAATGTTTTATATAAAAAATTTGATATTTGTGTGATTTGGATATATAGTTACTCGTATAATTATCTTGCCCGTACATTGTTTGTTATACATAGTGCCATGGTTTTGATATGAGTCCCCGTTGGCCCTCGTCCTTGTTATGATTCGGATGTGGTATACTCTCTTTTAAAACTATTTGTTGCATTTTGTGTTTATGACAAATTGTGCCCATCAAGTTGACATAGATATTTGTATGTAGGAGGTATGTGAACAGGAAATTCCAACCGACCCTATTGTTGAGAGGTTAAATTTAGTTGAAAGAGAAAACGAGGATTTGAAATAAAAATTGAAAAGAATTGAGGGGGAGAAGATGGAATTGGAGTTGCATGTTGCCGATGTCGTCGATGATCACAAGATCAAGATGGAGAAAATGCGCTTAAAGATTATAAAGATTAGAAAATATGCCATTCATAGTGAGGCTTGGTATCATTATGCTGTTGAATCAATTGTTACCTTAGTTGCGATCTTGATCGCATTTGTTGTTGCATTTAAATTATTTAGCTAGAGAGTTATTTGTTTGTTGCATTTAAGTGTTGTATGAACTATATATATGTATGAACTTGTATTAATTTGGTCTTTTCGGTGTTGTGTAATGAAGATGAGCCGACAATGGATGTATGATGACCGATGCTCTCCCGAGTTTATTAATGGCATGCAAACTTTTCTTCTTGCGGCTGAGGAAAACAAGCGGGCGAATGGTTTTATGCCTTGTCCATGTGCTGTCTGTAAGAATGATCACAATTACTCTACGTCAAGAACCATTCACGTCTACCTGTTTAAGTCCGGTTTCATGCCCCACTATAATGTTTGGACCAAGCATGGAGAAAGAGGGGTTATGATGGAAGACAATGAAGAATAAGAGGACGACGACAGCTATCCTGGCCATGGGTTCCCTGAATACGATGATACAATAATGGTGGAAGAAGCTGAGCTGGCAATGCGGGAAGAAGCTGAAGAAGAGGCATCAGATGGGCCAGCTGATGATCTAGGTCGGGCCATTGCCGATGAAAAGAGAAACTATGCAAGTGATTTGGAGAAGAAGAAGTTGCAGCGCATGTTAGAGGATCACAAGAAATTGTTGTACCTGAATTGCGAAGCTAACAAGAAAAAGTTAGGCACCACACTGGAATTGCTGCAATGGAAGGCAGAGAATGGTGTATCTGACAAGGGATTTGGAAAGTTGCTGGTAATGATAAAGAATATGCTTGCAAAGGACAACGAATTACCCGAGAGTATGTATGAAGCAAAGAAGATACATGCATACCCTAATGACTGTATCCTCTACCGTTGTGAGAACGAGGATTTGAACGCTTACCCGGTATGCGGTGCATTGCGCTATAAGATCAGCCGCGATGACCCTGGTGATGTCAAGGGCGAGCGCCCCAGGAAGAAGATTCCTGCCCAGGTGATGTGGTATGCTCCTATAATACCACGGTTCCAAAACAAAGAGCATGCCAAGGCGATGCGATGGCACAGAGAATACCGTAAGAAAGACGGAAAGTTGAGAGTACCCACTGACGGGTCACAGTGGAGAAAATCGAGAGAAAGTACGGGAAGGAGTTTGTAGATCACGCAAGGAACATATGGTTTGGTCTAAGCGCAGATGGCATTAATCCTTTTGTGGAGCAGATCATCAACCATAGCACCTGGCCTATGACTCTATGTTTGTATAACCTTCCTCCTTGGTTGTGCACGAAGCGGAAGTTCATTATGATGCCAGTGCTCATCCAAGGCCCTAAGCAACCCGGCAATGACATTGATGTGTACCTAAGGCCATTAGTTGAAGAACTCTTACAGCTGTGGAATGGAACAGGAGTACGTGCATGGGATGAGCACATGGGGGAAGAATTTGACCTAAAGGCATTGCTGTTCGTGACCATCAATGATTGGCATGCTCTCAGTAACCTTTCGGGACAAACAAACAAGGGATACCGTGCATGCACGCACTATTTGGATGATACCGACAGTATATATTTGGACAATTGTAGGAAGAATGTGTACCCAGGACATCGTCGATTTCTTCCGAGCAGGCATCCCATAATAAAGAAAGGCAGTCATTTCAAAGGTGAGGCGGATCACCGGATGAAGCCTCGCCACCGTACTGGTGCTAATGTACATGATATGGTCAAGGATTTGAAGGTAGTCTTTGGAAAGAGTCCTGGTGGACAACCTGTTCCAAATGACGCTGACGGACGCGCACCCATGTGGAAGAAGAAATCTATATTTTGGGACCTGCCCTATTGGAAAGACCTAGAGGTCCGCTCCACAATCGACATGATGCACGTGACGAAGAAACTTTGTGTAACGCCCCGAGACCGATGTGCCAGGTGTCCTCCAGTTATTCGTTGTTGTTGCCTTGTCTTTGCTTGCGTGTCATGCATCTCATATCATGTCATCATGCCATCATGTCATAAAACTTTTGCATCTCAACTAAATAAATTGTGTGGATCTTCGATCCATTTAAATCGAGGGAAGAGTGACTTCTCTTTATAACATATCCTCCTAATATTTAGGGAGCTATTATAAATATTCCATTAATTTGGAATCACCAAAACACACTTACAAGTAATTCCCCAGGCCTTTGTTATCTCACATCTTGACCTCAAACTTTGCCCATATTTTTTTTTCTCTTTCATCGCTTTCCCGATCTCCACAAAAATTCCGAACATTTTTGGACTCTCCAAAAATGTTTTGTTAATTCAATCTTATTTGAATCACATTCAAAAGTGTTTGAATGCAATCCTTCCAAGCAGTGCTAAATGCATTTTCTCGGAACGAACTCATTTTTATGAGTCCGGGAGATTTAACCGCATGCCCAAATGTTTTCTCTAACCCCTCTTTTTCCATTTTTCTCATCTCTTTACTTTTTGTTAAAGGAAATTGAGGGAGAGAGAGGAGAGAGCCCAACAGGCTGGCCTCTAGGGTCCATCCCTAGGCCCAGCCGCACCCTGCCTCATCCCTAGGCTATCTAGCACCTGGGCCGCCCAATCTCCGCAGCCAGGCCAGCCCATTTGCGGCAAGCCCACCTGGCCTCACCTAACCTAACCCTAGGCCTGGCCGTAACCTCTCCCTCCCGATCTTTTCCTCGCACCCCGTGCCACCAGGAGAGCAGCGCATCGCACCAGGGGCCTCGATCCCATCTCTCCCCGCAGCCCGCCTCGCTCGACTCCCTCCACCAGCGCCGATCCGCTCGTCCTCCCCATTCTCCAGCTCCTCAATCCGCCCGCGCCACGACCGAGTTGGGCCCCTACTCCGACGCGGTTGCGCCTCAGTGCTGCCGTCCTCCATGGCTGCTACCGGCGAGCCCCTGCTCTGCTGCACCTGCCTCACAACCACTTCCTTTTGCACCAGTATCCCCGTGAGCTACCGGATCATCGAAATGTTGCCACGGCATCATTTCCGTTTCGTCTCAGTGGCACCCCTTTCTTTCCACCATAGTGGGCAATGCTTCATAATGTTCTTATCAACTTTTTCATAAAAATTGCATAAAACTTGCTCATGTCATGCACATCATGATAATAACATTTGAATGTTTAAAATTGTTGTTGCACCAAATTGATAAATGCATATGGGGATTTACCGGGTTTGTTGTTTATTATATCCGGCCCCATTCAAATTATTTAGGTGGTTTAGTCTTGTTATGTTTCACCTCTTGCCATGTTAACCAACATTTAATATTGTTGAGTACCTAAACAAGAGAGAACTAAATAAGTCATGTGGTGTTCCGTCAATATGCAACTAGTTGCATATTGAGCTCCACTTAATTTGTAGGTTTGTTTTGTGCATTTTTCCATGCCATGTTTCTTTAAAACGGACATGCATCATACTTGGTTGTGCATCATGCCATGATTATGGGGTGGTTGTTTACTATGTTGTTTGTTTCTTTCCGGTGTTGCTTCCTCGGGTTAGTTCCGATAACGTCGCGTTTGTGAGGACCCGTTCGACTACGTCCGTTTGTCTTCTTCATGGACTCGTTCTTCTTCCTTGCGGGATCTCAGGCAAGATGACCATACCCTCGAAATCACTTCTATCTTTGCTTGCTAGTTGCTCGCTCTTTTGCTATGCCTATGCTACGATACCTACCACTTGCTTATCATGCCTCCCATATTGTTGAACCAAGCCTCTAACCCACCTTGTCCTAGCAAACCGTTGTTGGGCTATGTTACCGTTTGCTCAGCCCCTCTTATAGCGTTGTTAGTTGCAGGTGCAGATTGAAGTTTGTTCCTTGTTGGAACATGGAGATGTTGTTCCTTGTTGGAACATGTTTACTTGTTGGGATATCACAATATCTCTTATCTAATTAATGCATCTATATACTTGGTAAAGGGTGGAAGGCTCGGCCTTATGCCTGGTGTTTTGTTCCACTCTTGCCACCCTAGTTTTCGTCATATCAGTGTTATGTTCCTGGATTTTGCGTTCCTTATGCAGTTGGGTTATAATTGGAACCCCTTGACAGTTCGCCTTGAATAAAACTCCTCCAGCAATGCCCAACATTGGTTTTACCATTTGCCACCTAGCCTTTTATTTCCCTTGGGTAGGCCTGCCCAAGGGTCATCTTTATTAAACCCTGGGTCAGTGCTCCTCTGAGTGTTGGTCCAACCTGTCAGCTGCCGGTGACCACCAGGGGCAACTCTGGGCTGGCCTACCGGAACCTTGGACAATCTGGTGTGCCCTGAGAAAGAGATATGTGCATCTCCTATCGGGATTTGTCGGCACATTCGGGTGGCTTTGCTGGTCTTGTTTTACCATTGTCAAAATGTCTTGTAACCGGGATTCCAAGTCTGATCGGGACTTCCCCCTAGAAGGAATATCCTTCTTGACCGTGAGAGCTTGTGATGGGCTAAGTTGGGACACCCCTGCAGGGATTTGAACTTTCGAAAGCCGTGCCCGCGGTTATGGGAAGATGGGAATTTGTTAATGTCCGGTTGTAGAAAACCTGAAGTTGACCTTATTTAAAATACATCAACCGCGTGCGTAACCGTGATGGTCTCTTCTCGGCGGCGTCCAGGAAGTGAACACGGTGTTGGAGTTATGCTTGACGTAGGTTGTTCTAGGATCACTTCTTGATCATAGTTGTCTGACCGTGCTTTTGCCTTCTCTTCTTGCTCTCTTTTGCGAATAGGTTAGCCACCATATATGCTAGTCGCTTGCTGCAGCTCCACCTCATACCTTTACCTTACCCATAAGCTTAAATAGTCTTGATCGTGAGGGTGTGAGATTGTTGAGTCCCCGTGACTCACAGATACTTCCAAAACCAGTTTGCAGGTGCCATTGAACCATGCAGGTGACGCAACCAAGCTCAAGGAGGAGCTCGATGAAGATCTTGTCCTTTGTGTTGTTTCGTTCTAGTTGATCAGTAGTGGAGCCCAGTCGGGATGATCGGGGATCTGTGTAGCATTTGGGGTAGTCTTCTTTTATTTTGGCTCCGTCGTCGGGCCTTGATTGTATTTGGATGATGTAATGCTTTATTCATGTATTGTGTGAAGTGGCAATTGTAAGCCAACTATGTATCTCTTTCCCTTATGTATTCCATGGGTTGTGTGAAGATTACCTCACTTGCGACATTGCTTTCAATGCGGTTATCATCACATGTTTTTTTGATTTGAAGATATATTAACGAATCGATCTTTCTTCTTTCAGCCCTCCGGATCGAGCAAATCTGCTTCTACAGACAGTAGGACAAAGCGAGGCATGGGCAAAATGTTGAAGGAGGGTGTAAAGTACAACATCGATTCCATCAAAGCTAGTGGCGGACCCCTAATGCCTAAGAACATTGCGAACAAGTTTTTTCGTCAGTGCGGAGTTCTTGTGAATGACCAACTCCCGATCTCCATTCAAGAATGGAAAGAGCCAAGAACTAAACGTCCAGATGTTACTTGGGTCGACGACAGAGCAAAACAAAAGCTTTGGGAATCTCTGATGGAACATTTCACCCTACCAGATTATTTCACTGATGCAGATGTGCGGAAAGTCAAGGACGCTGCTCTTAAGAAGATGGCAATTGCATTCAACACCCACAGGAAAACTGTATGGGCCAACTACCTCACTGCAGAAAGGAAGACTCCAGAATTCAAGGGAACACTGGAGAAGCAAGAACACTGGCCCGCTTTCGTGAAATTCAAGGAATCAGAATTATCTAAGGAAGGGTCAAGAAAAAACAAGGACAATGCCGCAAAAAGACGCAGTTCCATAGGCTGGGGCCAGGTGGCTACACGGTGGCAATGCCTAAGTGGGATAAGTCTGAGCAAGATATGCTGGATGCAGGGGTCACTCCAGTTACTAGGAACTGGCCCCCCAGGTGCAGAACTTGGTTCTATGCGCATGGGGGGCGTTGGACCCGAAGACAAGCCTGGTTTCTAAGAAGGCGAGTCTAAAAGGAGCCGAACAAAAGTTACTTGGTGCAATAGAAGATGCTCGAAAGGGGATGTTCACGCCCAACAGAGAGAACGACGAGCTTACGCGCGCCCTAGGAAATCCTGAACACCTAGGAAGAACACGAGGCAAGGGCCTTATTCCCTGGTATGGGGGCTTTTCAGAATGGAACGATGACTACATGACCCGTGCAAGAAAGAAGATGGAGGAGGAGAAGAAGAAGAGGAAGCTGGAGGAGGAGCAGAGGAAGCAGGACACAGAACACCTTCAAGGCCTAGAAGCAAGGCATGCGGACTTGGCACTCAATTTCCAGTAGCAGCAGCAGATCGAATCACTTAGCCAGGAAAGGGGGTCTCAGCAGCGGCAGCAGCAAGCGGATGATCATCCAGCATTGGATAGCACCATCCCATCCATTCTGAGAAGCAGCGTTGGTTCCGCCCCGGGCGACGCACTGCTGGATACATACCCTCTGGATGACATCATAGAGAACACTAACTGTGAGCTACACTTCAAAATGAAGAACATATCCATGAAGGTGGCGGACGCCGTTGCTTTTACAAATACCCCCAAAGCAACCTTCCATTGCACCCCGATTCCAGCGGGCTATGCTCGTGTCTTGGTTGATGAGGTGGTGGACCAATATTCGGGGCTAGAGCTTGACATTCCTGGAGGTGACGACGAGCACACAGTGGGAGAGGCCATACATCGTATCATCCTATGGAGAAAGGACTACATCATATTTCGAAGGCCACCGACACCGCGTGAGCCGGCTCCTCCTCGAAGTCTGCCACCGAGTCAGGGGACTCCCGCTCCTCCAAGTCCACGAACGCGTGAGCCGACTCCTCCTCGAAGTCCGACACCGTGTCTACAGACTCCCGCTCCTCCAAGTCCACGAACGCGTGAGCCGACTCCTCCTCGAAGTCCGCCACCGTGTCAGCAGACTTCCGCTCCTCCAAGTCCACCAATGCGTGAGCAGACTCCTGCTCCAACGCAGCCATGTCAGCCGTCTCCCCCACCTCAACAATCGCAGAATAGACACGCCGCAGCTATGGTGCGTAGCGGTACGAGTCAAGGTAGTACAGGAGGTACAGGCGGAGACAAGCGATATAAATGTGGTCCAAGCATCCTCGCTCCTCTTCCTCATAGGCATTACGACATGACCGAGGAGCAAAACAAAGCCATAGTGAAGGCCCAAGTGAACACCCATTTTGGACCGAAACCGGCACTGCCGCCAAGCGAGAAAGTGCCTCAGGAAAAGATTGACCACTTCATTCTTATGGCTAGACCACCAGCTTCCAAGCCTGTTGACTCAGACTATGAGCACCAAATCAGGAAGGCACATCGAGCACGACTACAGAAGGAAGGGAGCTCGAGCTCGAGCCAACAAGCAGCTGGCAAAAAATGAGGGAAAATCGTTCCCCATTTGGGAGAGCAGGCGGCGCAATCGATCCGCTGGCTTGTTGTGCCAACAACACATGAGAGTACGCACACCCTATATTATTGTGGGCAAACCGTTCCCCAGCTGAACAATCTGGTAATACCCGAGGAGCATATAAGCCAGGTTAAAATGCTCAATATCAGTGTTGGACAACTCCTCGAGATCGAGCCCATGTCTCCTCTTAGAGAGGAGGAAATAAAATGGAAATATGTCCGGGGCGAACCTTTGGTCAAGCCCGAGGAGGTCAAGAACCTCCCAACAAGAATGTATGAATTGCATCAGTGGTACATGAACATTACTAAGATTTCCAATCGAGAGTCCCTCATGGTGAATGTCAAGGAGGAGCATTACTTCCATGAGAAAGCTCTGTCCATTGAGTATTCATAACTATTTTTGTTATACAATCAAGACGCACTCGACAAATCTCTCGTCAGTTGCTACTGGCTGTAAGTGATTTCTTTCTGTAATTTAAGTCTCAAGCTAGTTGTAGTGATCATTTTGATCAATATTAGCTGTAATTATCCTCACTATATTATTTTCTTTGGTATTATGCAGAATGAAGATGTACGAAATGAAAAAATATGAACGCTATGGCATTGGGTTCATTGACCGAAATACCGTTAATGAGTACACATGGAAAATTCCAAGTTGTCGAGCAAGTTTAGAGGAAAGCATGCTAGAGTTCTTCAAGCGCCTCAATATCAATGAAGATATACTACTTCCTTACAACTTCTTGTGAGTCACACTGTCTTGTACTATCTGTTTTTGCTTACTAGCCAGCTAGATGTTAATAATTAAGTGTATAGGGTTTAGGCTAGTTGATTAGTGTTGTGCACATGCCCGCTTAATTAAGACATGCAAACGTGTGCGCATGCAGTTTCCACTAGATCTTGTTAGTCATTAAAGTTGATAAATGAACAGTTGAAGTACTGGACTCACAACTTAAGTAAGAAAGTGACTTCGCCATCGTGAAGGGGATAGTCGGCAGGTAATTTCAATCATTACTAAGTATATCTCGGCCTATTTAATTAGTTCGTCATTTCCTGATATCAACTATTTAATAACCCCTTTATTCATTTTCTTTGATGGCGGGTAGGGCTTGGGCAAAGTTCATCAAGGTGACTCCAGGCAAATGGAGACAAAAGTTGTTTTGGTTTCGACCCAAGGTAAGTAATTAAGTATTACTAGCTAGCTTACCATCTCTTTAATTCTTGTTTCAATACCATTAATTAATTATCATGCTTGATTAATTATTATCTGATTAAATTCCATTCTCGTAAAGGCCCTGAAGTAGGCTCCAGGGACTAATCTATATGCATACTACGTTTGCGAGAACATTCGCATGATGGCGTCCGAAAGGAGCAAATCTCAAAGACAGGAATGGGTACGTTTGCCAGAATACTATTCACAATATTTACATCATTATCAATATCCAGTCACACAAATAATACACATGCATATTGATCTCCTTCTTAATAGTTCAAAGTGGTGTGGGAGAAACTCCTAGGAACGGAGCGCATACTAGCACTTCAAGAGGAAATAGCGGGATTTTTGCTCGACCAGGTCATAGATCCCAAAGGAGAATACTATTACCCACTACCGCCCCCATGAACCACTTGTCATCGTGCTCCGAAGGCACCAAGGCAACATGTTGGAGAAATTGTATATATATATACATGTGTATGTGTGAATAATTAATGGTGGTTGTGAGACATTCAGTGATATATATATATATATATATATATATATATATATCTGTGTGTGTGTGTGTGTGTGTGTGTGTGTATACTAGCACAAATGCCCGTGCGTTGCAACGGGAAAAATAGAACACTATGACCTGACGGGCATATTCGCGACGGCATAGACATGGGTATATCATCCATGACATAATCATCACATAAGCAGACATCACTGGTATCTTTCCCAAAAATAATAGCGCACAACCTTACCCTAATAAGCATGGCTCAAGGACCCTCTCCACTCAATTTCAACATGCCGCTTATCCCCAAACGATGGCTATCGGATGTTAAAAAACAACTATGATAAAATTATTTATAGATCTGTATTTACAACCCATCTCACATCAAAATGATATAGGAAGATGTAAAAAACATCCTTTGGAAAATATTTTCTAGATTATTATGTTGTTTAATTATTATTAAAGAGTTTATAAAAATAAGAAAAATTGAATTAGTAAGTTGGATGGAAAATGTACACTGTAATTTCATGTCCAATAGTCTAACTTAGACGGCTCCATCAAATATATATGTAGTGCCCAAACAAATCATACACTGTAATTTGAAGTACAGATTAGACTGATGCATCAAATATAATGTACATCTAAAGTCTGAACTGTTCTCCTTTTAAGATATCCATGAACATTTAATAGACATTTTAGTTCATTGCCCACGACCAATTGGCAATCATGAACCCTAAGAAACAGGATCAAGGAGTCAATATTGAACATCAAAATCGACAGATGAAACAATTCGGTACATACATGTAGTTCTGGGGACCTGTACCTCTCCCTAGTGCACTGGAGCGTCACATGAAGCCACACAGCAGCCAACAAACCAGATTGATCTGTCAAAAGTAGATTCCAAACGAATCAGCATCACCTGTAAATCAAACAGGGGTTTCTTCCACGGAGTGTATATGTCACAGCACCGCAACAGTACACACTCCCCAATGTTTGTAGCAGAATCCCATCCATTCGTATTTTGCGGAGGCTAGTCGTCGATGGCATCCAGTGCATGGCCACGTCCACGGCAAGTCGTTCCGACGACCGCGCGACAGCAACATCCTTTTCTCCTTCCATCACTTATCTTGGGCACCATCATCGGTGGACGGTGAGAAGGACCAACACATTCACAGCCTAGCTGCAGAACTTGAGGTCATGGCCGAAAGAGCTTGCAGGGAACCGACAGAGCACACATATTATAGACCTGGGAACACAAAATCCATAACTTAGTTCTTATAGCATGTAAAATATGTTTGCTTGGTTGTAGCTTTGACCAAATCACCAGAAGAATGGCCATCAGATTGCAGCATGAGTGCAGATTAGCATTTATTTTAAGTGCCATTATGCTGGCCTTTGAAGGTATGGTTTGTTCGGATTTCAGTGTGAGAATTCGACAAATAAAACTATCTTAAATACCATTGTTATCCCTAAAAAATCTCAGTGTAATGAAAAACTATATAAGAAAATCTATGCATCTAGGAACATGCAGCGTCCCTTCTGAATAATCATTAGATCACTAAACTGTTAACAGAAGGATGCAAGTGCACAGAGAGGACATGATCAGCAATGGAAAAAAAGCAAATTTGCAGATAGTAAATAATCTTCTATAGTTAGACTATATACACTAAGAGAATCTGGAACAAAACGATTCGCAAAATGTACAAAAACATAACTCTACAGCCTCTAGTGCAGGCTATACAAAACTTAAAATCCCTATGTTCTCTTTGTGAAGATGCCTGTGCGTTGTAGTAGTCTGTGAAGGAAAAGAATATGTTCTGCACTCTGTCAGCTTCCGGCAGAAGTACGAGGAAGAGATGGGTGATGCGATGCAAAAGATGAGTTCAGAGAAGGGAAAGGAACAACTGACCCCGTCCTTTACCACATAAATACCTCTTTCACTGCCACCCATACAGTGGACTCCGCCCGAACAGGGCTCGGCGTAGTTGAACACCGACGCATGTTTTTAGCAGATCAGTGGCTGGGATGGCCGGGGGCTGTAGCCAGGGATTACAGAGGCTAAGTTTATCTGTCGACATACTATCAGTTACCAGTTTCCAATAGTGTGGAGGAAGCTGAAGGCCCGGGCAACCCTGTTTCGGCTGCATGCTCTTGCAAAAGTTTTCAGAGGACCCGTGGAGCTTGAGATGGATTGCAAAACAGTGACTGAATATCTAAACTCGGATGTGCCCACTCTTGCTCCCTGCTATGGAGTGATCCAAGATATAAAGGCGGCCCTGTCTTGCTTTCCTTCATTCAAAGTTGTATTTATAGGAAGGAGGAGTCTTGTTAGCTTTAACACCAAACTTGGGGAAGATCTAAAGGATTATGTCATTCAAATAGCAGGTGAGGAAAACACATCAATAATATATCCCAGAAACATATAGATGAACTGTAGCTCTATATAGAAACCATTGCTTTCCGACATACAAAATGGTACGTACAGAATGAGATGAGCAAGAAAGCTTGGTACAAATACACAAATGCAGTTTTTGAACTTACTGTAATAATGAACATACAGACTAATAATTAAGTAGGAGGATAGTTGTGTGGTTCGTTTTTGTTCTGAGGGCTAATGCTCATTTCTGAAGGAAAATAATCTCAGATTTCTAACTGAACTATAATCCCATGTAGGTATGGTTGCAGAACAAACAATATATTACACATCGATGTAATCCCTTCTTGTTCCTCACAGAACTAAATAAAAGAACACACAGGAGTAAAATTAGAATAACTGAATAAAAGAACACACAGGACTAATTTAAATTATGAATTGGGCTGAAACTTTTTCATGGTTGCCTAGCAAATGAAAATAGCATCTTATCATATATTGGGTATTCAACAGAATCAAATACATGGTCAGAGTGTTCCTGAGATTGATGGTTTTTGAACTCTGTTCCTTGACAACATGGCCTCTGCTTGCTTACTGATGGATCAGATAGACAATTTTCAATTATAGTTTCCTGAAACTGACATGTTTCTGTGAACATCTCAAACCTGGTGGATTTGCTGCCTAAGATATTTTCAACACGAATTGCTTTATTTTCTTTTATAAATTCAGGTTCAAAACTATCGCTTCTTAAGAGCATTTTCTGTGCTTGTTCACTGTCAAATTATTCAGTATATTGTCAACTAAAAATAGGATGAACAGGTGATTGCTACCTGTAGTCAGTTTTCCTTAAGAAAGAAGAAATGATATGGAATTTTGGTCTATTGAGCTTTCTTCTTAATGAAAATGAGGCATCTTTGAGAAAAAAAATAGCAGTAGCATTTATCATCTAGTAGGGATGAATGACACGGGTACCTTTAATATTCTTACTTGCGGAATTTCTATGCTGATTTCAGTACAATTTCAGACTTTAGAAAGTATGAACAAGACAAAACTTTAAATATTTAATGTCTATGACTTTTTTGTTTGATGAAACCAGTGGAAAATATATTCTATATAAGTGGGAATAGGTCTAGAAGGAGGCCCGTAAGAAACTATTTCAGCCAAGCAACCAACCAGACTATGACAGAATTAGAAGAGTCTAAGCAATCACACATGTAACTCCAGGAATCAGAAAGAATAGTTCATTCAGATTCCTTGCCCAATATCATTGAATAACTAATATAACAAGTAAATAATAAGCTCCTACATTCAGCAATATAAAGCTAGCATAGTTGGCACCCCAAATTGAAGAATCATTTTGCATCCTGGAAAGGATAATATCAGCAAGTGTTGTGAAGGTCAAATTACCAACCAACAGAACCATGATATGCATGACGTGACAATAGCATCGTTTAAGGGAAAATGCTCTACCAGGAGCTTGAGAGCATACATGCTGATGACCACATCGCTTCGACAGGTATCCATTGGAATCTCAGGTGCATCGTACAGCGTTGTATTATTGAGTTCCACCATGTGGTCAGCTATAAGCTTGCTGATGAAAACAACCTGGGAGTTTTGAAGTGCTGCTCTAGATTCCTCGCAAAGGTCAAACCAAGTTACCAAAAGGATCAAAGTAATTCAAGACATGTGAACTAAACCAAGAGGCGGCAGGGAAGAACATGTATGTGTGTACCTGCGGATGATCGTCAAGATTAGGTCGGACGAAGGGTGTCCTCACACAATACATGTTTGATGAGACACCGGCATCCTCATACATCTCTCTTGTTTAAGTTTTCTCTCCTTGTTCGTTGGTTTCTTTGCTAAAACAATATGACAGCAAGTCATCATCCAGAAATAAAATCACCATTGGTATTAATAAAGAGATTTTGAGAAAGTAAAAATACGTCAAATAGGAGAAGCTTACATGCCATCTTGAAATTCCTAGAAACCGAGTGACATCCGATGCATGACCAACATACACTGGAAACAATACAAACCTGCATGTTCTGTACACTCTCTGAGTTGAATCCTGAATTAAGTATGATAATGGGACAACTCAAGATATATCAACCTTCAAATCCATTACCCTGATCAGACGGCAGGGACGATCATAGGCGGTGGGAGTCAACCAAGCAGAGGATGTGTGCAGCGTTGGAGCAGGCAGAGGATGCGCGGCTCCTCGAGGAGGACCCGTTCTGGTCGTGGGGATGTGGATCCAGGAGGCAGAGCATGGCAGGGGTGGGGTGGCGGCGCTGGGAGGTGCAGTAGACGGGGAAGGCGAGGGTCAGCCGGATCCGTAGGTGCTGGCGACGAACGATGGCCGGGTCGGGCGCTCGGGGATCAAGATGGGAGGCGGGTAGGCGGTGGCGGCGCTCGGCGGAGGGGGTGGCCGGTGGCGCGCCGTGAGGAGGGGCGGGCAGGAGGCGGCGGCGCGTTGCAGGATTGCAGGCAGGTCGTGCTGCTGGATGGGCTATTTTTATTTTCTTTTCTCTCGCCCGTATACCGGTTCGGGAGGACCATGGGTTGAATACAAATAAGGAAACCGGGTAAATTAGCGGCCGGTGCGCGTTCGGCTAGAGCACGGTAGGCGGCGGCCCATGGCCCATAGCAAATTTTTTGGCCCATGTAATACGAAGCTGTGAAAACAAAATTAAACGGACGAAATTTAGTACCACCTTACGTATATATTTTAAATGCGAACTGAAAGCGTAAATTCACGGGAGAAAGCGTATTGTAACAGTGAACCCACGGAGTCAATCCGTGCTTTATTATTAGGGAAAGATATATATGCATAACGTGTACAATACGTAGTATCGTAAAATACCAGCAAACAAAAAAGAATTAAATGGAAAACACAAAATTAATGGAAAAATAAAAAATAAAACCAAACCCCCCCCCAAACATTTAGTACCGGTTGGTGTTACCAACCGGTACTAATGATCTACCCGCACCCGGCTCCTGGCTCGTGCCACGTGGTGGCACTTTAGCGCCGGTTCGTGTTGAACCGGTACTAAAGTGGGGGGGGGGCCTTTAGTCCCCACTCTTTAGTGCCGGTTGTAGAACCGGCACTAAAGGCCCTTATGAACCGGCGCTAAAGCCCGGTTCTGCACTAGTGTCAGTTGATTCCCAATTAACAGAAGCATTCCCCGGTGTAACATGCCCTAGTCCGCCTATTACGTCGGGGAAGCAGCGCCTCGGTGTTTATCTTAGGAGTGTGTGGGGCCTAGAGCTACTGGTGCCCGATCTGGAGGTCAGCCGGCATTAAAGGCATGGCCCGGGGGTGCTGCCAAGCACGGCTGTGGTGTGAGGTCGAGGGGAGGGCGGGGCGGCGGAGGCAGGGGTCTGGGCTGGTGGTCGCTGGCGGTTCGAGAAAGATCGTCAACAGTGACTGGCGGGAGGTAGACGAAGGCCATCTGCCAGTTCCTTATAGATTGGACGGTTCATTAAAAAAATAGACTGGCCTATTTATTTTCAGTCGACTGTTATCTTGATAGGACCACATGTGGTGGTGTGCTGGAGGAGTACCTGCATTTCTTATGCTCATATATTACAAAATCATACGGAGTAGAATCTAATTTTGTTGTCCATGCAATGTTGTAGAGCTATCATATGTCTCCTGTCATCTATTTTTCAGCCATCTATTATCTGCTATTTTTATAGTGCACTAGTTCTGCACACACTTCACCCATACTCTCACTATTGTGTTTTTATGCAAGGGTATTTTAGAGTCTGCCTCGAGAGAAGCAGAAAAGGAAAGAGATAAGTTGCTCCAGCTTTCTACGCAGGTAAGCATGGCACGTTACAACGCTATAAAGGGTGCAATGTCAGCAGATGGAGACAGTAAACGAAGCTTTTGAGTTGATGACCTCGCTCGCAATGAACCACCATCCTAGGTGCTTACTTTAACTTCATGGTGTTATATGTGGTTGCATAATCCATATGGTGTCTAGCTTGTATTCAAAAGGCCGAAGTCAGATAAGGAAAGATATTTTTTACATGAACCACCATCCCGTGAGCACCACAAGACAAATAGCTAGTCAGGGCACTGGCCGACCCAGTGACAAGCCCAGCAAAGGCAGGTATCACCTGGAAGCCAACTAAAAAGCAGCGATCGTGGCAAAGCAGCCCGCCTCCCACCAGGCTCTCAGGTCCTAGATGATCATGCTCAGCACTCCAGCCGGATGCCTAGCTTGTATTGCTTCCAATTAGGTTAAATTGCATCTACTTAGCTTACACATTATACCTTTGACTATGACATGCCTTTCTGTTTTTGGTACATACTAGTACATCTATGTATTAACCATGTTCTTACATCAAACTAATGTTCTTGTGTATCCCTCATCAATCACTTATGATGAGGCAGTCAGGCAAGTGGACTACTCCTCGTTTAAAGAATGCAGCGTCAGCCTCCCGACATGATTCTCAAGAAATAGCAAGGCTAGATGAAGATAGTGAACGTAGCTCTGTAGTTGATTACCGCATTTCCCCTACACTAGCATCGCAGGTGCTTGCTCTAACTTGGCAGCGTGATATGTGGTTGCATGTTGCATATGGTGTCTAGATTGTAATTCTTCCAATCTGGTTAAACTGCATGTGCTATTCTGCTTAGCTTATACATTATACATGTTAATGTGACATGCCTTCCTGTATTTAGTACATAGTACATTTGTCTATTAAGCATGTCCTTACATAAAACTATTGTTTTTTTGTATCCCGCATCAATCAATATGATGAGACACCTTTAGTATATGCGGCGCTATATTAGTTGCATCTTTCATATGATTTATAGCATGCACTGCTTCTAATTTGTTGAAATTCCATTTATGATGGAACGCTTTCAACTTGGCAGAGTCATATTGGTTGCATCTTTCATGTGGTGTCTAGCTTGCATTGCTTCTTATTTGTTGGAATGGTTTCTGTTTATTTTACACAAATAATGGTGAACATGCCATGTCGTCCTATTTTTTGTACATATTCCATCCTGGTATCATGTGTTTGCCTTACATCAAAGTAGTGATTGTCAGTATCATGCATGAATGAGTTCGGAAGAGAGAATTTTATTGATTTTTCTTGTTGGTTTTACTTGACAATTCAAAATCAATAAAGCGGAAGGAAGTTAACAAGGTAGCATATAAAGGTGCTCCTTCTAAACAGAGGGCCTCTACAGTTTCTAGTCCTCCATCCCCCCAAGATGATTTCCAAGACAACACATGCATAGACACTCAACGTAGCTGAGTTTATGATGAGCACGTCTCCTCTAGTGCACCACCACCGGTGCTCCCTCTAACTTGGCACTGTTATATGTGGTTGCATGTTATGTGTGATGTCTAGCTTATATTGCTTCTAATTTTGTTGAATCCATCTGCTTACTTTACACATTATACTTGAATAAGACACGTGTTCCTGTTTGTAGAACATACAATATCTGTCTATCACACCATGTTCTTATATCAAATTACTACTATTGTGTAACCTGCAACAATCACTTATCATAAGACACGTTTGACTTCGGAGTGTGATATAGGTTACATCTCGCATTCTTTTCTAGCTTGTACTACTAATTTGTTGAAATGGCACTTATGATGAGACAGTTTTAACTTGGTAGAGTGATATCGTTGCATCTTTCATATGGTGTCTAACTTTCATTGCTTCTAATTTGTTGAAATGCCTTCTCCTTAGTTTACACATCATAAGCTGTGAATATGCAATGACACTAATGACGAGAGACCTCTAACTTGGTAGTGTGATGTTGTTTTCATATTGCATATGATTTATTTCTTGTATTGCTTCACATCTATTTAAACGCCATTTATGATGAGACATTGTTAACTTGGCAGAGTGATATTTTTAGTATCTTTCATATGGTGTCTACCTTCCATTGCATTGCTTCTAATTTAGTGAAATGTCTTCTGCTTAGTTTATACTTCATAGTTCTGGTTATCTCTTCCATCCTGTTTTTCGTACATATTACATCCTCCTATCATGTGGTTCTCTAACATCAAAGTTCAGTTTGTCTGTATCACGCATCAATTTGTTCTGAAGAACTAAATTGTTATTCGTTTTTCTTGTCGGCTTGACTTAACATGGCACAGAGAAAGAGGAAGAAACAAAAAATGGTAGGGAATGGGAACCAGAAGAATCCTGCAGATTCTGCTGGTATTGATGGTGCAATAGAAGGTCAAAGTCTAGCGGAAAATTCGACAAATAGGGTATCCCATGCTACACGAGCTGCAGAAAAAGCTAAACAGAAACAAATAGCTGCAACCAAACAAGCAGGGACGGCCCTAGTTCTTGCAACACCTTCCACGGTACTACCTGCTGCACGAGTTACTCATGCTCAACTGAGCTAGCAGCATGTTCCCAAGCTCCCTTGCCACCTGACACTACTTCCTAAGCACTCTTGACACAAGACGAGTTGGCAAGATCAGATGAACCTTGTGAGCTTCAACAGCAAGAAGGTAGTTGCTGGGGTCAAGTTACAGTTGCATGCTTCTTTATATGTAGTCTCACAGTTTGATGTACGCTAACACTTCCCTATGTTCATTGTTGGACTAGCACCTAGGCCCAAGAGGAAACAAACATCAGGGATAATGCTCGATAGGTTAACTAAATCTAGAGGAGGAAGAATGGAGATCCACTTTGAGGCAGGTTTAAAAAGGCCACGCGATGCTACAGAGTCAGCCAAGTTAGTATTGGAGGCAGCGGTTGCCGTTAGGTGTCATGTACGTATCCTCCCAACATGGATTCAGTACATGAATGAAAAAGACGAAACCTAGTTCAACACCTTCCTCGACCATTTATCTGTAAGTATGGTTATGTATGGAAACTAGTAATATCGTCTTGCTCTGACCCATACTTTTTAGTTTGCTGACAATGAGACTCCCATAAGTTTCAACAGATGAGGTTCAAGTTGGATAGACAAGATGATGCAACCAGACAAGCTTGCACACATGTTTTCAAGTCTGCTCTATGACAGTATCGGTATAACTTGAGGAAAACTCACTTTGAAGGAAAGGCTAATAATGAACTTTCCCAAACATCTCCAATGGAAAATATATCGGATGAAGACTTGAGGGGCCTCGTTAAACACTGGTCTCATCTGAAGTATCAGGTACATTATATATATGTGATCAGATCACATGTTAAAGTCCTATTTACGCATGTGCCACACAAATCTATCTTCTTGTAGGTGAACTGTTCAAAAAACAAGGCCAACCATACGAAAGTGAAATTCCTATAGACGACAGGATATTGTAGCTATATTGCACATTGCGATGCTCTTGTAATTAGCTGCTATTTCACTCTTTTCGTTGTACCATATTATCATATCTATACTGACTTGTTCCAAATGCAGAGGAAAGCTCGCAAGGACCAAAAAGTACCTGAACCAAATGTTGTGGAAATCTTCAAGGACTGTGACACCAGCAAGAAGAAGGGCATGACTACACCAATCAAAGCCGCTCTTGTAAGTCCTTGATCCTTATGCCTTTTAACTACTACTTACTCTTACTTGTGCCTTGAACTGCATGGTTTGTAGCCAATGTCTATTACTCTTTTCAATTTTATACACAACTGTCTTAGTGTATCATTGCACCTTACATGGTTTAAAAGAGAGGAGTGATGTTCCTTTGATCTTGACCTGTAATCTAGTTCCGTGCTGAACTTGCCCACACAATGTTACAATTGCCTGTTTGTCTGTTCTTAGTTGTTTTGTGATATGAATGATGTCATACTATGCATACCGTATTATAAACTTCATCTCTTTATCCTTAGCCCTCAATACAATGTGAAGAAATAGACAATACATTAGCGATGGTACATGGTCATATGTTTGGAACCTGGTTTTATTATGTACTTTGCAATAAAATACAACTAATATTTTACATGGGTTCACCAGAATAAGTTCTATATATAGACCAAAGCTATTTTGTTTGGTTTTGCTGCCTCCTTAATATCTTATGTTCTGGTACTACTAATGTAAAAACTCAACTTTTCAGCGAGCTATGGAAAAAATGGTGGAACCGCCACCTTCTGAAGGGGCGAGGCAACTATAACTGCAATGTCAGCTCTTGCTGCAGTGGGTCAGTACATGTCCACTAACAGTGCCAAAAGCATGTTCCTGCGTAATACTTGGTTGGTGTTAAGCCAATCTCGTACAAATTGCCTCATGATCAAGACATGCAAGCTCAAAATAATGTTGTATCTGCGCTCCAGACACAAGTCCATTCCCTAATAGAGACCCTTTGTGAAACAAGGAGAGACATTGTTCGATGTTGTCAAGATATGGATGGTTTTGAAACTCGACTATTAGACATTTGCTATGTTGTTCAAGAGCCTAGGAGAACTGAAGGCGAAGGTTACGGTGCTCCATCGGACAATACAACATGAAAACGTAACAGTCAGGTCAAATGAACTGAGCTTCTGAACTTTTGGTGGTGCATTTATCTGCTAGTTTGTTAACTTTTATTCCAACCTTCCTTTTGTTTTATAGATGTAATTTGTTTTGGTGTGATACAAAATTTGTTCTTAACGTGCAGCCACCGGCTGAAGAAAACAACAAGACATTTTTGTATAGTGTAGGGGGTTCCCTATATTTGCACTGGTGGCGAACTTTGATACCCAGTGGATGTAATATGTGCAATAGCCGTGATAGCCTAGCGTAAGTTGCTTGCTTATTTATTTCCTTATTGTCTTGTTTATTTGTTTTCTTGTAGTCAGTGCAGTTATTTTTCCGCGGTTTACTAGTGGCCGCAATAACCTAATTTTTTAAACTAGGCCACATTAACCATGGGCTACATATTTACTATAGTTAACATGGGCGTCCTACGGGTCGTAGAAACAATGGGCCTTCTACGAGGCGTAGAAACAATGGGCCTTATACGGGCCGTAGACACAATGGGCCTTCTATGGGCCGTATCATCAATGGGCCTTCTACAGGCCGTATGATCGGTTGGCGAAACATGGGCCAATAACAGACCGCATTATGGCCGTGAATGGGCTAGGGTTGAAATCGTCCGTTCTTAGGCCGACCATAACGGGTCATCGTTAATTGGTCGTATTTGATGACACTATGAAAACGACCCAACGTATTAACGGGCCACAAACGGGCTGACTATAACCACGAGCTGAATTTGGCCCACAAGCAGAAAATGACAATAACGGGCCAAAAGTAAACGAATGCTAGAAATGAGCCCAAGAATAAATGGGCCCTGAGAAGGCCAAAAGATAACATGGGCTGGAAACGGCCCAACTGAATAATGGGCCGTTAATGGGTATAAAGTGATACACTATTCATTACGGGCCAGTTTTACCATGAGCCGTTAATGGGCCGAGGGTTACTAAGGGCCTCATATGGGCCGAAAGACGTCATGGACCATACATGGGCTGGAAGATAAAACAATCTGGAATTATATTGGACGGCCCAGATGACGCTACTAGGCCTAATTCGGATAGGTCGTAAACGGGCCCTGGGTTACCGGGATGTAAATGAGCTATATGCGAACAGGCCATTAACAGGCTTGCCGTGGGCAGGCCCGCCACCTTTTGACCAAGTCAAATGGGCCGGCCTTTTCACATGAATGGTCCTCTGTTGGGCCGTGCCACGTGTCGACGTATCATAGGCGCTTTGGGTCCAATGAGTGGATGACATCTGTCCCAACGGTGAGCTGACACGTGTTTCCTCCAGCCAATGATGATTTTACACGTGGAAAATCCCCATTGGACGGGGCTGTTAACGGGTTATCGGATCCAAAAGTGGACCCGACAGCTTAACGGCGTTCCATTACGGTTGATGCCACATGTCGGTCACCCTTGACGAAAGCACTTCTGTGACGCGCGATTTATCGTCATGGAAGTGAACACTTCCGTGATGATAATTTTGGTAATGTCATGGAACACTTCTACGACAGCACATGTATGACTATCTTGATTCTGTCATAAATTTGTCATGGATGTACATGCATGACAGAAAACGTGACCTACTGTGACAAACACGTATCATCACAGAAGTGTATTTTTTTTGTAGTGCTCTCTCGTGGTCCCCAAGGTCTTGACGCTTCAACAACACCAGGAAGAAGACTAACATTGCCACATCTTCCACACCAAAGACAGTACCAACGGGTGTACCGTGAAGGTCATCATCGACGAAGGAAGTTGCCACAAATTGGCAAGTGAAGAGCTATGTCCCAAGCTACAATTGGTCAAGAATAAGCATCCTCGCCCCTACAAGGTCCAATGGCTTAGCCACTCTGGCACCATTGAAGTGGAGCACACCGTGCAAGTTTCCTTCAAGATCAGTGCCTACGAGGATACCTTGGAGTGTGATGTGGTTCCCATGTCCGTGTGCCATCTCCTCTTGGGGAGACCTTGGCAATACGACTACGGCATCACCCATAATGGAAGAACCAACCACTATAGCTTCAAGATGAAAGGAAAGGAGTATGCGCTACGACCTATGTCACCAAGTCAAGTGATCGCCAACAAGCAAGCATCCTCCCATCATGGAGAGACTAGTGAGAGAGTGAACCACCACAAACAGAGTGAGCGACACAAGCTCAAAATGAGTGACTCTTCATCGAGGGAGAAAAACTTAGTCCTCCTAGCCACCAAAAGAGAGATGAGAGAAGTGTGTGAGAACCCATCGAGTGTCATACACTATGTCCTAGTGTGCAAAGATGAAGTGGCAAGGACTAACCCATCTAATCCTCTTCCTCTAGTGTTCTCTAACTTGATGTAGGAATTCGCGGATGTCTTCCCAGATGAGCTACCTCTGGGTCTTACTGCTCTACATGGCATTGAACACTGGATCAACCTCGTCACCCATACGCACCTCTTCCTAACAAGGCTCCATACCGCGTCAACCCCGAAGAAACCAAGGAAATACAAAGGCAAGTCCAACATCTCATAGACCATGGACATGTGCATGAAAGTCTGAATCCATGTGTCGTACCGGTCATTCTTTTGCCAAAAAGAGATGGTAGTTTTCGCATGTGTTCCGATTGTAGACCCATCAATGCTATCACCGTTCGTTATAGGCATCCCATTCCACGCCTTGATGATATGCCAATGAGCATAGCGGTGCCACCATTTTCTCAAAAATTGATCTTAAAACCCTAGGCCCCTCCGGTGTGTATATAATTCGAAGGATTTAGTCCGTGGAGGCTATCAAAATTCTCATAGGCTAGACAACTGTAACAGCATGGATTTTGGCCCTTCTATTTTTTCTTTTTGATTTATTGGTTTTTGCTCTGTTTTTCTTTTTGGAGTGGTTCTGTGGCCTTATCACCTGGGAAATCATCTTCATTTCCTCTCCCAAGTGGCTCATCATCCTAAAAACCTTGCCAAGATCATGTCACTTCACTGCTTGACCAAACCCTAAAATCTTTTTCTAGGAAATATTCCTTTTTCTATTAAAGGAATAATCCTATCTGCCCTAGGTTGTGAAGCAACCCATATTTCTGTCCATCCAAAAAACCCCAAATAATTATTATAAATTGTTTGGGTCACATCTTACTCAAATATGACAAAATATTTCATTCGCCATATTTCTCATCATGCTCAATAAATTCATTTCCTATTCTGTCCTAAATGGCACATTGTGAAGCAAGTGCTATTTATCTATGCCCATTTGCCCCAAAACTTTTTGGTCATGATATATCATCCAAATAATTGACCTGTGCCCAAATTCCACTTTATTTGCCTAGCCAAACTTCCTCGGTGATTTTTCAATGTTCCTGTCTGAGGGAAGCCTTTGTGAAGGAAGTGCTAGCTAGGTTTATCCCAATGAGTTGAAATTTTTCATTCCACTTCTTGTGCTCATATTACCTCACTCCTACAAGTTTCAGCTACATACCTTGATCTATGTGAGCACAACATCAAATCTTTGATTCTGTCAATATTTTCAGGTTGTGAAGCAAGTATATTTTATATTGCTTCATTTTGCCCGAAACTTTACCAGAGCATTCTCCTACCCAAATAACTTCTCTCCACCAAATTTGGGATCAATTCTTAAAGCCAATATTTCTCTAGAATTTTTGCATGTTTCTGGTCAGCAAGGATGTTTGTGAAGCAAGTACCATTTTGGTGAATCCAATTGGTATTAAAATTTTACAGCATCTTTATATGATCAAATCACTGAGCCTTGCCAAATTTCAGCCCATGTGGAATCACCATGTGAGTGCACCTTCCTGATCAAGTTTCTGGACCATTTTGGTCAGTTGCAAAGCAACTACATTAAATCTTGATCCAAATCTTCTCAAAGTTACCAGGATGAAAGTCCTTCTTACCCTAAGCCTCACAGACAAACTCTCTGGCTCCAATCCCTTTCCTGTTGCTCAGCAGTTCTCACTCAAGTTTACTGCAGTAAACTTCAGAGGGTGCTTACTATTTAACCAGAGCAGTTTTAATCGATCTACCACCGTAGTTGAGGCCTACCCTGGATGAACTACGCACTAGACAACATGGTCAAGCCCCTCTCCCCCACTACATGCCAGTGCGTGTGGTGACCACGTTAATGGCAAGCCTATGAACGCGCTCTACTGCCGTTGGCCGCGCCCAGGATGGATTCTTGTTCGGGCCCCTCCTATGCTCGGCATCTCAGCGAGCATCGGCATGTCCCCTAGCTTCCTCTTGTCGTCGCCGTTCTCCTGGACCCCTCTCCCCCTCCGTCCGCTTCCTCACCAATGCAAGCCGTCGCGCGTCCATGGGCGAACAGTGGCGGGTTGGCTCTGTTCATTGCCCTCGTCATCTTTCCTATGCTCCCTTGGCCGCCTCTGCCCCGTGAGAGCCTCCACTGTGCCTCCCTCGTCGCCTGCCTCTGAGCTCATGCACGTGGGCACATGTCGGCGGCGCCGGCCACGCGTCCGTGGCGACGCCAGCTCGGCCTCCTCGCCCTGCGGCTATATAAGGCCACCCCGAGACCTCCCGAGCACTCCATCACCTCCCCCTCACTCCCAGAAGCCTCCCCGACCTATCTGTTCGACTCTAGAGTCCCTCATTGGCTCGGTTGGCCGCCATGGCCGCCACGGCCATGCTCCACGATTGGCTCAAGCCGATCCCTCCCCTTCCTTTCTTCCACCACCAGTAGAACCCCTCCACCCCGGTGAACCCCTCCCCTCTCTCCTTTTGTAGCCGGAGCAACCAGATCACCATGCCCCAACTCTGGCCGAAGACTCCTCCGCCATGGACCGAGCTGCGGCCCAGTATCGGATGCGCCTCGTCTTCCCGATCTCGCCGGTGTGCTGGGCCTCGCCGGAGACGTCCTAGGTCGCCAGAACGGGCGCCGGTAGCCGCGGTCGTCCTCTTCCTTCGCGGGCGAGCGGGAGGTAGGAGAAGGAGACGAGGTCAGGCGGGCCCCCTCCTTTCCCCGACCCCACCCGGCAGCCTCTCCCGCGTTGACCCCGCACTATCCACATGGATAAGTGGCGGGCCTCGCATGTAAGTCCCCGTGTTGACCCGAACTACTGAGGTGGATAAGTGAAAGTGTATTCTCACGAATACGTTTTCCTCCACCGAAAGCACATTCTATTTCTTCATATCTTTTTACTCACAACTCCAAATGAGGTGATTCCAGAGCCCACTTCTTCGTTTCGTCGAGCCTGTTCGGTTGGTATAATTTTCATTATGTTTCAACATTTTGAACATGACCATTTTGCCCTTGCCGTTAATCAGCCCCCTCCGAGAGAGAATGATTTCCGGTGAATCTTTCCGCGAGCTTCTCGCACTTCTTCCTGGTGATTTCTTCCACCCCAGGTAAGACACACACTCCATTTGCGTGATTGCAATGCAGTGACATGGTTTATTCATTTGAACTTGTTTAAAATATTGCAGTAGCTATGTATGATTTGTTCATGGCATTTCTCAGAGTATTGCTTTGGTGTTGATGTTGCCATGATATTGCTTGGAGGTCTAGCACTTATATTTTGATGATTATATGGATGACATGTTGTCTTTGGATTCTTATTGGCTATTATGATTATGTTCATGATGGTATTATGCTTTGGAGTATTACTTTGGATGACATGTTGCCTTTGGATTCTTAATGGCTATTCTGATTATGTTCATGATGGTATTATGCTTTGGAGTATTATGATACGTCTCCAACGTATCTATAATTTCTGATTGTTTCATGCTATATTATATCCTATTTTAGACATTATTGGGATTTATTATACACTTTTATATTATTTTTGGGACTAAGCTATTAACTGGATGCCCAGCCCAGAATTGCTGTTTTTTTGCCTATTTTAGGGTTTCGCAGAAAAAGAATATCAAATGGAGTCCAAATGGAATGAAACCTTCGGGAACGTGATTTTTGGAACGAACATGATTCAAAGGACTTGGACCCTACGTCAAGCAGTCAACTAGGAAGCCAAAGGTAGGGGGCGCGCCTACCCCCCCCCCCCCCAGGCGCGCCCTCCACCCTCATTGGGCCCACATTGCTCCACCGACGTACTCCTTCCTCCTATATATACCTACGTACCCCCAAACTACCAGATACGGAGCCAAAATCCTAATTCCACCACCGTAACTTTCTGTATCCATGAGATCCCATCTTGGGGCCTTTTACAGAGCTCCGCTGGAGGGGGTATCGATCACGAAGGGCTTCTACATCAACACCATAGCCCCTGGAATGAAGTGTGAGTAGTTTACTTCAGACCTACGGGTCCATAGTTATTAGCTGGATGGCTACTTCTCTCTTTTTGGATCTCAATACAAAGTTCTCCCCCTCTCCTGTGGAGATCTATTTGATGTAATCTTCTTTTGCTGTGTGTTTGTTGAGACCGATGAATTGTGGGTTTATGATCAAGTTTATCTTTGAACAATATTTGAATCTTCTCTAAATTCTTTTATGTATGATTGGTTATCTTTGCAAGTCTCTTCGAATTATCAGTTTGGTTCGGCCTAATAGATTGATCTTTCTTGCAATGGGAGAAGTGCTTAGCTTTGGGTTCAATCTTGCGGTGTCCTTTCCCAATGACAGTAGGGGCAGCAAGGCACATATTGTATTGTTGCCATCGAGGATAACAAAATGGGGTTTATATCATATCGCACGAGTTTATCCCTCTACATCACGTCATCTTGCATAGAGCGTTACTCTGTTCTCTTGAACTTAATACTCTAGATGCATGCTGGATAGCGGTCGATGTGTGGACTAATAGTAGTAGATGCAGGCAGGAGTCGGTCTACTTGTCTTGGACCTGATGCCTATATACATGATCATACCTAGATATTCTCATAACTATGCTCAATTCTGTCAATTGCTCAACAGTAATTTGTTCACCCACCGTAATACTTATTTTCTCGAGAGAAGCCTCTAGTGAAACCTACGGCCCCCGGGTACATTTTCCACCATATTAATCTTCCAATACTTAGTTATTTCCTTTGCCATTTATTTTACTTGCATCTTTATTTCTCTTTATCATAAAAATACCAAAAATATTATCTTATCATATCTATCAGATCTCACTCTCGTAGGTGACCGGGAAGGGATTGATAACCCCTTTATCGTGTTGGTTGTGAGGAGTTAATTTGTTTGTGTAGGTGCGAGGGACTCGTGCGTGGCCTCCTACTGGATTGATACCTTGGTTCTCAAAAACTGAGGGAAATACTTACATTGTTCTGCTGCGTCACCCTTTCCTCTTCAAGGGAATACCAACGCAGTGCTCAAGAGGTAGCAAGAAGATTCTTGGCGCCGTTGCCAGGGAGTCTATGCAAAAGTCAACATACCAAGTACCCATCACAAACCCTTATCTCCCTCATTACATTATTTGCCATTTGCCTCTGGTTTTGCTCTCCCCCCACTTCACCCTTGCCGTTTTATTCGCCCTCTCTCTCTCCATCCTCCTTCTCTTTCTCTATTTGCCTCTTCTTTTGTTTGCGTTCTTCCCATATGTATCCTTGTTTGTGTTTCCATGTGCCTTCTATTTGCTTGCATCTTTGCTTGCTAAAAATCTATTGATATGGATCCACTTAAAGTGTTCTACTTAGATCATCTTCGATCCTTATGCGCTCGTGCTAATACCACAACTAGCCTAGTTGATGGGAAATCTTTAGATGAGCATGCTCATTTTGTGCGTCACCGTTTGTCTGAAAAAGGGAGACTCTTATGGAATCAAATAAACAGATTGCTGTGTTATGCTTGGAATCTTTGTGAAATTTGTGATTTTACTTGTTGCTCTAAGAACCCTAAAAACACCTCCCCTACCTATATGAGTTTAATGATATTGAAATGTTATCTTCTTATTCAATGGATGTTTATAGTTACTACGATATCGAACGAATTGAAGAATTTGTTGCTTTTAAGGATGCTTATGAAGTTGCTTCTTTGATTGAAAAATGTGATATTACTCTCTACGAATCTGAAAATTGCGACATACTTAAATATTTCTATGAAAACTATGCTCATAATGTCTATGTCAAAGAATTTATTGAAAGAATGACTGTTGCTTCGGAAGAAAATAATTATATGCATGAATCTATAGATAATTATGATTCCGATGATTTGATTGAAATGTCCCTTGACGAACATGATGCTTTCTATTCTTGTGGCCATGATGCCAATATTTATGAAGATGAATTTGATATAGTTCCTTATGTTAAACATGAGATCGTTGCTATTGCACCCATACTTAATAGTTCCTTTATTGAAAAGCATGATTGCAATGATGTTATTATAAATTCTCTTAATGTCAATTGTGTTAATGATATGCAAAAACCTAAGCTTGGGGATGCTAGTTTTTCTATGACTACTATTTGTTGCAATGATCATGATTGGGGTGATTCTTCTTTTGATCTTGAAAATTTATTTAAGCCCCATGATGAATATGAGATTGATAATAGTGTTTGCAATATTATTGAGAGTGGGTTTGGAAGAGTGTCAACTTTCAATCCCACATATTTGGAGAATGTTCAATCTTATGAAGTTTTTGATAAAAGTGGATTTGGAGAGGTCATGACTTTAGTTAATGTTAATCCCACTATTTTGGAAGGGTGTCAACTTTGCATACATGTGGATCTTGTTAAGAATATGTTTTGTGATAGCTCTATTGTTGAATTTTCTTATGATCCTACATGTAATTATTATGAGAGAGGAAAATATGGTTGTACAAATTTTCATGTTACTAGATTACCTCTCATTATGTTGAGTTTGCTATAGTTTCTTTTCGCTTTCTTGCATATGCTAGTTTTTGCTTTCCTTGATAATTTGTTTGCCTATAAGATGCCTATGCATAGTAAGTATGTTACACTCAGATGTGTTTGTCACGTGTTCTATGATGCTCTCTTTGTGCTTCAATTGTTGTCTTTCATGTGAGCATTGTTGAAATCTTATGCCTAGCTAGGGGCGTTAAACGATAGCGCTTGTTGGGAGGCAACCCAATTTTATTTTTATTCCTTGATTTTTTCTCCTGTTTAGTAATAAATAATTTATCTATCCTCTGTTTTGGTTGTCTTTTTTTTAATTAGTGTTTGTGCCAAATAGAACCGTTGGGAAGGCTTGGGGAAAGTCTTTTCAATCTTGCTGTAAAATAGAAACTTTAGCGCTCACGAGAACTGCTGCCATTTTTATTTGGAAAGTTATATTTAGTTAATTCTTTTTGCAGATGATTAATAGATAAATTACTCATGTCCAGCAATTTATTTTAGAATTTTTGGGGTTCCAGATCGTGCGTTAGCTTCATATTAATATAGACTATTCTGTTTTTCACAGATTCTGCTTTCCGTGTGTTGTTTGCTTATTTTGATGAATCTATGGCTAGTAAAATAGTTTATAAACCATCGAGAAGTTGGAATACATGAGGTTTAACACCAATATAAATAAATAATGAGTTCATTACATTACCTTGAAGTGGTGTTTTGTTTCCTTTCGCTAACGGAGCTCACGAGATTTTCTACTTTAAGTTTTGTGTTGTGAAGTTTTCAAGTTTTGGGTAAAGATTTGATGGATTATGGAACAAGGAGTGGCAAGATCCTAAGCTTGGAGATGCCCATGGAACCCCCAAGATAATCTAAGGACACCTAAAAGCCAAAGCTTGGGGATGCCCCGGAAGGCATCCCCTCTTTCGTCTACTTCTATCGGTAACTTTACTTGGAGCTATATTTTTATTTATCACATGATATGTGTTTTGCTTGGAGCGTCTTGTATTATTTGAGTCTTTATTTGTTAGTTTTCCACAATCATCCTTGCTGCACACACCTTTTTGAGAGAGACACACATGATTTGGATATTGTTAGAATACACTATGTGATTCACTTAGATTTTTTTTGAGAGTCCTACAAAACAACATGGTAATTTGCTTTAATTATTTTAGGCATTCAAGATTAATAAAAAAATCTTATGAGTGTGTTGAATACTATGAGAAGTTTGAAACTTGATAATTGTTTTGAGATATGGATATGGTGATATTAGAGTCGTGCTAGTTGAGTAGTTGTGAATTTGAGAAATGCTTGTGTTGAAGTTTGTGATTCCCGTAGCATGCACATATGGTGAACCGTTATGTTAAGAAGTCGGAGCATGATGTATTTATTGATTTTCCTCCTTAGGAGTGGCGGTCGGGGATGAGCGATGGTCTTTTCCTACCAATCTATCCCCCTAGGAGCATGTGCGTAGTACTTTGCTTCGATAACTAATAGATTTTTGCAATAAGTATGTGAGTTCTTTATGACTAATGTTGAGTCCATGGATTATATGCACTCTCACCCTTCCACCATTGCTAGCCTCTCTAATATCGCGCACCTTTCTCCGGTATCATACATCCACCATATGCCTTCCTCAAAACAGCCACCATACCTACCTATCATGGCATTTCCATAGCCATTCTGAGATATATTGCCATGCAACTTTCCACCATTCCGTTTACTATGACACGCTCCATCATTGTCATATTGCTTCGCATGATCATGTAGTTGACATTTTAGTTGTGGCAAAGCCACCGTTCATAATTCTTTCATATAAGTCACTCATGCATCATTGCTATCCCAGTATACCGCCGGAGGCATTCATATAGAGTCATACTTTGTTCTAGTATCGAGTTGTAATCATTGAGTTGTAAAGAAATAGAAGTGTGATGATCATCATTCATAGAGTATTGTCCCCCCCCAAAAAAGAGAAAGGCCAAAAAAAGAATAAATAAATAAATAAAAATGGGCAATACTACTATTCTTTTTTTCCACACTTGTGCTTCAAAGTAGCACCATGATCTTCATGATAGAGAGTCTCCTATGCTATCAGTTTCATATACTAGTGGGAATTTTTCATTATAGAACTTGGCTTGTATATTCCAACGATGGGCTTCCTCAAAATGCCCTAGGTCTTCGTGAGCAAGCAAGTTCGATTCACACCCACTTAGTTCTTTTTTTGAGCTTTCATATACTTATAGCTCTAGTGCATCCTTTGCATGGCAATCCCTACTCACTCACATTGATATCTATTAATGGGCATCTCCATAGCCCGTTGATACGCCTAGTTGATGTGAGACTATCCTCTCCCTTTTTGTCTTCTAGACAACCTCCATTCTATTCCACATATAGTGCTATGTCCATGGCTCACGCTCATGTATTGTGTGAAGATTGAAAAAGTTTGAGAACACCAAAAGTATGAAACAATTGCTTGGCTTGTCATCGGGGTTGCGGATGATTTAAATACTTTGTGTGGTGAAGATGGAGCATAGCCCGACTATATGATTTTGTAGGGATAGCTTTCTTTGGCCATGTTATTTTGAAGAAACATAATTGCTTAGTTAGTATGCTTGAAGTATTATTATTTCTATCTCAATATTGAACTTTTGTCTTGAATCTTTCGGATCTAAATATTCATACCACAATTAAGAGAATTACATTGAAATTATGCCAAGTAGCATTCCACATCAAAAAATCTGTTTTTATCATTTACCTACTCGAGGACGAGCAGGAATTAAGCTTGGGGATGCTTGATAGTCTCCAACGTATCTATAATTTTTGACTGTTCCATGCTATATTATATCCTGTTTTGGACATTATTGGGCTTTATTATACACTTTTATATTATTTTTCAGACTAACCTATTAACCAGAGGCCCAGCCCAGAATTGTTGTTTTTCCCTATTTTAGGGGTTCACAGAAAAAGATTATCAAACGGAGTCCAAACGGAATGAAACCTTCGGGAACGTGATTTTTGGAACGAACATGATCCAGAGGACTTGGACCCTACGTCAAGCAATCAACCAGGAAGGCACGAGGTAGGGGGCGCGTCTACCCCGCCAGGCGTGCCCTCCACCCTGGTGGGGCCCATGTTGCTCCATCGACGTACTCCTTCCTCCTATATATACCTACGTACCCCCAAACTACCAGATATGGAGCCAAAACCTTAATTCCACCGCCCTAACTTTCTGTATCCATGAGATCCCATCTTGGGGCCTTTTCCAGAGTTCCACCGGAGGGGGTATCGATCACGGAGAGCTTCTACATCAACACCATAGCACCTCCGATGAAGTGTGAGTAGTTTACTTCAGACCAACGGGTCCATAGTTATTAGCTAGATGGCTTATTCTCTCTTTTTGGATCTCAATACAAAGTTCTCCCCCTCTCTTGTGGAGATCTATTCGATGTAATCTTCTTTCGCGGTGTGTTTGTTGAGACCGATGAATTGTGGGTTTATGATCAAGTTTATCTATGAACAATATTTGAATCTTGTCTGAATTCTTTTATGTATGATTGGTTATCTTTGCAAGTCTCTTCGAATTATCAGTTTGGTTTGGCCTACTAGATTCATCTTTCTTGCAATGGGAGAAGTGCTTAGCTTTGGGTTCAGTCTTGCGGTGTTCTTTCCCAGTGACAGTAGGGGCAGCAAGGCACGTATTGTATTGTTGCCATCGAGGATAACAAGATGGGGTTTATATCATATTGCATGAGTTTATCCCTCTACATCATGTCATCTTGCTTAAAGGGTTATTCTGTTCTCTTGAACTTAATACTCTAGATGCATGCTGGATAGCGGTCGATGTGTGGAGTAATAGTAGTAGATACAGGCAGGAGTCGGTCTACTTGTCTTGGACGTGATGCCTATATACATGATCATACCTAGATATTATCATAATATGCTCAATTCTGTCAATTGCTCAATAGTAATTTGTTCACCCACCGTAATACTTATGCTCTCGAGAGAAGCCTCTAGTGAAACTTATGGCCCCCGGGTCTATTTTCCATCATATTAATCTTCCAATACTTAGTTATTTCCTTTTCCATTTATTTTACTTGCATCTTTATTTCTCTTTATCATGAAAATACGAAAGATATTATCTTATCATATCTATCAGATCTCACTCTTGTAGGTGACCGTGAAGGGATTGACAACCCCTTGCGTGGAGTTTATTTGTTTGTGTAGGTGCGAGGGACTCATGCGTGGCCTCCTACTGGATTGATACCTTGGTTCTCAAAAACTGAGGGAAATACTTACGCTGCTCTGCTGCATCACCCTTTCCTTTTCAAGGGAAAACCAACGCGGAAATGATCACTGTTTGGTTTTGATCACGAGGTGATCGAGAAGGTATATTGCTTGGCCGGTTAGCCAAGAGTGATATGCTTATGGAGATCTGTGATGGTGATTTATTAGTATTGTATCAGTTTCATACCATGCTTAGTAGTTGTTTCATCATAATAGTTGTTAATTTAATTAACCTATTAAATGCTATGTTATTGTCTTGCCTTGATGTTTGTGGTTGTTGTGAGCTTGCAAGTACATTCAATGTACTGACCTGGCGTGTCATGCCAGATTGCAGGTGATGCCACGATTGCTTGATTTCTTGTTGATGGTTGCCGTGCGTGCGAGATAGACCGTGTCCCAGCCAGAGTCCCTGTGGAGTAAAGTTCACCACCTTCATCGTTGTTCCGCTGCTACGAGTTGTTTCGCTGCTAGGATAGAGCAAGTGTAGTATCACAGGCGTAGTGTCGCCGTGCTGATGTGCTTCTTTGTCACATCAGACCCTTGTATTATTATTCTTGTAATAAGAGCTTATTTGTTCTATGTCAAGCAGTGTTGTATTCCAGAGACCTCTCCTCGATCTCTGGGCTGGAATACGGGGCGTTCCGGTTTCTCTGAGCCGGGGTGCCACAACAACTAGGGTTTAGCCATTAAGATCTCGAGGTAGATCAACTCTTGTAACCCCAATACTCATCAAATATAATCAAGTAGGACGTAGGGTTTTACCTCCATTAAGAGGTACCGAACCTGGGTAAACATTGTGTCCCACTTGTCCTTTGTTACCATCGATCCTCAGACGCACAGTTCGGGTCCCCCTACCCAAGATCTGCCGCTTTTGACACCGACATTGGTGATTTCATCGAGAGTTCCATTGTGTCGCCGGTAGAAGGATCGATGGCTCGCCTTGTCATCAATAATATCACTTCTGGGAGGGACCTAACTTTAGGACAGGTCTTCCAGCTCGACAGTTTCACAATGGGCGCTCGCACGGCTATTAAGCCAACGTCGGCCCAAACAATTGCCAAACATCACCTCTGCATCGCCCTCAAGCACTCCAAAAAGATGGATCCAGCGGATGTCTCATCCTTGAATAAGCTGCTAGATCACATCACCGCCCTGGGGCTTGTAGTAGACTATGATCGGATCGGGCTCAAACCCGATCTGAGGGAAATCAAGTCCCCGCCGATCACCCATCTAGTAGCGGTCATTGAGGAACAAGCCGGAAACACTTCTTCCCCTAAGTTAAAGACCAGCTATGTCTAGATATCTGAGCTCCTCAACCCGGACACCCTCCCTCGTCATGAGACATCACTTCCTCTAAACTCAGGGTTGGACATAGCGCCCGGAAAGTACTTGGATCTTCCTGGACCTGAACTGGTGACTTCGGAGATTTTTCAAGCTCCAGATTCAATCTTGGGTCAGGATTCGGGTTTTTACCCACCCACCCACCACAATCAATACTCTCCAAGTAATTAAGGCCCTCCAGACATATGTGACCTAATGTATGTCATGCAGCAACCTCAGGAACAGGTCCATCACTTTTGGGCCAAATTCCTCCTTATTAAAAACAAGATCGAAGATTGTGCGACGACGGAGCAGTTTCGATTTTTTATCGTAGTTGTACGGATGAGGGAATTCTGAACGCCCACAACCATCATCGCATACAGACCTTTACAGAATTATCACACTTAGTATAGCAGTATTGTGCGATGGAAACCACATGGAAGGCCCAAAAAGCCCAGTTGGAACCTGCTATCTTTAAGCGGTCCACCACATAGGCAAAATGGATACACCCCTATGAGGCATCCGATCATAAGCCCGTTGGCAAGAAAAACAAACCCCTCACGGGGCACAAAACAGTTCTTGACAAACTCCTCTTCAAACCCTATCAGATACATGTGACACTGAGTACCGAACCAATTGCGGGCATGTTGGGTACTCTGGCAAGTGGCTAAAAGAGGTGAGACTATCCTCACCAACATTACTCCAGAGAAGAATTTTTCGGAGGATGACGATCTTAATGTCTTTAGGGTCTTTGAGACCTTCTCTTCAAATAATCAGCGCAAAAGGGCGCTCCTCGACCTCGCCGAAATCAACCAAGTAACCGCAATGAGCCATTGGATTGAGGCGGCCATAACTAGCTTTCGACTCACCAAAGTGCTCATGGACGGTGACAGCGGACTTATCCTCGTTTATGAGGACGCGCTCGACAAAATGCAAATTGAAAAGGCCCGCATCGAGCAAAGTAATACCACCTTTTGAGGCATCATCCCAAGTAGAGAAGCACGATACACTGGGAAAATCAAACTTGATGTAGTATTCGGGATGCCTGAGAATTACAGGTCCGAAGAGTTGCTCTTCCACGTGGCCCCCATCAATAGCGGATATCACGCCCTTTTGGGGCGGGATGCCTTCTCACGCTTCCAAGCCATACCCCATTACGAGTACATGAAGCTTAAAATGCCAGGGCCCAACAGAGTAATCACTATCACTAGTGATCCGGATATAGCACTCCAAGCAGAAAACAAAATTGCATCCTTGGCCCTCGAGGCACTATCCAAAGCCCTCGCCGCTGAAGAACTAACCACCCTGCGAGCCACAGTGGACAAAGACGATGTGATCCTTGATAAGAGGCCAAAATCCACCTCTTTCAAACTAGCGAATGAAATAGTAAATTTCAAGTGCACCCGAGGGATCCTAACAAAACAACGTCCATTGGAGCATAGCTGGATCCGACGTTCGATGCCGCCCTATGAGCGTTCCTGTATGAAAATAGGGACATTTTTGCCTGGCACCCTTCGGACATGCCCGGGATCCCACGCAGACTGGCCGAACATAGTCTTAACACAATCAAGGGGTTCAAACCAGTCAAGCAAGCGCTACGGCGATTTTTTGAACCCAAACGACAAGCTATAATGGAGGAGCTAGCCAAACTACTCGAGACCAGGTTCATTAGAGAAATCAAGCACCCGGACTGGCTAGCCAATTTGGTCATGGTGCCGAAGAAGGATAAATCCTGGTGCCTTTGTGTCGATTTCAATGACCTCAATAAGGCTTGCCCTGAGGACCCTTTCCCGCTGCCCTGCACTGGACAAATTATTGACGCAACTGCGGGACACGACTCATTGTGTTTCCTCGATGCTTAATCTGGATACCATCAGATTAAGATGAAGGAGTCCGACCAAGCCGCAACGACATTTATTACCCCGTACGGGCCTTTTTGTTTCAACACTATGCCCTTCGGGCTTAAAAATGCTAGTGCCACTTACCAACACATGATTCAAACATGTTTGGAAAAACAAATTGGCAAGATAGTGGAATCATATGTGGACGACGTGGTCATCAAGACTAAGCACATTGAATCATTGGTGGATGATCTCCGCCTTACATTTGACAACCTCCGAACATATGACATACGGCTCAATTTGGAAAAATGTGTTTACGGTGTTCCAGTCAGAAAACTGCTCGAGTTCATTGTTTCCAATAGAGGTATTGAAGCAAACCCAACCAAAATCCAAGCCCTGTCACAATTGGCCATGCCAACAGACTTAAAGCAGGCCCAAAAACTAGTTGGGTGCGTGACAGCCTTGAGCTGCTTCATCTCCATATTGGGAGAAAAGGTGTTAGCACTTTATCGACTGTTTTGATGCACCGACCATTTGAATGGACGGATGCAGCTATAGCCAGATTGGAAGAAATCAAAACCTTGTTAGCAGGCAACCTAATCCTAGCCGTCCCAGGTGTTGGCAAGCCTATGTTGCTCTATATATCCACGACTCACCAGGTAGTGAGCGCCATACTCGTCGTCGAGCGAGAGGAAGAGGGACACAAATTCCCCATCTAGAAACTAGTATACTATGTATCGGTGGTCCTTACACCATGAAAATCCCAATACCCTCACTATCGGAAGATAGCTTATGCGGTCTTTATGGCATCCTGAAAGCTATAACACTATTTTCAAGAGTATTCTATCACAGTGGCATCCGAAGTACCACTCAATGACATCATAAATAATCGGGATGCCACCGGCGCATAGCCAAATGGGCCATTGAGCTCTTACCATTTGAAATAACATACAAACCACACAGCTATTAAATCTCATGTGCTGGCCAACTTTGTCGCCGAGTGGAAGGAAGCTGAGGTCCCTACAGAGTACAGTGCACCAAGAGTAGTCGAACGAATCCTCACGATCGCAACAAAACAAGAACTTTCGAGAAGAAGCACAACCGGAAAGAAGCAAACAACATGGTAAACACACAACACATAAACAAGACATGATGCCACTCATACAAGAGAGGATGCATACAAGAACCACACATCAAAGCAAGTTTAAATAATGTCGGAAACAACATATAACAATTCCGGTAAGTCTTCATATGCAAATTTCGAAATTGGTCCTGATCTGAACAAAACATTAACTTAAAGTTGTTAAACAGCAAGTTAAAGTGCACCAAGATGATCTGCTCATCTTTCTAGTCAGATTACATATAAGGTTCAATTAATTCGGAGCTACGGCCTAGAAGATATGAGCAAAACAAGTAAAACAATGCATTGATGCAAATGCATGGAAAACACAATCACAGGCTCTTAAAAACATGGATGCAACATGGCATGATGAAACTACATGCAAAACCAAGCAAGTTTCATATAGAGCATGCTCCAAACGGAGCCATGGTCCAACACATACCCTCAATACAAGTTTCAAACACAATCTGCCCAAAACAACAACTAAGCACTTTGCAATCAAGGAAGCAACATGCTACAGGAAACCTATGGGCATAAACATGACATGCAATTCAAGTACATATTACATACTTCAAGTAACATCAAGGTTCAAGTTTATAGGCATCAGGATTAATCCAATGAGATCAATGCAAAAGGCAACTTTATAACACAGATTATGACTGTGAAAAAAGGGCATACATGTGAGTAGAAATAACATGTTGACATGTTGGGGCCATGAAACAAGCATGCTATACTGCAAGATCATGGAAAACAAAAGCATGGCATTAAATTACAGGTTAAACATGGCAAAACATGATTACTAAGCACCTCCATATAACCTCTAGATCAATGTCACTCATCAAGACTAGATTTCAAGTCATAACAGATTCCCAGACTTGGTGAAAAACAGAGCAAGGCTGAAAACAGATTCATGATGCATACTTCGGGACAATAAAAGTAAAGGCTACAGGAACATTTCATGGCATCCAAGAGCACGGAAAGCATGTACATGTCAAGAATTACAAAACATGATCACTGAGCTACTGCTTGAAACCACCAGAACATGCTCAAAACATCATGGCAAGGATGCGAACTATAACAGATTCACAGACTTAGTGGAATTTAGAGAACATGGCAGAAACAGCGACAAGTAGACATGTTTGCAAGCTTGATTAACTCATCATAAAGCATATAATTGCATGTGAATACAACCAATAGCAAGAAGGCATATTTGTGAAGCTACTCATCGCAAGAACATGGTCATAGGATGCATAGAACACTAGCTATTCACATGGAAAAATGAACTTACTGATAACAGACTGACAGAAACATTATTTAGCAAGTTGAGAGCATGAAAACAACAATCTATAGCAGGCCATAATTTCAAACAAGGGAACGGATGGATAGATCATAACAAGATATATGAAACATCCTTACTGAGCATCTCCAAATTATGCATGGATTCACTAGTGGCATCAAGCTAACATGGCAACATATTATAGCAGGTTCAGAAAATACTAATTCACTGCCATCGGCAACAATAAGTAGCGTAGTTTGCATGCTTGTGCTAGTCACCATGGGGCAAATAAAAATACATGGATTGCACCACTTTAAAGACGGCATGAAGATGCTATTAAAACATGTTGACATGATGCTAAAAAAATAATCACACAAAATGCAATGAAAAGGAAAAATAGGCAAGTTACGACAATCTCTAGCAGGTTATATCATTTAGCACTTTCGCAACAAGGATTAAGGCATCAATATGAAAAGTAACATGAATGCAAATGCAACCATCATGTAGACCATTCAGAGATGAACATTTTGACATATCATACATGCAAAACAGAGCAATATGCACGAAGTTATGCCATCATGAAGATGCACACATGCTGCTCGATCTTAGGGACTTGGCGGTCCCTCACCCTAGGCTTGGCCCACGTGAAGAGGAGGCGAGGCAGGCCGGTGGGAGGCCTGGGCTGGGCCGGATCAGAGGATGCCCACGCGGGCGCTGGAGGCACCGTGTCCATCCCGATCCGGCTGGATCAAGGCAGGGACTAGCCCGACGACGGCGGCGTGTTGCAGGCGGCGAGGCAGCACAGGGGCGGCTGGAGACATGGGCGGAGGAGTTCGGCAGCTCGAGGATGGTGCGGATATGGGCGCTCCTGCCCGGATCTGGCCAGAGCGGCGACCGGAGGCGGCGGCGACGGGCGCAACGGCGACGTCAGTAGCGAGGAGGCGAGCGAGCGTGGTTGGACAGCGGCGGCACTGGGGCAGTGCGAGGGCACAACGTGGAGGCGAGGAACAAGGATCTGGCGAGGTGGCACAGTGAGGCGGCGGTGGTGCGGTGGCGGGGAGTTCCGGCGAAGGCAGCGGTGAAGTCCGGTGAGGTCCGGTGCGGGCGGCGGCGCACCAGGCCCAGATGGGCTCGGGTGGGCCGGTGATGGGATCAGGTGGGAGGCGGTGGCTGGCACTTTTGGAGCGCGTAAAACGAGGCGTATTAGGGTTAGGGGGTTAGGGTGCTCTCTCTCTCTCTTAGATTTGGATGGGGAAGGTGTTTTTATTGGCAGAAGGAGCTAGGAGTGGTATTTTTTAGAGCGGTTTTCTCCCACACGATCGTGATCCGACGAAGAAGAGCATGGAGGGGTTTAGGTGGGCTATTGGGTTGTTGTGGAGGGGTGCTAGGCTGCAAAGAGAAGGAGGGCTTCAGTTAACACAGTTAACCGTTGGGGCATCAAACGACCTCCAAATGGAACGAAATTTGACAGGCGGTCTACGGTGATGTACCAAGACCACTCGACAAATCTCGGCCCATTCCCAGAACATTTTACTCCCACTCACGAAACAAGATCTGGGACGTGTAGAAGGTGCGTGTGTGAGTGTCGGATTTCGAAACAAACAACGGAGAAAAAGACTGGATGCAAGTTTTGAAAACATGCAGATGATGACATGGCAAAGTGCAACACGCAGGAGAATGACATGGAAACGACAGCGAATAACTGGAAGACACCTGGCGCATCGGACTCGGGGCGTTACAGAACAATCCCCATGGCCTTTCATGGTTTGGGGCCTAGATATGGTTGGACCCCTTAAAGGAGGAAGCCACAAGAAGAAGTATTTACTAGTCATGGTGGATAAATTCACTAAGTGGATAGAGGCCAAACCAGTAAAAACGGCTGAAACGGGGCCAGTCATCGACTTTATATCTGGCGTGGTACAACATTATGGTGTGCTGCACAGCATTATAATTGATAACGGCTCCAATTTTATAGCCGATGAGGTGAAAAACTGGAGCACCAACTTGGGCATCAAGCTCAATTATGCATCAGTGTCCCACCCTCAAACAAATGGCCAGGTTGAACGACATTAAACCCATACTGGTGCAATCCATACGGGAGTCAGATAAGCACTGGTTTGAGGAACTCAATTTCGTGCTCTGGGGGCTGCGGACTACGCCTAATCGATCGACCTGATACACACTTTTTTCATGGTGTACGGCAAATAAGTTATCTTGCCCTACGATATTATTCATGACTCACCTCGAGTGTGCATGTATGAAGAGAGATAAGCCGAGATCGATCGGCAGGACGACCTGGACGGCCTGAAGAGGAGCGCGATATTGCACGAGCCCGTTCCGCATTTTATCAACAACAGGCTAGGACATACCAAAGCAGAGAAGTGCGGGCCAAGACATATAATGTCGGCAAACTCGTTCTGCGCCTCCCTGATAAGAAGAAGGATAAGCTCAAACCAAAATGGGAGGAGCCTATCGCCTTTGTAATGCATCGGATAATCGCCTCGAGCCGAATCCATGGAACGCAGCTCGGCTCCGAAGATTCTACGCATAGTTTGGCCGCATCCTTTTCTTAGTCCCTTTTTATTTTTCTCTCTTCTTCCTTTTTCTTATATATTTCCTAGTGTATGTTTGGATATGCCGAACTATTAGGGATGCCCATCTTTAAATGTATACATCCCAGTATGACTAGGGGCTTCTTTGATGAAGCTTATTATTAAAAGCTTGGAGCTTACATTACCTATGTCGTTTGTTATATACACTTTTTGCCATTATATGCACCTCTATGACTTAAGTTTTTGCCAAGATGGGTTGCCTCGCTCCTGTGTTTATACCCTATGTTCCTGATTGTTCGGCTAGGTTGTAAAGGGAGCACCTCTACGATTGTTACAACTGGGTAATTTGGACCTGTACCTCAGACGGGTGAAGCCGAAAGCTAGTGTTCTTAAGAGATTAATTGGTTGGCAAACAACGACAGACTGTTATGTTCCTGTAACACTTTGAAAATATAATGTGGGATAGGTTCCCTGTAATTCGGATCAAAGCCTAGGCATGCACAATTAAGGAAAATAGACTATGTAATATAACATACCTCCGAAAATATAATGTGGGATAGGTTCCTGTAACCCAAGGAAAGGAACCCTTAACAGAACTATTTTACATGGAAGATGTTTCTTACATATGTAATATAACATACCTCCCTGAACTAAATTTTTGTCTGTTCGAGCAATATGACTGGATTGACTGATTTCCGTACATAATGAATGTTTCTTACATTCCACAATAGTATCCGGAAACACTCCACCTTCTTGGCTCGGAGGCCGAAGCCAAAAGTCTGCGGTGAAAAATTTTCACATGTTTGATTGGATATAAAATTCAAGAGGAGAGGTACATTGATACATCAAAGCAAACACCTACTCCTTATCTATACCATCTATAAGACTATCTAAACTATAGTCTTCTTGCGAGAACTTCATAGCTATCATCACTTGGTTGCATAACAAGTTCATGGGAATCTCCTTTCGGTCGGGCCCTCGAGGTCGAACTCGAGCCATATGATTTGGATCGAGTCCGGTGTAGCGCGTTTCACCATTGCCCACTCTTCTCGTGCACCTTCCCAGCATGCGGACGCCTTCCATAGCTCGAAACGGCGCCGGGCACCTTTGAATAGGTTTGCCAATCCCTCCATAATTTTCGGAGGGGCATCGGATGGCGATAAAGCCTTCGCCATACTTCTCATTGCTTTTCGGGCTCGTTCATGCATCACGGACAGTTCCTTAAGCACGTCGCCTCGAAATCTGGATACTTCCTCCTCAGGTCGAACGGTTAACAGACCTACAATAACAAAGTTGTGACAATTTGGACTATGGGATGATCTACGTCCTTTAGATGTTTCAACAGGTCATACCGAATATGCCACCTTTCAACTTCTTATTTTCTCGCTGTGCGGGCGATCACTGCGTCTTTAAGCTCTTTATCTCTTAGGCTTGTTTATCCTTTTCCTCCTCAAGCTTGTTCTCCTGCTTAGTGGTTGTTGTGGCCTTTCTCATCTCTGCAAGCTCTGTGGTGGCGGCATTTAGTTTTATCTAGTTTGTCTTCAGCTCCTGGGACAATGCGTTGTTCTTCTTTTTGAGAACCTACAGGTTGTGACGATCCTTAAATCGGTTGGCCTAACCGCTTCAAGTCTCGGGGGCTACTGGTATATATCTATTAAAATTGCACAAATTATTACCTGCATGTCCTTTGAAAACTATTGAGTAACTCCCGCAAGTCCGTCCCAGGAAGCTCGGATATATGCATCCACGGAGCTGAGTGCCGTAAATTCCTGTTCAGAGAAAACTAGAGCGCGCATGGCCTCTTTCAGTCGACGATAATTCATTACACTCTCTTCCTCAGAATTGGTGACAGATACATCATCCGAATCCTCTTGAGGAGGCGGAGCCGGCACTGTATCAGCCCTCGTCCTAGTTGATGAGTCTGGTGCCGGATTAGCTGACATTCGGCTAGCAGGGCGTTTTCCCACGGTTTGCCGCGTACTCCTCCTGAAATAGAGGTAGATGAGGAATTCAACAATCTGACCTCATCTCATGTTTAGGCATATATCAAAGGACATACCTCTTTGAAGGAGGAGAAGACTTAACACCAGTCTCGGTTTCCTTTTGTTTCAAACGATCGGACCGCGTAGAGGCTGCCCTCGAGGTAGTACGGCTTGCCGAGCACCGATCCTATGAAGTACAATTTAGTACAAAGGATAAGGTGCAAGTAAGGGGTTCTTTTTGAAGAAAGATTTTTGAATACTTACGATGGAGAAGGAATAGGGGCGGGTGTAGTCGGCCTTAATAGCCACTTCCGAGCCATCAAGGCTCGCCTGATAAAATACTCCATCATCAAACTCTATGTATATATCGAAATACTCATAGAAGCCAAGGTCTTCATCGCGGTTGTGATCCTCTGGTTGTGGGGCAGGAGAGTGAACGTCCGTGGTCATCTTCCTCCATGATTGTTTTATGACAACAAAAAACAATTTGATTAGCAAGCCTTGATAGCAGTAAAGAAGCTCTGATAATCAAAATCTTACCCATTCAATGGGGTTGTACATGGTGAGGTAGTCCTGGATTAGAGGGTCCTCGGACAGCCGTATTATATACTTTGGCCGGACTGTTGGACTATGAAGATACCAGATTGAAGACATCGTCTCATGTCTGGATGGGACTCTCCTTTGCGTGGAAGGCAAGCTTGGCAATTCGGATATGTAGATCTCCTCCCTTGTAACCGACTTTGTGTAACCCTAGCTGTCGGCGTTCTGGGAACGGGGGTCCCCAGACTTGCCTGCCTGCAGCCCATGACATGGCTAAGCCAGCAGGCCGTACCACCCATCTTCATCAACAAGGCATCCAAGACCCTCGTGAGTGTCCAAGCCTCGCGAGGGAGACGACCCTAGACCTCCTCTAGAGTAGCCTAGCCAGGCAGGCTCATGAGGAGCGGAGATATCAAGGCGGGGCAAACCTCACGAGTCCATCGTGACGTGAGCCATGACGCACGACACCAGGCGGGCGCCAGCGCGTGCAGCGTCCTTATTTCCTCTTTGGTGCTAAGGAGGCCAGCGCAAGCGAGGACTACCGAGGCATCAGACAAAGGTTGCTATATTGCTGCAACGAGACCAAGACTAGCAGGACGGCGAGACGGAGGTCATCATGGAGCCCAATACAGCGTCACCACCAGAGCTTTTCGCAGGCGAAGACCACTTTTGTAAGGATAGCTTGTACTAGCTATCCCCCGCCGTTGTTGGCTCCCTTCCCTCTTGATATTTGGGAAGAGGACCAGGGCCTATATAAGCAGAGCTAGCCACCATATTAGAGGCATCTCATCTTAGCTCGATCCAACCTGATTGAGAGCCTACTCACAAGAACACCTCAACCTCAGGAGGTTGTTCTTCCCTTGTACTATTCATCATCAGCCCTAGAGGCAATCCACCACCACCACACTATAGTAGGGTATTACACCACAACGGTGGCCCGAACTAGTATAAACCTTGTGTCTTTCTGTGTTGCGAGTTCGTCGAGTTCGTCCGCGAGATCTTAGCGAGCTAGGGCGTAGATCGGTAGGAAGGAAAGACTTCGCGTGCACCCCAGTGTTCGAACCTTAAGGGTTTGTCGGAACCCTACATCTGACATTTGGCACGCCAGGTAGGGGTGCGCCGGGGCTCCTCTCCACCAACCTGCACCACGTACCGCCGCACTATGCTCCCATGGCAGGTGCCCCGCCACCCACCTCTATGGCCAGCACCAGCAGCCGGGAGTCTGGGTACCGAGCCCTGGCCCCGCCCCTGCGGCGAGTGAAGTGACCGGCCAAGTTCAAGCCGGAGATGCCGCCGCGTTACGACGGCGCAGCAGACTTGGCGCTATTCCTACTGGCGTACGAGGAGGCCGTCCTTGAAGCCGGAGGCGACGACAAGATCATGGCCAACTGGTACCCCATGGCCCTTGCCGGTGAGCCACGAGCCTGGCTGCTCAACCTCCCGGGATCCACGGTGGCATCCTGGGGGGAGCTCCGCAACCTCTTCACCGCGCGCTATGCGGTGCCGGGGCACCATGCAGTCGCGGCACTACTGGGTGGCTCCCAAGCACCGCCTTCAGATCGCCACATCAAACCCTTCTTCTGTCACATTGGGGCAGCCTCCAAGCGCCCGGTGGCTCCGCCGGGTTGGGCTGCGCCAGAGGCCGACCTCACCTTCGGCTTAGAAGACCACCCCGACTCCACCACCGGCTCCGGGATGCTCCCGATGCTCTGCACACCCACCATCTGCAACGTGGCCGTTACCAAGAACCTCATCGACAGTGGCGCCAGCCTCAACTTGCTCTCCGTAGAGGCCTTCAGCCTTCTTCATGTGCCGCTTGAATGGCTCGGCCTCAGCAAGCCCTTCACTGGAGTGGGTGGCGGAGCTGCCCACTCTCTGGGGCAGATCCGCCTCCCTGTCACCTTTGGCACGCGAGACAACTATCGCACCAAGCTGGTGGACTTTGACATCGCCTGCATTGGTCTCCCGTACAATGCCATCCTCGGGTACCTGGCTCTCGCTCAGTTCATGGCGGCGACTCACCCGGCCTACAACCTCATGAAGATGCCAGGGAGAAAGGGCATCCTTAACATCAAGGGGGACGCTAAGGAGGCCATGGCGGCGCTCATGCTCGCCTTCAATACCGTGGCAGCAGCACAGCCAGCCGGCGCCGATACGCCCGAGGCCAAGGAGACCACGCCCACCAAGAAGAAGCAGCTGTTCACTCAAGACAAGGCGGAGACCAAGCAGGTGCTGATTAATGAGGACGGGTCTTCAAGAGCCACCTTCACCATAGGAACCGGCCTTGACCCGGGACAAGAAGAAGCTTTGGTGAGATTTTTGCATGCGAACAAGGAGATATTCGCGTGGGATCCCAATCAACTGGTAGGGATCCCGAGAGAGGTATCCAGCATCATCTATGGGTGTGCCCCAACATACGCCCCGTGAAGCAGCGAGCAAGATGACAGTCCACTGAGAAGCACACCTTCATCATCCAAGAGACGTGCAAGCTGGAGGCGGCAGGTACCATCCGAGAAGTTTGATACCCCGAATGGCTGGCGAACCCATCGTAGTACCAAAGAAAGGCGGGAAAGAACGGATGTGCGCCGACTTCACCAACCTTAACAAAGCGTGCCCCCAGGATCCATTCCCGCTTCCACACATCGATCAAATCGTCGACTCCACCGCCGAGTGCAACTTGCTGTGTTTCCTGGATGAATTCTCAGGATACCACCAAATCAAGATCATAGGGGTGGAGGATGTGGAGAAGACAGCCTTCCTGACACCATGCGGGGCGTTCTGCTACACCCGCATGCCCTTCGGGCTGTGCAACACGGGTGCAACCTTTCAACGGTTGATGCAAATCGCCTTGGGGCGGCAGCTTGGCAGAAACACAGAGGCCTACGTTGATGACATAGTGGTCAAACCTCGTGAGGCGAGGACATTGATTCGTGTGTTTGGCGTCCCCTCTGGCAAGCTACTGGGGTTCCTCATATCCCACAGAGGGATCGAGGCGAACCCGAATAAGATCAAGGCCATCAAAGACATGAGCCCACCACAGACCCTCAAGGAAATGCAGAACCTAGCAGGGCGGGTGACCGCGTTAGGGCATTTCATCTCCAAGCTAGGCGAGCGCGCCTTACCCTTCTTTAAGCTCATCAAGAAGAAGGGCCCGTTCGAGTGGACCCCGGAGGCCGACTGGGCCTTCCAAGACCTCAAGAAATACCTCACCAGCCCCCTAGTGATGGTGGGACTGCGGCCTCTCGAGCCTCTGCTGCTCTACCTTGCTGCCACCTCCTACTCCACCAGCGCGGCGCTGGTGGTGGTTTGGGAGGAGCGCCAAGACAAGGGTGTGCCACGCCGAGCCAGAGCTGATGCAGCGCGGGGTCAGGAAGGTGTAGCAAAGCCATCAGCGGTGCAAGACCAAGCTCAGCAGGGCAACATCGCAGAAGCTCCTGAGGACGGTCAGGTCTTAGGAAACCCACCACCTCAGGATATGCCACAATCTCCGCGGGACCCGAGCCTCGACAGTGTGCCAGCCCTCGTTGAGCACCCGGTGTACTTCGTCAGCACCGTGCCATAGGACGCGAGGGCGTGCTACCGCATTCGCCTCGGGGAAGCACCCGGCGCGACGACCTTGTTCCCCAAACACCCTCACATAAAGGGTCGATCCACCATCGTACCTGAAGTGGAGGGTGCACCGCCTGCCTAGGCTGCACGCGCGGGCGAATGTTTGCCAGCCGCGGGCCAGGGCTATGTTGCCCACGGCAAAAGTCTCAACCGCAACCCAAGATGCCTTGCTGAGGCAGCCATCCACCTACAGCCAGAGTCCGCCTGGACCAGAGGCTGGCAGTTCGCCGGCGAAGAAGCGCGGAAGTTGGAGCCAGTTGCCGGCCAGGTTCTCCGACCAGACGACGAACTCCGGCGACACCTCCCTCATTAACTGGACCGCCATGGCTGGGATGACCAACTCCACGTGCCGTGGTGCCGTCTCGACAATGGGCCACGACGGGGGTCGCGGCATGCTTGCGCGGGCGGCCGCGACCGCGCTTGGGCGCGAGGGGCCTTCCCCTTCTCGGCGGCGGAGAACTTCCTTCGTGGTGCCATGGGTGTCACTGCAACTGATGGAGCGAGGAGGAAGGAGGAAGCAAGCAAGGAAGAGATGGGCAATGCGGGCTCCGCCCCCTCCCCATTTATAACAAGAGAAGGCCAACCGGCCTCTCCCACGATCGCAGGTAATAACGGTTTTCCTTGCATGTCACAGGGAATTGTCAAGTCGTGATGTTGCTGAGGCAGCATGGGGAAGCGGAGACGCCCACGTCCAATCAACTGCCATGTGTCAATCGAGGCTGCAGGCTTTGGGGGCCCGCGGTGCTCCGAACTCGACCCTTGGCTTCGCCGCGAAGCCAAGCCCGAGTGCACCTTGGGCCCGGGGCTACTGTCAGCGTTCTGGGAATGGGGGTCCCTAGACTTGCCTGCCTGCAGCCCATGACGTGGCTAAGCCAGCAGGCTGCATGGCCCATCTTCATCAACAAGGCATCCAAGACCCTCGCGAGGGTCCAAGCCTGGCGAGGGAGACGACGCAAGACCTCCTCTGGAGTAGCCTAGCCACGAAGGCTCACGAGGAGCGGAGATATCAAGGCGGGGCAAACCTCATGAGGCCCTTGTGACGTGAGCCATGACGCACGACACCAGGCGGGCGCCAGCGCGCGCAGCGTCCTTGTTTCCTCTTTGGTGCTAAGGAGGCCACCGCAGGCGAAGAGTACCGAGGCATCAGACAAAGGTTGCTATATTGGTGCAACGAGACCAAAACCAGGAGGACGGCGAGACGGAGGTCAGCGTGGAGCCCGAGATGGCGCCACCACCAGAGCTTTTCGCAGGCGAAGACCACTGTTGTCACGATAGATTGTACTAGTTGTCCCCCTTCAAATTGGCCCGCCGTTGTTGGCTCCCTTCCCGCTCGATATTTCGAAAGAGGACCAGGCACTATATAAGCATAGCTAGCCACCATACTAGAGGCATCTCATCTTAGCTCGATCCAACCCGATCGAGAGCTTACTCTCAAGAACGCATCAACCTCAGGAGGCTGTTCTTCCCTTGTACTATTCATCATCAGTCCCCTAGAGGCAATCCACCACCAGCACACTGGAGTAGGGTATTACACCACAACGGTGGCCTGAACCAGTATAAACCTCGTGTCTTTCTGTGTTGCGAGTTCGTCGAGTTCGTCCACGAGATCTTAGCGAGCTAGGGCGTAGATCGGTAGGAATGAAAGACTTCGCGCGCACCCTAGTGTTTGAACATGAAGGGTTTGCCGAAAACACACATCCAACACTAGCCCCCTCCGGTGTCTATATAAACCAGGGGGTTTTAGTCCATAGGAAAACAACGATCATACCATAGGCTAGCATCTAGGGTCTAGCCTCTCCGATCTGTGGTAGATCAACTCTTGTAATACTCATATCATAAAGATCAATCAAGCAGGAAGTATGGTATTACCTCCATCGAGAGGGCCCGAACCTGGGAAAACACTGTGTCCCCCACTTCCTGTTACCATCTGCCTTAGACGCACAGTTTGGGACCCCCTACCCGAGATCCGCCGGTTTGGACACCGACATTGGTGCATTCATCATAATGCTTGATGGCTCCTTCAATCATCGGCAACAATGGGATCCAGGGTGAGGTTTTCCTCCCAGGACAGATCTTTGTATTCGGCGGCTTCGTACTCTGGGCCAACTCGCTCGGCCATCTGGAGCAGATCGAGAGCTACTCCCCTGGCCATAAGGTCAGGTTTGGAAGCTTGAACTATACCGCCGACATCCGCGAAGACTTGATCTTCGATGGATTCGAACCCATGTCAGGTACGCCGCACAGTCACGATGAGCATGATTTAGCTCTGCCATCGGACAATGTTTGGGAGATCACACCAGTAACTACTCCGGCCCACAATCCGGAACAAATCTCGCCATCCGAGGACAGGTGGATGGACCCCGCCATGGAGGCCGCACACTCAGCGGCGATAGAGCCGAATACTGACTTCACCTCCTATGAGACCTGTGTTGCCGGACACTCGGATTCGTCCCCGGACACAGACTCCGAACCGCTCACGTCTGTGCCCATCCAATCTGATTGGGCACCGATCATGGAGTTCACCTCCGCGGATATCTTTCAGCACACACCCCTAGGCGATGTGCTAAACTCATTATGGTCTCTCTCCTTGTCATGAGACCCTTGGCCAAACTATGTCCGGCTCAAGTGGGAAGCGGACGACGAAGAAATTCGTTCCCCACCCACCACCCACTTAGTAGCCACTGTCGACGACCTAACCGACATGCTCGACTTCGACTCCGAAGACATCGGCAGTATGGACAACAATGCGGGAGACGAACAAGAACCACCGCCCGCAGGGCGCTGGACTGCCACCTCATTGTATGATATATTCATGGTGGACACCCCCAAAGAAAGCGATGGCAATAAGGCAACGGAGGATAATCCCCTCGAGAATCAATCCAAGAACCAGCATCATGGACGCCGCTCTAAGCTGCACTAGAGCAAAAACAACGATACCGGCAAGGGAGACAATAACGTTGCAAATAGTGCCGAAGACGAAGACAATCCCCTCCAGCCAGGCTTTGAGCAGGAGGATGGGCAAGCCAGCCCCAAGGAATAGACAGCAAATGGAGAATCAGAGGATGACAATTACATGCCTCTCTCCGAAGAAGAGGTGAGCCTCGGTGATGAAGAATTTATCATGCATGAGGATCCCGTCGAACAGGAGCGCTTCAAGCACCGGCTTACTGCCACAACAAAAAGCCTGAAGAAAAAGCAACAGAAGCTTCAAGCTGAGCAAGATCTGCTAGCGGATAGATGGACTGAGGTCCTGGCAGCCAAGGAACACGAACTCGAGCGCCCAATAAAAAGTTTCCCAAAGGAGGTTGCTAGCCCAACTTGAAGAGGATGCATTAAAGCCTGCGCTTCCATCATATGATGCGGCAGACCGGCCACCTTGTGGCCAAGACAAAGTGGCATATAAGCCTGAAGTCCAGCCCGTACCCCGTCGCCAGTGAAACAAGAATAGCAAGACCCGGTGTAACACGCAGGACCTGCGAGACATATTGGAAAACAAAGCAGGACACAAAAGATCGATTTTCGGATCACGAGGGCGCGCCCCATCACATGACGACGACCGTCATGCCGGATATACCAAAAGCAAATCCAGCTGGGCCGAACACAGCAGACAAGAGTCGTATGAACTGCGTCGTGACATAGCCCGGCACAGAGGCGCCGCACACCCCCTATGCTTCACTGATGAAGTAATGGATCATGAATTCCCAGAAGTGTTTAAACTTGTGAACATTGCATCATACGATGTTACTACTGACCCCACGGTATGGATAGAGGATTTCTTCCTCCACATTCACATGGCCCGCGGGGATGATCTACACGCCATCAAGTACCTCCCATTAAAACTCAAAGGACCACCTCGGCATTGGCTAAATAGCTTGCCAGCAAACTCCATCAGAAGTTGGGAGAACCTAGCAAACGCATTCCTGGACAACCTCCAAGGCACTTATGTGCGACCACCAGATGCTGATGATTTAAGTCACATAACACAACAACCCAGAGAGTCAGCCAGGAAATTTTGGACTCGGTTCCTAACCAAAAAGAACCAAATTGTGGACTGTCCGGATGCCGAAGCCCTAGCGGACTTTAAACATAACATCCGTGATGAGTGGCTCGCCGGACATCTCGGCCAAGAGAAGCCAAAGTCCATGGCAGCCCTCACAACACTCATGACCCACTTCTGCGCAGGCGAGGATAGCTGGTTGGCCCGTAGCAACAACACAGCAAGCAACCCTGGCACATCGGAGGCCAGAGACAGCAACGGCAAGCCAAGTCGGAATAGATACAAGCATCGCAACAACGGCGATAATGCCGAAGACACGACAGTCAATGCCGGATTCAGTGGCTCTAAATCCGGTCAGCGGAAAAAGCCGTTCAAAAGAAACAATCCGGGCCCGTCCAGTTTGGACCGCATACTATACCGCTCGTGTCAAATTCACGGCACCCACGATAAGCCAGCCAACCACACCAACAGAGAATGCTGGGTGTTCAAACAGGCCGGCAAGTTGAATGCCGAAAGCAAGGAAAAGGGGCTGCATAGCGACGACGAGGAGTAGCCCCGGCCGCCGAACACAGGAGGACAGAAGAAATTTCCTCCCCAAGTGAAAACGGTGAACATGATATACGCAACCCATATCCCCAAGTGTGAACGGAAGCGTGCACTCAGGGACGTCTACGTAATGAAGCCAGTCGCCCCAAAGTTGAACCCATGGTCTCCTTTTCCAATTACTTTTGATCGCAGGGACCACCCCACTAGTATCTGTCATGGCAGTTCTGCCGCATTGGTCCTTGATCCTAACATTGACGGATGCCACCTCACTCGAGTCCTTATGGATGATGGTAGCAGCCTGAACCTGCTTTATCAGGATACGGTGCGCAAAATGGGTATAGACCCCTTGAGGATCAAACCCACAAAAACCACCTTAAAAGGTGTCATATCAGGTGTAGAGGCCTGTTACACGGGCTCAATCACACTGGAAGTGGTCTTCGGATCTTTCAATATCGTCCCCTTCCGCAGTGGCTATCACGCACTACTCAGACGAACCGCATTCGCTAGATTCAATGTGGTACAGCATTATGCATACCTCAAGCTCAAAATGCTAGGACCTCGTGGGGTTATAACAGTTAACGGAAACACAAAACACTCGCTCCGCACGGAGGAGCACACTGCGGCCCTTGCAGCAGAAGTGCAAAGCAGCCTTTTGAGGCAAACCGCCAATTCGGCGACATGGTCGACAGACACATTCAAGCAAGTCCAGAATAACCTGCAACAGAATCACCAGGCGCGTTTAGAGCTCGCCTAGCAATTCAGACTCCGTCCTAGTCCCAGTCAAGCGACGAAATTTGCACCGCGCGTACATAACTACGCACTAAAGATACCATGGGTATAGGCGGAGGCACGGCTATGGCACATCCCACAATGCGGTTCAACCGCCTCAGGACCAGTATATCTTTATCATTTTCTTCCTTTCAGGACCCTATTCTCTGGAGGCCCTCTCCGATATCTAGATGATCGGACCCATCACGGGAGGGAAGCACCAAGGGAGCAAGAAGCTTTGACATACAAGGGAATACCCAGGTGGTCTCTCATACCGATCGTTATACCTGTTTTACATACCCGCACGCAGCTCGCCCTTGGATCGGACATGTCAGATAGTCCTATTTTTGCTTATTGTACTACTTATACACATACGCTTTGACGTATCCTATAAATAACAATGCACAGTGTCAGCTTATTATTACATTTCTTCATCTTCTTTTTTTCCTTGTTTGTCTATTCACGACAAGTTGCTGCCATACATTCGGGTACATTCAGTACGCCAGGGGCTTCAGTGTACCCCATAACATGGCAAGAAAAGTCGGAACACTTTCGACAGTGTGGCACCCCGAACTTATAGCATTATATGCATCAGCTCCGAATCATGTCTTGGGTCAATAGTTGGGTTTGCCCGGCTCCCATGTTTTGGTGCCTTACGTTCCGCTATATCGGCTAAGGTAGCACTAGGAGAACTACTGCGATTGTGTCTCGGTTCTTCCGGACGAGCACCTTAGTAGAGAAAGCCGAAAACTGGCTGTCATGATGCAGTGGGAGCTGGTCGCTGTTTGAGAGGTCCCAAATCCCTAACGATTTTTTTCGCTTCAGGCGAGGAGTCGGCCTTGTCCTATTTAGGCGTTCATAGCACCCCAAGTTCGGCCTTCCCAATACTAGGGGCTTCGTCAAAATTTAAAATTGTAGACTTCTATGGCTAAGTGAGCGTGATAAAGCTTTATAGTCTGATTGCCTGGTTCGTTGTGCTGAACACCTCCTTAGAAGGACCCAAAACTAGGATAAAGATTGATCAGATTTATCCCGAACACCTCAGTACTAGCTACATGGGGGCAGAAGCCGATGACTAGCCAACTCTCAGATTTTATAAACGGCCGCACAAAAGGTAATATTTTAAATCAACAAGCGTTATATAGCGTAGATGAACTCGTTTTCATATTACAGGATCACATGAGTACATTCATTCAAATATTATATCCTTAGAACATTCCTCCGCCACAAGGCGGGCACCCTTCAGGATGCCATCATAATACTTTTCGGGGTGGCGATGCTCCTTGACCTCCGGCAGCCCCTCCTTCACCAGCTTCACGGGGTCAATCTTCGCCCTGTGCACTTTCGCTCGGGCAAAAGCCCTGCGCGCACCCTCAATGCAGACGGACCGCTTCATGACTTCAGGTCGTGGGCAGGCATTCACAAGACGCCTCACCAGGCCGAAGTAGCTGCCAGGCAGGGGCTTACCAGGCCACATCCAGACTATGAAGCCCTTGATGGCCTGTTCGGCCGCCTTGTGGAGCTCGACCAATTGATTCAATTGGTCGCTCAAGGTCATCGGATGTTCAGTCCCAGTATACTGAAACTAGAACAACTTCTCCATCGAGCTCCCTTGCTCGGCCCGGTAAAATTCCGCGGCATCGAACACACTGCGGGGAAGATCTGCGAACGCTCCCGGAGAGCTCTGAACTCAGGTAAGTAAAAGTAAAGTTTCCTTCACATGGTTGCTTTGCATAATGAATTCCTTACCCGCCGCTATCTTTTGGACCACCTGAAGCTCCTGGAGGGCCTTGTGGGCTTCGACCTTGGCATTTTTTTGCGTTCTCAAGGGCCTTCGCAAGCTCAGACCCTTGCGTCTTAGAGTCACGCTCCAAGAACTCGTATTTTTTGACGAAATCCTGGAGCTCTTGCTGCACCTCGCCGACTCGAGCCTCTTGCTTCTCGTGCTCGGTGCGCTCCTTGGCCACTTTGTCTTCGGCCTCGGACACCGCCTCCTTTAGGGCCGCCACTTCGGTCGTGGCCCATAGCAAAATTCATGATGATCCTGTGACTTAACAACCACATTCTTTTTTATTCCTTATCAATATACGGACGGGTATTACTTACCTTTGTTCTCTTTGAGCTGCCTCTTGGTAAGGCCGAGCTCTTTTTCAGACCGCTCAAGGTCCCGCGTCATTGCAGAGACCTCCGCAGTGCGAGCGGCAGCAGCCAGCAGCGAAGCCTGCTTATTCACATAAGACACATTCTGATTAGACTCCTGTTATTATTATTTGATCCTCTATTCGGCCTTTCTTTGCGAACGCCAAACAGAGCATCAGGGGCTACTATCTATGCTATATCATTTTCTTATAAATTGATTACTTACCTCAAAGCCTGTTAGGAGGCTAGCACAGGCTTCAGTCAGTCCGCTTTTAGCGGACTGAACCTTCTCTACCACCGCACTTATGATAGTGCGGTGCTCTTCATCAATGGAAGCGCCGCGAAGCACTTCCAGCAAGTTGTCCGGTTCCTCTGGATGGACAGAGGCCATCGGCACAAACGGCTCGCCCCCCTTAGTGAGGGGTCGCCCGACAGAGTCCGGAACCACATGATGTTCCGGCGCAGTATTCGGCCAGCGGCCGGGCTTGCTGCCCCCATCATTAGGGCCCATGGGAGCCTTGCCTCCCATGCGCCCGACGTTTGGGAGGTCGCCTTGGGGCGCCCCCAGAACTACCTTCCCTTGGCTTGGTGCCCTTTGGAACAACACCTCAGCATCGTCCGTAGGGCGGGGGGAGGAGGCGGTCGGGAGCGAATCACTGTTCATCTCCGATAGGCCCAGAGACCCATCCGAAGAGGATACGTCGAGACGGTCCTTGGGTGGGCTGCATGATCATGTTGGGCATGATAATAAACAATAAAACGAAATATACCAGAACTGTTATGGTATTCGGATACTTATGACTTTGCCAGGGGCTTGTCCCTGGGCAACCACTCCTCGTCGTTGAACGCGGCCGTGGTAGAGCGGTCCGGAAGGAGGGCTCTTCCCTTCTTGGACACTTCGGCCTCCCCAGATGGGGCGACCTTCGTTTTCTTATCTCCCCCGGTTGGATGGGGAGAATGTCCCTCTTTCTCCTCCTCGTCTTTGGGGGAGGAGGGCGTCTTGGTGTTATCGGACGACGATTCTGATACAACCTTGCGTCGGAGACCTTTCCTGGTCCTCGCGGCCTTCTTCTTGGCCTTCTTCTCCGGAGCCTCATAGGGTGCCAGAACCAGCATCTCCGTCAGGAGAGTACTTGCTGGATCTTTGGGCAGCGGGGCCGGACAATCGATCCGCTCCGCTGTCGTGACCCATTCCTATTAGATAATGTGTAGGTTCAGATCCCTCACATAATTATACTAGGGAAAGAAACGCCTTATGAGATATAAGGAGCTTACCTAATTAGCAGGGCGCTTTGCGCTGAGTCCGCGGTCCTTGGAAGAGAAGGAGGTACCTCGACAGACTTGAACAACACCCTCAAGATGTCCTGGTGCATCATGTCGAAGAGCTCTCGCAGCATTTGTTGCCTTGCCGAGTTGAACTCCCACATATTGAATGCCCGTCTTTGACACGGGAGAATCCATCGGAAGAGCATGAACTGGACCATGTTGACAAGCTAGATTTTCTTTCTTATCATGTTTTTAACACAGTTCTGGAGTCCGGTCAGCTCCACCGATGAACCCCAAGATAAGTCCTTCTCTTTCCAGGAGGTGAGCCGCATGGGGATGCCGGATCGGAATTCGGGGGCCGCCGCCCAGTTGGTGTCACGCGGCTCGGTGATGTAGAACCACCCCGAATGCCACCCCTTTACGGTCTCCACATAGCAGCCTTCGAGCCAGGTGACGCTGGGCATTTTTCCCACCATGGCGCCTCCACACTCCGCTTGCTGGCCGACCACCACCTTTGGTTTAACATTGAAGGTCTTTAGCCACAGGCCGAAGTGGGGCTTGATGCGGAGGAAGGCCTCGCACACGACGATAAACACCGAGATGTTGAGGATGAAATTGGGGGCCAGATCATGGAAGTCCAGCCCGTAATAGAACATGAGCCCACGAACAAATGGGTGGAGGGGAAATCCCAGCCCGCGGATGAAATGGGTAAGGAATACAACCCTTTCGTGGGGCTCGGGGGTAGGAACGATCTGCCCCGCGCCTGGGAGCCGGTGAACGATATCTGCGGCCAGGTATCCGGCTTCCTGGAGCTTCGTGATGTTCTCCTCGGTAACGTATGAGGCCATCCACTTGCCTCCCGGTCCGGACATGTTCAGAGTGTTTTTGCGGAGAAGATGCGAACTTGGGCGCTGGAGCTCGAGTGCGCGAGAATGGATGGGCAGGGAAGAAGAAGGCATGGGTAAAAAGGAGGAGTCCTTATCCCTATAAGGGCGGTAGATACTGCGTGCCTCCCCACTTGCCTGGTAAAACTCGCTTATTCCCCAAGCGTCATGATTGATGGCGCGGTTGGGTTACCCACACCTGTATTGATGAGGATCCCGGGATAAGGGGACACGATCTCTGCTTCGACAAGACATGCCAAGAAAACTGCCTTGCAATGTGTGCAGTAGCTGGTTGAGAAAAACGGTTCGAATAATAACCGGAGCCATGGCGTGATGACACGTTATGAAAAGTTGTTAGAAAATTAGATTTTTGGAAATATTATACTCTCTACGGTGGTATGTGGAATTTGTTTTGCAGAGCCGGACACTATCCTTCTGTTCAAAATCTTCTATGGAGTATTCGGAGGAGGAACCCGCCTTGCAATGCCGAAGACAATCTGTGCACCGGACTCGTCATCATTGAAGCCTGGTTCAAGGGCTACTGAGGGAGTCCTGGATTAGGGGGTCCTCGGACAGCCGGATTATATACTTTGGCCAGACTGTTGGACTATGAAGATACCAGATTGAAGACTTCGTCCCCTGTCCGGATGGGACTCTCCTTTGGGTGGAAGGCAAGCTTGGCAATTCGGATATGTAGATCTCCTCCCTTGTAACCGACTCTGTGTAACCCTAGCCCCCTCCGGTGTCTATATAAACCGGGGGGTTTTAGTCCGTAGGACAACAACGATCATACCATAGGCTAGCTTCTAGGGTTTAGCCTCTCCACTCTCTTGGTAGGTCAACTCTTGTAATACTCATATCATCAAGATCAATCAAGCAAGTAGGGTATTATCTCCATCGAGAGGGCCCGAACCTGGGTAAACATTGTGTCCCCCGCTTCCTGTTACCATCCTCCTTAGACGCACAGTTCGGGACCCCCTACCCGAGATCCGTCGGTTTGGACACTGACACATGGAAAAACCTTCTCAGCAATTTAAGCGGAGGAAGTCTTCTATTTCCCCCTTATACAGATCGGCCAAGATCATGGCTAGTTCGGCCGGGGTGTCCAGACTCTTGTGTCTGTAACGAGATGCGTTGTCCTCTCCGTTGTTACACCATAAAGGAGTTACATCGTTTTATTGCAATGGCCGAACTAGGTCCGGAAGTAGGACATCATCAACATAAAACCACTCCGAAGACCATTCTGGGGATACCTTTTTGGGAGTTCTAATAGGGCAGCTTGATCTGGCTATGCGCCATACTTCGGCGCCGCCCACTTCAATATGGAGCCCCCTCCATGGCGAGGGACGAGGCAAAATAAATTTCTCCATAATTCGAAATGAGCCTCGCAGCCCAGAAATAGTTCGCGGAGAGCGACGAAGCCTGAGATGTGTAGGATCAAACCTAGGGTGAGGTTGTGCAGCTGGATGTCGTAAAACTCCAACAGACCCCTCAGAAAGGGATGGATCGGAAATCGTAAGCCCCGCAAGAGAAACAAAACGAAGCACACCCTCTCCTCCTTATTGTGGTTGGGGAAATTTTCAGCTAGTACATCATTGCCAATCGAAGCCAATTCCGCTCGTACAGAAACTAGATATGCGAGAGGGAGATATCCCTGCGTCTGGAGTAGAATCAACTAAAGATGAGACACTAAACAGCTCTGCCAATCACCCTCTTAAGGTCCATGGGATGCGTAGAAGAGCCTGGGGTGCTGGCCATGTTTTGAAGTTTTTTGTGGCTAGTCCTAGTGTTCTCTGCACGATGTGGATGGCACTTGGGGATCCAACCTCTTTATATAGGTGGCATCCCTGTGCGGCTAGGGGTTTAATTTTTGGTAAACATTATTATGGACCGTTCGCATTCGCCAAGCGCGTGGAAATTGAGGCAACGATAGGGAAGGAGTCATAAAGGCAGAACGTGGGAGTCAGGGCCGGACTATTATCTGTCCAAGGTATGATGAAGAACCAACCTTGCAAAAGCCAAAGACATAAGCCGGATAATGCATCGTCATTTGAAGGCCAGTTCGGGGGCTATTGCGGGAGTCCTGGATTAGTGGGTCCTCGGGTGTCCGAGCTTTTCGATATGGGCCAGACTGATGGGTCGTGAAGATAAAAGGACAAGACTTTCCCCCCATGTCCAGGTAGGACTCCTATATGCGTGGACGGTAGGATTGGTGTTCGGATATGTTATTTCCTTCCCCCAAAAACCGACTCTGTACAACCCTAGGCCCCTCTGGTGTGTATTTAAATCGGAGGATTTAGTCCGTCGAGGATATCAGAATTCCCATATGCTAGACAGCTAGTGTATAACCATTACGATCTCAAGTTAGATCAACTCTTGTAACCCCAATACTCATCAAATACAATCAAGCAGGATAAACATTGTTTCCCACTTGTCCCTTGTTACCATCGATCCTCAGACGCACAGTTTGGGACCCCCTACTCGAGATCTGCTGGTTTTGACACTGACAATGACCGATACCTCAGCGCCCATGGTCTTGACTAGGGCGGACGGTTCGAATATCGCCTCCCTCAGCCCCTTAGAGCTGGAGGAGGAGTGGCGGGATTGGGTGTCCCGCTGGTGGGAGGCAGCCCGTTTGAATTGTTGCCTCTTAGTCGCACCTTCGGCGGACTAAAGAAAATTACTTGTATGAGTCCTATCTTGATGGAATGAAAAACAAGAGATAGTGACGATGACATACCTCTGAGGCGCTGGCTTCTCCCTCCCCATCTCGAGGTCATTGTCTGACTCGCCGGAGAAGGTGATGTTCTCCGGCGGGCGGGCCTGTTGGAGGGCTCGGCAGAGGCCTTGCGCGCCCTCTTCTGGCCCTTTGGCCGCGTTCGGCCTCGGCGTCCTTGGATGTCGCCCTCTTACCCTTGAGGGAAGGGTTCCCTTCTGCCTTGTGCACCTCCATGTCATCCTCATGAGTGAAGGAGGCATGGGTCTCGTTGGATCGGGTGACCAAGGTCTCCCGGGTCCAAAGACCACCTTTGCCCTTCTAAAGTTTTGACCCCTTGGGGATCACTACGTGCGACTCCTTGATTAGGACGGCCGTGAATAGGGGATCCTCTCCCCCTCGGGCAGTGGCGCCAGCCACAACATCCACTGTGCCTTAGAGATCCACTTCTGCATGTATGAGACCAATTGAGTAGTCGAGGTCTAAAACACAGAACATAGAATGTAGAACTGTCCATTAAAAGACTACCTCGGGGGCGTCGTAGCCGGCTTCAAAGCCGAGGTCTCACTCATCCGAAAGGAATTCATCCTTAGATGGCTTGAATAGCCACGCCCACATTCCGGTCGAGGTGGAGAGGAATAATTAGTGGATGGGCCCTGCATCCTTGGGCTTGTGCTCCCACATCGGGGTGGCTCGAAGTTGGAGTGGGAGGATGCAGCAGTGGAGCATGACGTTCACCACGTCTACCAGCTAGAGGTTTTTCTGATCAGACCACCACTGGATCTTTTTGGTCAGGGCCTCCACCTCATCTGAGTTCCCCCAGGCAAGGACCTTCTTCTTCCAGGACAAGAGCTTCCTAGGAGGACAGGCTAAAAACGTCGGGACCTCGGTCTGGCCAATGGCAAGCGGCTTAGTGATGTAAAACCACCCACGCTGCCACTCTTTAACAATCTCTATGAAGGTGCCTTTGAACCAACCGACCTTCTAGTTCTTGCTGGTCATGGCACCTCCGCACTCCGCTTAACTTTGGCTCGACACTGATGTAACGCCCACGATGCGGCTATAGCTCCCACGTGTCGAGGCATGACTTAGAGGCATAACCACATAGTGGTTTTGTCGCAAGAAGGGTCATCTTCACAACATCCCATGTAATGAACAAGAAATGGATAAACAGACATGGCTTACACTCGCCACGTCACACAATATTCAAATAAGTTCACACATCATCAGAGTACGCTCATAGTCCGACTATGGACAACCAAATGAAAAAGAAGATAAACCCAACTGCTAGATCCCCGATCGTCCCAACTGGGCACCACTACTGATCATCAGGAAACGACACATAGTAATGACCAATTTCCTCGTCGAACTCCCACTTGAGTTCGGTAGCTTCAACTGCAATGGTATCATTGGCACCTGCAATTGTTTTGGAAGTATCCGTGAGTCACGAGGACTCAACAATCTCACACCCGCGAAATCAAGACTATTTAAGCTTATGGGTAGGATATGGTAATGAGGTGGAGTTACAGCAAGCGCTAAGCAAATATGGTGGCTAACATACGCAAATAAGAGTTAGATGAGAAGCTACGCAACGGTCGTGAAGCTAGAAGTGATCAAGAAGTGATCCTGAAACTACTTACGGTCAAACATAACCCAAGCTGTGTTCACTTCCCGGACTCCGCCGAAAAGAGACCAACACGGCTACACACGCGGTTGATTCATTTTAATTAAGTCAAGTGTCAAGTTCTCTACAACCGGTTATTAACAAATTTCCATCTTCCACATAACTGTGGGGACGGATCTTGAAAGTTTATACCCTATAGGGGTGTCCCAACTTAGCCCATCACAAGCTCTCGCGATCAACAAAGATATTCCTTCTCTCGAAAAGACCCGATCAGTCTCGGAATCCCGGTTACAAGACATTTCAACAATGGTAAAACAAGACCAGCAAGACCGCCCGATGAGCTGACAAATCCCGATAGGAGCCGCACGTATTTCCTTCTCGGGGCACACCAGATGGGACAAGCTACGAGTAAAACCAGCCCTCAAGTTTCCCTGAGGTTGCCCCAGAGGCTGTCCATTTAGGACCAACACTCAGAGGAGGACTGGCCCGGTTAAAATAAAGATGACCCTCGGGTCTGCAGAACCCAAGGGAAAGTTATAGGTTTTTAGGCAAATGTAAAACCATGGTTGGGCCTTGCTGGTGGAGTTTTATTCAAGGCGAACCGTGAAGGGGTTCCCATAACCCCAACCGCGTAAGGAACGCAAAATCAAGGAACATAAAACCGGTATGACGGAAACTTGGGCGGCAAGAGTGGAACAAAACACCAGGCATAAGGTCGAGCCTTCCACCCTTTGCCAAGTATATAGATGCATAAATTAAAATAAGAGATAATGTGATATCCCAACATATCCATGTTCCAACATGGAACAACCTGCAAGGCACCTGCAACTAGCAACGCTATAAGAGGGGCTTAGCAAAAGCGGTAACTTAGCCAAACAACGGTTTGCTAGGAAGGTAGGTTAGAGGCTTGACATGGCAATATGGGAGGCACGATAAACAAGTGGAAGGTAGAGCGGCATAGCGATAGAACGAACAACTAGCAAGAAAAGATAGAAGTGATATCGAAGGTAATGGTCATCTTGCCTGCAAAGTCCTCAGAGTTATCGAAAGCTTGCTCCTCGTTAGCGTACTCACCAGGTTCCTCGTTCATGAACTCATCTCCCTGCTCTACCCAAAGAAAGAACACAAGCAACGGAACAACAATCAATCAATGGCAATGCACAAGCAACATGATGCAAGACATGGCATGGAATGCAAGGTATGATGTGCAATGCATATGGGAACTCCGAAAGGAAAAGAATGATCAAGGCATTAACTTGGCAAACCAAGTGTGCCGCTGGAAAGATGGGGTGATTTCGGTCGAAATCGATATGAGGATCACCAAAAACGGATGCACGGTTTGAAAATGACAAGCAATACAAGAATGATGCAAAACTGTGGTTAACAACATCATAGCACTTAGAATGCAACAAGAAACTAAGCTACAATACTCCAACATTGCAACAAAGCACATGATTATTAAGTACATGTGAAGCTCTAAAAATCATGAACACTGAGCTCCTGCTAGAACTCATTATAACAAGCTCAAAATAGCATGGCAACAATGCAAATGATATTAGCTTCATAGACTTAGAGAAAATACTAAACATGTCAAAAGAGCATCATATAACATCATGTAGCAATGTTTAGAGCTAGAAAACCACATGCTATAGGAACATACTATGGAAAAATGGAATGGCATGGTAGTACTAAAGGCGTAGAACAAAACTCCCTTATTGAACTTTAACCAAATATGCATGGAAAATGATGTGGCACCCATGCAAACATGACAAGTTATATGAACAGTTTCAGACTAAGAGGAAAAACAATATATGGCAGAAACAGATTCATGATAGCAACTTTGCAAGATCATGCCACTCACCACAAAGAATTTCATGGTATAACAAGGTAACCAACATGAAGTAGATAAGTTCGAGAAGCTAAGCATGGCAAGAGCAAGTTCATAGGCTACATGCATCACTAGCAACACCCATGGCAAAGTTGAATCTCATGTTAAAAATCTACCAGGAACAATATTTAGCAAAAGTAGAGAATGGTAATGACAATCTAGAGTACTCCATAATTACAACCAGAGGCATGCATGGATATAGCAATACCACATATCCAAAACATGCTTAATGAACTATCCCAATATGTGCATGGATCTCATGGTAGCAACATGTTTACATGGCATCAAAATGTAGCAAGTAAAGGACTTGCAAAAGAGTAACATTACATAGCCTAATTTGCATGCTTGTGCTAATGAACACATAACTCACAAAATACAAGGCTTGCACCTCTACGAATATGGAATGATGGAGCTCATAAAACATGTAGACATCACGTTCATAGTATGCACACATACAATGCAATGAAAATGACAAATCATCATGTTCTGTTACATTCCAGTAGACAACATCATATAGCACTTTTTCAATGATGATTGGGGCATCAATATGGACAGTAACATACATGCAAATGACACTAACATGAAGATAATCAGAGACGAACATTTTGATATAACATATGCGCAATTCGGAGCTAGGAGCATGGAGATATAGCATGATGAACAGGGCATCAAAATATCACAGACTTGGAGAAAACGAGGTCAACCTTTTCCAGATCTAGGGTTCACACGGTTTTTGAGGCAGCGGATCGAATCTCTCCACAGTTGCACCGGAGAAGAAGAGGACGGCGGCCGGAGCTCGGGGAAGAAGGGAGGCGGCCGGATCCGGCCGGAGATGGGCTCGGTGGCGCCCGGCGACGAGCGGCGCGGGGATAGGGGAGCGAGGGCGTGCGGTGCGTGATGCGGTGGCAGCAAGCGGATGGCAGGGCGGCGGAGGTCCGTGGTGAGCAAGCGCGGGAGGCACGCGGCCTCGGGCGGCGAAGGCGACGAGCGGCGTGCGAAGGAGCGGGGCCGTTGACCCGGCGGCGGCGCTTCGGGCCCAGTGGGCCGGATTTGGGTCGCGGCGGGCCGGCAGCACTGGAGGCGGAGGCGGGCCACGTGGCGTCTCACCACTGGTCCGGGGCGGTAGCGTGGAGTGTCCGGCAGGCACAAACACGTCCAGCGGGTGAGAGGAGCGGGGCTAGGGTTTCAGGACCCGTGATTTGAAAGGGGAGACACCTATTTATATGTAGGTGGAGCTAGGAGAGTCCAAATGAGGTGCGGTTTTCGCCCACACAATCGTGATCCAATGACAAAGAGTATGCAGGGGGTTTAGAGGGGCTAGTGGGCTGCTTTGGAGGGGTGTTGGGCTGCAATGAGAGAGGGGATTTTGTGGTTACCCGGTTAATCGTCGGGGCATCAAACGAGTTCCAAATGGAATGAAATTTGACAGGTGGCCTACCGGTGATGTACCAAGGCCACTCGACAAATGTTGACCCATTCCGAGAATGTTTTTCTCTCGCTCACGAAACGAGATTTGAGGGGTGCCACAGGTGCATTTGGGAGTGTCGGATTGCGAAATAGACAAGGGGAAAAATGACCAGATGCATGAGACGAACATGAATGCAAATGAGATGCACATGATGACATGAGATTAAATGCATGACATGAACAAAATGCAAACGAAAACAAAATCGAACCATGATGGGAATATCATATCACATAGTCGGAAATGGCAAGAGTTGGAGTTACAATTATGGAAAGTCACATCCAGGGTGTTACAACACTCTACCACTACAAGAGGATCTCATCACGAGATCTAGGATGGCGCCAGAGTGAAGTAGAAAAGGAAGAGGAGTGGTAAAACTAAGTTGCTTCTTGTAAAAACGAGTGAACCCAGTGAACCTTGAGAGGTTAAACAATTTTGGTGAAATTAATACAACGGAGATGAACAAAGTTGAAAACACTCCGTTAGAAAAGAGGAACAAGGAACATTGCGAAAATCTTGGGGTCCCAAAGACATGAATGAAGAGCTCCAGCGACAAGGAAGGACATGTAACCACTCCGGTTGAAATGGAATAAGCTAGGAATGAGAAAGAAAGGATGTAGGAAGCACTCCGGTATAAAAGAGAAGCAAAACTTGGCAAAATGGGATGAACTTGAAAAGAGGACACGACACTCCGGTTAAAAGGATAAGCATGAAAAGAACACGATCCTCACAATTCGAAATGATGAGTGAAAAGAGCAACATCACAATGCCTTCGGAAGAAATAATAGAAGATAGATCATTGGAATAAAAGAATGGAGAAGAAATAGGCAACTTCTGCCACAAATGAGCTTGGAAAGCACCTTTCCAAGAAGGTTATAACGGAGTTGTTGGAAAACTTCTCAAAATTGAGGCGAAATTCTGCCACTACGGAAACGAATAATATAATTGATAACACCAAGGAGATGAAACACTTCTCCCACCAATATAGAGAGATAACTTGGATCAATGATAAGCACCACAATAGCAACATTCCAAAGGGAAGGCTTCAGGTGAAATATGACACAAGAAAACTCCGACGAAGAGATTGATGGATTTAAATTACCTCATTCTTGACAACATGTGAATCACGAAAACATGAATGGAAATTGTCAAGAATGATATAACGCCATCTCGAAAGATAAGGTAGAAAGAAAAGAAATTTGGAATGCATGATGAAGAATACTTGAACTACTGAAAACAAAACATGTGTTGAGCAACCTATATAATTTTGAGAATAGCTTGGCGGATCATAACTTCGAAAGAAATCTTCAAGAACAATTGAAGAATGAAAATAATCCTTGACGAACCACCATGTAGATCCTCCATGAAGAACTCCGGTAATAAAAGGATGATAAAAAGTAAGAGAAGTTGAAAACACAAGGTGAAACCTTGCGATGATTTAGATGGATCTTTGCGACGAGATAAGGCAGAAAACTTGGAACTCCGGAAAAGAAAAGATGAAGGGTCTTGAACCGAGAATGTGACATGATGAAAAACTCTGGAAAGAAGCAATTAGATCACTTGGATGAAACAATAATAAGAATTACGTTATGCGTATCCTTCAGCAATTTAAATGGATGACAAGCAACAGATTTGGCATACTACTTATTCTTCTTGAAAAGATTGAAGAGAGAAATAGCGTAAACTTGATAAGGTCTTCAACAATCCACCGGTAGGATTTACACAGCAATAAATTGATATGATAACCAAGGAAGAGAACTCTTGAACGAACCACTATAAGAATTTGAAAACCCTTAAAGAAAAATAATGAATCACCAGTAAGAATTAGAAAATGAACGAAGATACTTGAGAGAATTTAGATACAAGTGAACGAAGAGATCCCGAGCTGATTAGAGAATACTTGAATGATGAACCGGTATGATTTGGAGAACGATAGCTGAAAGCTGGAATGAATAATTCAGAGATGACGGGATCCGAAGAATCTAATTGAAAAGATTCCTGAATTTCTCTGGATGGGTGAAAAGAATTCTCACAATCGAAAACAATTATGAGAGGATGGCATAAAGCTAGCACCATGAATCTTTGGAAGAACGAGTAAGCATTTAATAGGAACTCCTCTTTGGTCTTCAAAATCCGAGAATGATGACGAGAAACAACACCAAGAATTGTTTAGACACTTCAGGAGAATCAAAAGAGAAGAGGTTGAGCCAACGATGAAAAGAATTTGAAAGATCTTGGAGAAATAAACATGAATGATGATAATTCATTCTTAAGTCCAACTTGGAGATGAATTTGAGAGTAAGTCCAGGAAAATAGAAGAGTTAGGTAAGATCTTGGGAAAAGACCTGTGGGTTAGGGCCCACTCAAAAGATACATCATCGAAAAGATTGCTTGAAAAGAGAGATTGCACCTATTGAATTAAATGGCTTGAATGAGATAACAATCTCGAAATAGCTTGAATGGAGTAGGAATGAAAACACGCATCTCCTGAGATATCTTCAGTAGTCCAGAACAAATGAATGGTGAGGAGTGGATGATTAAGAGGTGCACCGGCATGTGAAAACATTTGAAACGAGGAAAAAGGATATGATCGACAAAGCGTGAATTGAATCCACCAGACAAGAAATAGAAGGAAGAAGGATGAATTTGAAGCTTCCTTTGTATCTTCCAGAGAATCATCGGATAAGAACATTGAAGGAAAAGAATGAAGAGACTTCACATCAATAAAATGGATACTTGATTAAGATATCTAAGTCCTTGAAGAAAAAGGGTGGGAGGGCGGGAAAAACAAAGAAAACTTGGGACAGATGAAACAAACACCATTGAGAAAAACTTAGAATTGATCTTGCGGATGGGGAGAATGATGGGATCATCTCAAAGAGAAGTGCGCTAGTTGGAAATAGAATTGGGATGAAAATCTTGATGACCATGAAGGATTAATACTCCCATAGAAAGATGAGAACACCACTTGGAAAAGGTATGGAATCAACACTTGACATAGAAGCAACTCAAATACCACAACTCAAAACAAAACAAAGGATTTGGCTTACAGAATAAGCCGGAACAAATACATATGATAAAGATTTACCCAATCCCATATCATGCATCTATCGGAGAGATATTCTAGGACTACTTGAATTCCCACCTATAAACTCCAAAAACTTTCTGGTTATGCAATCTGGTGTTGGGGATATAGGGAGGCACAATATATGTCACACAACTAACAAGCCCTACGCTCCAACTATATAAATCCGTCAACACATAACCAAGAAACATTCGGAAATCGTGTACCTCAACCTTCGAAAAACATCTATTTTACGAGTTATGGCCATACTCCCGAACTCCCACCCCAGTACTGGGTGGCGTCGAGGTTATCTCACCACTAACTATATAAAAGAGATTTTCGATGTCGGCGAACTCAGGTATTCCATAACTACAACGATACAATTGTGACGACAACACCTCGGAGCTCAACTCCAGGGACACTTCCACAACCCCTAAATGCCAGGAGGCACAAAGAACAATGTTCTCGTCACAAGAATATCAGAATGATTCCAAGATACCCGTGTGATCCTCAATAAAATTGTGAAATTTGAGGAGAGGAAAGTCAAAACATCTATGTCAGGAGGCCTCACCAGAGCGGCGAAGGCACCGAGGAGTAAGAGGAATCCTACTCTCTGATATATATAATCCTAAGACTAAAAACATTTTGTGCTAGACTCAACAACGTCGGTGATTCGATCAAGCAGGGGGCTCCTAAGTCAGGGTTGGCTCTGATTACCAGCTTGCAACACCCACGACGCGGCTAGAGCTCCCACATTGTAACGCCCCGAGACCGATGTGCCAGGTGTCCTCCAGTTATTCGCTGTTGTTGCCTTGTCATTGCTTGCGTGTCATGCATGTCATATCATGTCATCGTGTGCATTTCATTTGCATACGTGTAAGTCTCATGCATCCGAGCATTTTCCACGTTGTCCGTTTTGCATTCCGGCGCTCCTATGTCCTCCGGTGTCCCTTTCTACCTCTTTTCGTGTGTGGGTGTTAAACGTTTTCGGATTGGACCGAGACTTGTCATGCGTCCTTGGTTTACTACCGGTAGACCGCCTGTCAAGTTTCGTCCCATTTGGACTTCGTTTGATACTCCAACTATTAACCGAGGGACCGAAAAGGCCTCGTGTGTGTTGCAGCCCAACACCCCTCCAAAGTGGCCCAAAACCAACCTAAACCTGTTCCATCATCTAGAGCGTTCGATCACGATCATGTGGCCGTAGCCCACACCTCATTTGGACACTCCTAGCTCTCTCTACCTCTATAAATAGACCCCTCCATTTCAATCTCGGGTCCATTTCGCCCCTAACCCTAAAAATCCCTCCCCTGGCGCCGCCGGACGCGTCCTTACCATGCCGGACAATGTCCAGCCGCCGCCGCTGCCACCTCGCTCCGCCCTATCCGGTGCCACCACGTCAGCTGACGCCGCCCTCGCCCAACCGGGCGCAGCCACGTGTCCCGCGCCTCCTCTCTCCGCCGCCGGCCCGGGCGAGGCCCAGTTTGGGCCCCCCGAGCCATCTCCTCGCGCCGCCACCTGAGCGCCCGCACGCCCCGCCGCCGTCCTTCCCTGCCTTCTCGCCGCTGCACTCGCCGCCGGCCGCGCCGCTCCGGCCACCGCCTCCGCCCGTGCCCTGCCGGACCTCCTCCGCCGTCCGGCCATCGCCTCGCCTCCCTCTGGCGCCGCCCCGCTGCTACATCGCCGGCTCGCTCCTCGCCGGCGTTCGAGCTTGCCGGAGCTCCGCTCCGGCCGGATCCGATGAAGGTGGATGAGATCCACCCATCCCTCCAACCAAACAGCCTCCTCGCGCCCCAGTTCCTCTCATCCCGCACCACCTTGTCCGTCCATTGACTTTTCCGCGAGGTGATATGGCTAAGTCCCCAGATCTCAGTAATTTTATGCCATGTTCATCCGGTCATAACTTTGCATCCGTGGCTCCGATTCGTGCGTGTAGCATATCAACATGCTCGTCTCGAAGAGTACAACATTTCATCTCATTGCATTATTTTCATTTTAGCTCATCTTGATGCCCAAAATGCTGTTGGAAGAGGGCTATGTGAAGATAGTTTCAGATCTGTTTCAGCAAATGCACTTTTGTCATTTTTGCCATGATTAATGTGTGCATGCTATGATCCTGAGCTCTACATGTGTTTTGAAGAATGCCATGCCATCTTTACAGGGGTGTATGCCATGCATTTTTGTGATCTTTGTGGTGACTAGCACAAGCATGCAAAGTAGCTTACTCAGTGATGCTAATTTCAGGGACGTAGAATATCACTAAGTCCTTGCCCTGTCATTATTTGTATGCCTTATGTTCATGTTGTTTCCTAGTGATCTGTGCCTCTTTTGAGCATGATCAGTAAGGATGTTTTGTAGAGTTTGTTGTGCTCTATCCATCCATGTCTTTGTTTGAAATTATGGAGCACCCTAGCTTGAGGCAATCGAGCTCTACTTTGGCTATAAAATGTTCCTGGCAGATTGTTAACATGTTTAGCAATTTTGCCAAGCTTGTTGTTGTTGTTGATTCGTGCATGCTATTATGTTGTTCTTGCCATGTCTAGCTTCTATGCCATGTCTACTTGCTGGGTGTATGCTTAGTTTATCATGCCATGCTTTGTAGTGAGTGCATCGAGCTCGTAAACATGCCTACTCGTTATCTGTTTTGCCATGCTCCAGTTTTTCACTAAGTCTGAATCTGTTTATGTTTTTTTCTATGTTCACATGCTTGCAATTGTATTTTCTGATCCCTTTTGGCTCATGGTCACTAAGGGACTTTTGTTATTTGCTTTGAGTAGCTTCATGCCATGCCTTGCTTTGCCATGATATGTTCCTATAGCATGTAGTTATCGTGCCCTAAACTTTGCTTCCTGATGATAAATTCCTTATTTGCTGTTAATTTCACTAAGCCTGAAACCTGTTATCTTTTGCACTTTTGCCATGCTTGTTTGAACCTGTTATTGAGTGAATTAGCCGTAGCTCAGTGTTCATCTTTTGTCAAGCATCATGAGTGGATCCCTGCCATGTATTTTGTTGCTATGTTTAAGTGCAGTAGCTTATTTAACTTGATGCATTTAGGTGGATTCTTGTTGATTATCGCAGACCGGTGCCATATTTGTTTTGCTTGCCATTTCCAAACCGTGCATCCGATTCCAGTGATCTTTATATCGATTTCAACGGAAATCAACTCCTCTTTCCAGTGGCACTCTTGGATTTCCAGGTTGGGGCCAGTTTCAATCATTCCTTTCCAAATCATGCTTATGCATCCCATATCGCATCCCACAGATCATACCATGTTTGCATCATGTTGTTTGAGCATTGCACGTGGTTGATTGTTTTCTCCCTTTGCTTGTTGTTCTTGATTGGGTAGAGCCGGGAGACGAGTTCATGTTCGAGGAGCCCGTTGAGTTCGTGTTCGAGGATCAAGCTTTTCGTCTTCTCAGAGAACCTTGCAGGCAAGATGACCATACCCTCGAAATCACTTCTATCTTTGCTTGCTAGATGCTCTCTCTTTTTCTATGCCTATGCTGCGATACCTACCACTTGCTTATCATGCCTCCCATATTGTTTAAGCCAAGCCTCTAGCCCACCTAGTCCTAGCAAACCATTGTTTGGCTATGTTACCGCTTTGCTCAGCCCCTCTTATAGCGTTGTTAGTTGCAGGTGAAGATTGGAGTTTATTCCTTGTTGGAACATGTATATTTTGTTGGGATATCACAATATCTCTTATTTAATTAATGCATCTATATACTTGGTAAAGGGTGGAAGGCTCGGCCTTATGCCTGGTGTTTTGTTCCACTCTTGCCGCCCTAGTTTCCGTCATATCAGTGTTATGTTCCCGGATTTTGCGTTCCTTACATGGTTGGGTTATAATGGGAACCCCTTGACAGTTCGCCTTGAATAAAACTCCTTCATCAATGTCCAACATTAGTTTTACCATTCGCCACATAGCCTCTTTTCCCTTGGGAGTCGCGCTCCCGAGGGTCATCATTATTTTAACCCCCTAGGGCCAGTGCTCCTCTGAGTGTTGGTCCAAACTAGAGCCCTTTGCAGCGCCCCCTCGGGGAAACTCGAGGTTTGGTTTTAGTTGTACGGAGCGCTCATCTGAGTGTGCCTTGAGAACGAGATATGTGCATCTCCTATCGGGATTTGTCGGCACATTCGGGCGGTGTTGCTGGACTTGTTTTACCATTGCCGAGTCTAATCGGATTGTCTTGGGAGAAGGAATATCCTTCGTTGACCGTGAGAGCTTTTGATGGGCTAAGTTGGGACACCCCTGCAGGGATTGAACTTTCGAAAGTCGTGCCCGCGGTTATGGTAAGATGGGAATTTGTTAATGTCCGGTTGTAGAAAACCTGAAGTTTATCTTAATTAAAATGCATCTACCACGTGTGTAACCGTGATGGTCTCTTCTCGGCGGAGTCCAGGAAGTGAACACAGTGTTGGAGTAATGCTTGACGTATGTTATTCTAGGATCACATCTTGATCATGGTTTGTCGCTCGTGCCTTTGCCTTGTCTTCTCGCTCTCTTTTGCGCATATGTTAGCCACCAAATATGCTAGTCACTTGCTGCAGCTCCACATCATAACTTACCTTACCTATAAGCTTAAATAGTCTTGATCGCGAGGGTGTGAGATTGTTGAGTCCCCGTGACTCACAGATACTTCCAAAACCAGTTTGCAGGTGCCGATGATATCGTGCAGGTGACGCAACCAAGCTCAAAGAGGAGCCCTATGAAGATCTTGTCCTTTGTGTTGTTTCGTTCTAGTCGATCAGTAGTGGAGCCCAGTTGGGGTCGATCGGGGATCTGTGTAGCATTTGGGGTAGTCTTCTTTTATTTTGGTTCCATAGTCGGACCTTGAGTGTATTTGGATGAATGTAATGCTTTATTCATGTATTGTGTGGAGTGGCGATTGTAAGCCAACTATGTATCTCTTTCCCTTATGTATTACATGGGTTGTGTGAAGATTACCTCACTTGCGACATTGCTTTCAATGCGGTTATGCCTCTAAGTCGTGCTTCGACACGTGGGAGATATAGCCGCATCGAGGGCATTACAAGTTGGTAATCAGAGCCTTCCCCGACCTTAGGAGCCCCTGCTTGATCGAATCGCTGGCGTTATTGAGTCTAGAAAAAGGTTTTGAGTCATTTAGGATTATATATATCGGAGAGTTAGGAATTCTTTTTACTCCTTAGTCCCTTCGTCGCTCTGGTGAGGCATCCTGACGTGGAGTTTTGACTCTTCTCTTCTCAAATTTCACTAAATTTTTTTTAGGATCACGCGGGTATCTTGGAATCATTCCGATGGTTTTGTGACGAGAACATTGTTCTTGGTGCCTCCTGACATTTAGGGGTTGTGGTAGTGTCGCAGGGAGTTGAGCTCTGAGGTGTTGTCGTCACAATTTTATCGTTGCAATTCTGGAATACCTGAGTTTCGCCGACATCAAAAATCTCTTTTATGCAGTTGTTGGTGAGATAACCTCGATGCCACCCAGTACTGGGGCGGGAGTTCGGGAGTATTGCCATAACTCCTATAACGGATGCTTTTCAAAGGTTGAGGTAAATGATTTTCGAAGGTTTCTTGGTTATGTGTTGAAGGATGGATACAGCTGGATGTAGGATTTGCTAGTTTTAGGTGAGATATTATGCTTCCCCTGTATCCCCAACACCTGATTGCATAACCGGAAAGTTTTGGGAGTTTATAAGTGGGAATTCAAGTAGCTCTTAGGATATCTTTCCGACAGATGTATGATAGGAAATTGGGGTTCGACGTCTAGTGGTCCGCCTATCCACGGTTGGTTTAAAAGTGGTCTCGTTGTGTCTTAAAGAGTCCTTGGCTATGCTGACTCGTGGATGCTTCGTATGTCATGTGCACTGCCTTGTACATGATGGTGCTATACGATCGAGCCCGTGTAGGCCTCACCACGAAAACTTCGGACGAAATCTCTATCCTATGTTTGTTCCGGCTTATTCCGCAAGCCAATCCTTTGTTTTGTTTTGAGTTGTGGTATTTGAGTTGCTTCGAAGTCAAGCGTTGATTCCATACTTTTCCTAAACGGTGTTCTCATACTCCGATGTGAATACAAATCCTTTTTGATCTTTGAGTTTGCCATCTCAATTTGTTCTGAACCGGTGTGCTTCTCTTCAAGTGGATCTGATCATTTCAACATCCGCTAGATCAATTATCAGTTCTTCTCAACATTGTTTGTTTCATTCGTCCCAAGCTGCCTTTGTTTTTCCCACACACCCACCCTTTTTCTTCAAGGACTAAGATTTCTTATTCAAGTATCCATCTGATTCATGTGAAGCCTCTCCATTCCTTTAACGTCAATGTTCTTATCCGGTGATTCTCATGAAGATTTTAACGGAGCCTCAAGGTCATCATTCTTAATTCTTTTCCTTCTCCGGTGGATTCAATTCAATCTTCGGTATTGAGCAGAGTCTTTTCTTTTTGCTCAATGCTTTTCTTATGCCGGTGCACCTCTTAATCATTCCCCGCTTGCTATTCAATTGTTCCGGAGTGCTCAAGATATCTCGAAGATTCGTGTTTCCACTCTACATTCATTCAATCTCTTTCGAGGATGTTATGTCATTCAAGCCATTTAATTCAACCGGTGCAATCACTCTTCAATTCACTTCAACGGTGTTTTCTTTTGAGTGGGCCCTAACCCACAGGTATTTTCCAGGATCTTACCTGACTCTTCTAATTTTACCGGAGCTATCCTCAAATTTCTTTTCGAAGTTTGACGTAAGAATGAATTTTCTTCAGTCAGATGTGTTTCTCCAAGATCTCTCAATTTCTTTTCATCGTTGGCTCAACCTTTTCCATTCTTCATTACGGAGTGCCTCAACAATTCATGGTGGTGTTTCTCATCGTCATTCTCAACATTTGAAGACCGAAGAAGAGTTTTACCTCCATATCTTATCCATTCTCTCAGAGATTCATGGTTCTAGTTCGAGGCCATCCTCTCATAATTGTTTTGATTGTGATAATTCTTTTCACCTATCTGGAGCAATTCAAGATTCTTTTCAATTTGATTCATCCGAAGTCCGTCAATTCAGGGTTATTCATTCTCAGCTGTCAGTTATCATTCTCCAATCTTACAGGTGCATCATTCAAGTGATCTCTAATCAGTTCGTGATCCCTTCGTTCTCATGTATCTAGTTTGTCTCAAGTATCTTCGTTCATTTCACAATTCTTACCCGGTGATTCATCCTTTTTCACTTCGTTCATTTTCAATTCTTACGGTGGTTCTCCCAAGACTCTTCTTCCTTTGTTATCATATCAATTTATTCATTCATGCTTTCCAAATTCTACCGGTGGATCATTGAAGACCTTCTCAAGTTTGCGCTATATCTCGCTTAATCCTTACTACGAGAATAAGTAGTGTGCCAAATCCATTGTTTGTCATCAATCTAATTAGTGAAGGATAAGCATAATGTAATTCTTATTCTTGTTCCATCCAAGTGATTAATTATTTATTCCAGAGGCTCATCAAATTCTCGGCTTCACTTGATTCATCTTTCTTTTCCCAGAGTTCCAAGTTCTCTCAATTATTTCATCGCGAAGATCCATCTAATCATTGCAAGGATTCACCTTGTGTTTCCAACTTCTCTCTCCTTTCGTTTGATCATTCTTTTATTACCGGAGTTCTTCATGGAGGTTCTACATGATGGTTCATCAAGGATTTAATTCCTTTTCGAAGTGTTCATCAACATTCTTTTCAGAGGAGCTCAAGTATTCTTCATCTTGCTATCCAGAGTGCAATTCTTTCTAACGTATCATTGGAGGTGGTATTATGTCATTCTTGATAATTTGAGTTCATGTTTCATGATTCACATGTTGTTAAGAATGAGGTATTTTAAATCCATCAATATCGCCATCGGAGTTATCTTGGGTTATATTTCACCTAAAGTCTCCCCTAAGGATTGTTGCTATGTATGGTGCTTATATATGACCCAATTTCTTCATTTATTCTTCCGGTGATATAAGCGTCTCATCTCCTTGTTGATATCAATCCAATCTATCGTTTCCGTTAGTGGCAGAATTTCACCTCATAATTTCGAGATGTTTTCCATAAGCCCACTTCAAGCCTATCTTTTCGTTGCTGGGTTTCCAACAACTCTGTTCGACCCTTCTCCTAAAGATGCCTTTTCAAACTCTTTTGTGTCAGAAGTTGGCATTTTCTTCTCCATTCTCCTATTTCAATTATCTATCTTCTATTCTTTTGTTCCGGAGGCATTGTCATGTTGCTCTTTTCAACCCATCATCTCGTTTTGTCAAAGATCATGTTCTTTTCATGCCTATCCATTTATCCGGAGTGTTGTGCCTTTTGCTCAAGGTCTTTTCATCATATCAAGTCTTGCATCTCTTTTCAACAGGAGTGCTACCCGAATTTGTTCTTCCTTGTTCCTCTTTTCTAACGGAGTGTTTTCTACTTCGTTCATCTCCGTTGCATTCTTTCTTTCAATTTGTTCAACCTCTCAAGGTTCTTTGGTTTCACTCATTGGTCAGAGAAGAAACTTAGTTTTACCTCTTCTCCTTTCTCTTCCGTTTTCCCTCCGGTGCCATTCTAGATCTCGGGACGAGATCCTCTCGTAGTGGTGGAGTGTTGTAACGCCCCGAGACCGATGTGCGAGGTGTGCTCTAGTTATTCGCTGTTGTTGCCTTGTCATTGCTTGCGTGTCATGCATGTCATATCATGTCATCATGTGCATTTCATTTGCATACGTGTTCATCTCATGCATCCGAGCATTTTCCCCGTTGTCCGTTTTGCATTCCGGCGCTCCTATGTCCTCCGGTGTCCCTTTCTACCTCTTTTCGTGTGTGGGTGTTTAACGTTTTTGGATTGGACCGAGACTTATCTTGCGGCCTTGGTTTACTACCGGTAGACCGCCTGTCAAGTTTCGTGCCATTTGGACTTCGTTTGATACTCCAACGGTTAAACGAGGGACCGAAAAGGCCTCGTGTGTGTTGCAGCCCAACACCCCTCCAAAGTGGCCCAAAACCCACCTAAACCTGCTTCATCAACTAGAGCGTTCGATCATGATCGCGTGGCCGCAAACCGCACCTCATTTGGACTCTCCTACCCCCCTCTACCTCTATAAATAGACCCCTCCATTTCAATCCCGGGTCCATTTCGCCCCTAACCCTAAAAATACCTCCCCTCGCGCCGCCGAATGCGTCCTCACCGCGTCGGACAATGTCCAGCCGCCGTCGCCAGCTCGCTCCGCCCTATCCGGTGCCGCCACGTCAGCTCGCCGCCGCCCTCGCCCAACCGGGCGTGGCCACATGTCCCGCGCCTCCTGTTTCTGCCACCGGCCCGGGCGAGGCCCAGTTCGGCCCCCCCGAGCCCGTCTCCTCGCACCGCCACCCGAGCGCCTGCACGCCCCGCCGCCATCCTTCGTCGCCCGCCGCCGCCCTCGGCCGCCGCGCCGGCGCGCCTCCCCGTCTTCTCACCGCTGCGCTCGCCGCCGGCCGCGCCCCGCCCGCGCCGCTCTGAACACCACCTCCGCCAGCGCCCTGCCGGACCACCTCTGCCGTCTGGCCATCGCCTCGCCTCCCTCCGGCACCACCCCGCTACTACATCGCCGGAGCTCGCTCCTCGCCGGTGTTCATGCTCGCCGGAGCTCCGCTCTGGCCGGATTCGAGGAAGGTGGACGAGATCCACCCATCCCTCCAACCAAACAGCCTCCTCACGCCCCGGTTCCTCTCATCCCGCACCACCTTGTCCGCCCGTTGACTTTTCCGCGAGGTGATATGGCTAAGTCCCCAGATCTCAGTAATTTTTTGCCATGTTCATCAGGTCATAACTCTGCATCCGTGGCTCCGATTCGTGCGTGTAGCATATCAACATGTTCATCTCGAAGAGTACATCATTTCATCTCATTGCGTCATTTTCATTTGAGATCATCTTGATGCCCGAAATGCTGTTGGAAGAGGGCTATGTGATGATAGTTTCAGATCTGTTTTAGCAAATGCACTTTTGTCATTTTTGCCATGATTAATGTGTGCATGCTAAGATCCTGAGCTCTACATGTGTTTTGAAGAATGCCATGCCATCTTTACAGGGGTTTATGCCATGAATTTTTGTGATCTTTGTGGTGACTAGCACAAGCATGCAAAGTAGCTTACTTAGTGATGCTGATTTCAGGGACGTAGAATTTCACTAAGTCCTTGGCCTGTCATTATTTTTATGCCTTATGTTCATGTTGTTTCCTAGTGATCCGTGCCTCTTTTGAGCATGATCAGTAAAAATGTTTTGTAGAGTTTGTTGTGCTCTATCCATCAATGTCTTTGTTTGCAATTATGGAGCACCCTAGCTTGAGTCAATCAAGCTCTACTTTTGCTATAAAATGTTCCTGGAAGATTGTTTACATGTTTAGCAATTTTGCCGAGCTTGTTGTTGTTGATCCGTGCATGCTATGATGTTGTTCGTGCCATGTCTAGCTTCTATGCCATGTCTACTTGCTGGGTTTGTGCTTAGTTTATCATGCCATGCTTTGTAGTGAGTGCATCGAGCTCGTAAACATGCCTACTCGTTATCTGTTTTGCCATGCTTAGTTTTTCACTAAGTCTGAATCTGTTTATGTTTTTGCTATGTTCACATGCTTGCAATTGTATTTGATGTTCCCTTTTGGCTCATGGTCACTAAGAGACTTTTGTTATTTGCTTTGAGTAGATTCATGCCATGCCTTGCTTTGCCAAGATATGTTCCTGTAGCATGTTGTTATCGCGCCCTAAACTTTGCTTCCTGATGATAAATTCCTGACTTGCTGTTAATTTCACTAAGCCTGAAACCTATTATCTTTTGCACTTTTGTCATGCTTATTTGAACTTGTTATTGAGTGAATTAGCCATAGCTCGGTGTTCTTCTTTTGTCAAGCATCACGAGTGGATCCCTTCCATGTATTTTGTTGCTATGTTTGAGTGCAATAGCTTATTTAACTTGATGCATTTAGGTGGCTTCTTGCTGATTATCGTAGACCGGTGCCATATTTGTTTTGCTTGCCATTTCCAAACCGTGCATCCGATTCCGGTGATCTTTATATCGATTTCGACCGAAATCAACTCCTCTTTCCTGTGGCACTCTTGGATTTCCAAGTTGAGGCAAGGTTCAATCATTCCTTTCCAAATCATGCTTATGCATCCCATATCGCATCCCGCAGATCATTCCATGTTTGCATCATGTTGTTTGAGCATTGCACGAGGTTGATTGTTGTCTCCCTTTGCTTGTTGTTATTTCTTGGGTAGAGCCGGGAGATGAGTTCGTGTTCGAGGAGCCCGTTGAGTTCGTGTTCGAGGATCAAGCTTTTCATCTTCCCAAAGAACCTTGCAGGCAAGATGACCATACCCTCGAAATCACTTCTATCTTTGCTTGCTAGATGCTCGCTCTGTTGCTATGCCTATGCTGCAATACCTACCACTTTCTTATCATGCCTCCCATATTGTTTAAGCCAAGCCTCGAACCCACCTTGTCCCAGCAAACCGTTGTTTGGCTATGTTACCGCTTTGCTCAGCCCCTCTTATAGCGTTGTTAATTGCAGGTGAAGATTGGAGTTTGTTCCTTGTTGGAACATGGATATTTTGTTGGGATATCACAATATCTCTTATTTAATTAATGCATATATATACTTGGTAAAGGGTGGAAGGCTCGGCCTTATGCCTGGTGTTTTGTTCCACTCTTGCCGCCCTAGTTTCCGTCATATCGGTGTTATGTTCCCGGATTTTGCGTTCCTTACACGGTTGGGTTATAATGGGAACCCCTTGACAGTTCGCCTTGAATAAAACTCCTCCAGCAATGCCCAACATTGGTTTTACCATCCGCCACCTAGCCTCTTTTCCCTTGGGAGTCGCGCTCCCGAGGGTCATCATTATTTTAACCCCCCCGGGCCAGTGCTCCTCTGAGTGTTGGTCCAAACTAGAGCCCTTTGCAGTGCCCCGTCGGGGAAACTCGAGGTTTGGTTTTAGTTGTACGGAGCGCTCATCTGAGTGTGCCGTGAGAACGAGATATGTGCAGCTCCTATCGGGATTTGTCAGCACATTCGGGCGGTGTTGTTGGAATTGTTTTACCATTGTCGAGGATGTCTTGTAACCAGGATGCCGAGTCTGATCGGATTGTCTTGGGAGAAGGAATATCCTTTGTTGACTGTGAGAGCTTGTGATAGGCTAAGTTGGGACACCCCTGCAGGGATTGAACTTTCAAAAGCCGTGCTGTTTGTTCTAGGATCAACCGCGTGTAGAAAACCTGAAGTTTATCTTAATGTCCGAGATGTAGAAAACCTGAAGTTCGAAAGCCCTGCAGGGATGGGAATTTGTTAATGTCCAGTTGTTGAAAACCTAAAGTTTATCTTAATTAAAATGCATCAACCGTGTGTGTAACCGTGATGGTCTCTTCTCGGCGGAGTCCGAGAAGTGAACACGGTGTTGGAGTAATGCTTGACGTAGGTTGTTCTAGGATCACTTCTTGATCATAGTTTGTCGCTCGTGCCTTTGCCTTCTCTTCTCACTCTCTTTTGCGCATATGTTCGCCACCAAATATGCTAGTCACTTGCTGCAGCTCCACATCATACCTTTACCTTACCTATAAGCTTAAATAGTCTTGATCGTGAGGGTGTGAGATTTCTGAGTCCCCATGACTCACAGATACTTCCAAAACCAGTTTGTAGGTGCCGATGATATCGTGCAGGTGACGCAACCGAGCTCAAAGAGGAGCCCAATGAAGATCTTGTCCATTGTGTTGTTTCGTTCTAGTCGATCAGTAGTGGAGCCTAGTTGGGGTCGATCGGGGATCTGTGTAGCATTTGGGGTAGTCTTCTTTTATTTTGGTTCCGTAGTCGGACCTTGAGTGTATTTGGATGAATGTAATGCTTTATTCATGCATTGTGTGGAGTGGCGATTGTAAGCCAACTATTTATCTCTTTCCCTTATGTATTACATTGGTTGTGTGAAGATTACCTCACTTGCGACATTGCTTTCAATGCAGTTATGCCTCTAAGTCGTGCTTCGACACTTGGGAGATATAGCCGCATCGAGGGCGTTACACACGTGTGGAGGGATGGCTTAGAGGCATAACCGCATAGTGGTTTTATCACAAGAAAGGTCATCTTCACAACAGCCCATGTAATGAACAAGAAAGGGATAAATAGAGTTGGCTTACACTCGCAACATCACACAATATTCAAATAAGTACACTCATAGTCCGATTACGAACAACCAAATGAAAAAGAAGATAAACCCAACTGCTAGATCCCCGATCGTCCCAACTGGGCACCACTATTGATCATTAGGAAACGACACATAGTAATGACAAAGTTCCTCGTCGAACAACCACTTGAGTTCGGTAGCATCACCTGCACTGGTATCATCGGCACCTGCAACTGTTTTGGAAGTATTCTTGAGTCACGAGGACTCAGCAATCTCACACCTGCCAGATCAAGACTATTTGAGCTTATGGGTAGGATATGGCAATGAGGTGGAGTTGCAGCAAGCGCTAAGCAAATATGGTGGCTAACATACGCAAATAAGAGTAAGATGAGAAGCTACGCAATGTGTCTGATGTGGGGTTCCGGCAAACCCTTAAGGTTCGAACACTGGGGTGCGCGCGAAGTCTTTTCCTCAAACCGATCTACGCCCTAGCTCGCTAAGATCTCGCGGACGAACTCGACGTACTCGCAACACAAAAAGACACAAGATTTATACTGGTTCGGGCCACCGTTGTGGTGTAATACACTACTCCATTGTGGTGGTAGTGGATTGCCTCTTGGGCTGATGATGAACAATACAAGAGGGAAAACAGCCTCCTCTTGTTGAGGTGTTCTTGTGCTTGGCTAACTTGTGTGGGTGAGTGCTGGATGAACTGCTCGATGCCCCTACTGTGGTGGCTAGCTCTACTTATATAGGCCCTGGTCCTCTCCCCAAATATTGAGCGGGAAGGGAGCCCACAACGGCGGGAAAATTTGAAGGGGGACAGCTAGTACAAGCCATCCTGACAAAGGTGCTCTCTGCCTATGAAAGGCTCTGGTGGTGACGTCGTCTTGGGCTCCACGATGACCTCCGTCTTGCCGTCCTTCCGGTCTTGGTCTTGTTGCACCGATATGGCATCCTTTGCCTGATGCCTCGGTACTCCTCACCTGCGCTGGCCTCCTTAGCACCAAAGAGGAAACAAGGACGCTGCATGCACTGGCGCCCGCCTCGCGCCCCCCTGGTGTCGATCGTCATGGCTCACGTCATGAGAGCCTCGTGAGGTTCGCCTTGCCTTGATATCTCTGCTACTCGTGAGCCTGCCCGACTAGGCCACTCCAGAGGGGGTCTCGTGTCGTCCGCCTCGCGAGGCTTGGCCCCTCGCGAGGGTCCTCGATGCCTTGTTTATGAAGATGGGCCGTACGGCCTGCTGGCTTAGCCACGCCACGGGCCGCAGGCAGGCAAGTCTGGGGACCCCCGTTCCCAGAACACCGACACAATGGCCGTGAAGCTAGAAGTGACATTGAAACTATTTACAGTCAAACATAACCCAAACCGTGTTCACTCCCCAGACTCCGCCGAAAAGAGACCATCAAGGCTACACACGCGGTTGATTCATTTTAATTAAGTCAAGTGTCAAGTTCTCTAGAACCGAATATTAACAAATTCCCATCTGCCACATAACCACGGGCACAACTCTCGAAAGTTTATACCCTGCAGGGGTGTCCCAACTTAGCCCATCACAAGCTCTCACGATCAACAAAGGATATTCCTTCTCCCGGAAAGACACGATCAGTCTCGGAATCCCGGTTACAAGACATTTTCGACAATACTAAAACAAGACAAGCAAGACCGCCCGATTTGCCGACAAATCCCGATAGGAGTCACACGTATCTCGTTATGAGGGCACACCGGATGGGACAAGCTACAAGTAAAACCAGCCCTCAAGTTTCGCCGAGATGGCCCCACAGGCTGCCCATGTCAGACCAACACTCAGAGGAGCACTGGCCCGGGGGGGTTAAAATAAAGATGACCCTTGTGTTAGCAAAACCCAAGGGAAATTTATAGGATGTTAGGAAAATGTAAAACCAAGGTTGGGCCTTGCTGGAGGAGTTTTATTCAAGGCGAACTGTCAAGGGGGTCCCATAACCCCAACGGCGCAAGGAATGCAAAATCAAGGAACATAACACCGGTATGATGGAACTAGGGCAGCAAGAGTGGAACAAAACACCAGGAATAAGGCCGAGCCTTCCACCCTTTGCCGTGTGCGCTCAAGGTGCGCTCGGGCTTGGCTTTGTGGCGAAGCCAAGGGTCAAGTACGGAGCACCGCGGGCCCCAAAAGCCTGCGGCCTTGGTCGACGCGTGGCGGTTGATTGGACGTGGGCGTCTCCGCTTCTCCACGACTTGACAAGTCCCTGCGACATGGAAGGAAAACCATCATTACCTCCGATCATGGGAGGTTTCGGTTGGCCTTCTCTTGCTATAAATGGTGAGGGGGCCTGAGCCCCCGTTGCCCATCTCTTCCTTGCTCGCTTGCTTCTTCCTATTTGCTCCACTGCTAATATCAATGGCGCCTATCAGAAGGTTCTCCGCCGAACAAAAGGGGAAGGCCCCCCGAGATGACCCGGAGCCACTTCCGCCGAAGAAAAGTTCGATCCACCGCCATGACGAAGCGGAAATGCAGGTGGTGACGAGGCCTTGGTGTGAGCGGCCTCTCCCAGGGTATCCTCTACCCCTGTATGTCCAAGCCGAGGGCTCAGGAGGGTGGAGCAACGGGCAGTGCCGCCCACGCCGCGCCCGGGGTCACCGTGCCGCGGCAACACGTGGCGTCGCCCCCTGAATCAATGCTGCGGACTCCTCGCGCGAGCTGGTGCCGTGGACGCCGATGCCTCCAAGCTATTGGATCTGCTTCCCACGGTTCTTCTCCGACGTGATGCCGCCGAGGTGGCCTCTCGAGCTCTGGTTGCAGCACGCCGATTGCGGCACTCCGGCGACTAGAGCAGAGATCAAAGCGGTCCCCACCGGTAAGATCTTCATGACTCGTGGCTGGGGTGAGATTGTGTGGGTCTGCCGTGCGAGGGGCGCCATCGCGATCCACCTTGAGTACGATGGCGTCTCCATGCTCTTCTTCAAGGTCTTCGATGTCGAGGGCCGCCGCCTGGAGTGCTGCTCCGGAGAGTAGCGCGAGGCTGACGCACGTTCCGCTCGCGGCCACTCCAGTAGCAGCAGCCCTTGGGAGTCCAGCAGCTCTCCTGAGCTCTACGAGGCTCCGGAGACGAGCGACAACAGCTACGTGCCCCCGAGCTCTCGCCGCGCTCGGAGCAGTGCCGCCGCGTCTGGCGTTGCCGCCGCTGATCTGGATGGGGTTGCCGCTGGCCTCCCGTGGCCCACTGTTGATGATGGCGTCTGCCATAGGAGGGTGTAGATAGGGTCCTTCTTAGTTTTAGCTTTCATTCCCTGCGAAGAATCATGAAGCGCCCTGTGGGGGCATATAAGGGTCTGTAACGTCTTTTGTGCTTATATTCCCTGTTATGAAGATTTGGTGAATGCGCGTCCCGTTAAGGCTCGGTCCCCCCTTTCTTTCCTCGCGATAGCTTGTTGCTCTACGCCGATAGGTCCCGGTCCCCAGCCAAGCTACAGCCGTCGCTGGTATGCCAGGTCGCGTGTCGTGGTCAAGGCCAGGAGGTGTGGGGCCCAAGGTCCAGTAAGATCCCCTGACGCGCGGTGCTCAGGAGGTCCCCTTAGCGCTCAAGTAGCCACGGTAAGGAAAGAAAGGGAGTTAACGTGGCCGCGACGGGGTTGCGGCAAGGCGTGAGTGACCATAAGCCTCAGACATTTAGACGATCTGAGGGCGAGACTTATCTTGTGAACTTCGTGGCGATTCCTGATGTTGCGCTAGGGCCGCGCGCCAACTTGTGCGGCATAGCCAGGCCGGCCCATACGGGTTTCCCACCTCCCATGCTCTCCTTAGTGCTCTGCGTCCTTAGGTCCCAGCCCTCAAGCGAGCGCCGCCGCTGGTATGCCAGGTCGCGATGCCATGGCAAGGCTAGGGGTTGAGGGCTGGAGAGCCAGTAAGAGCTCCTGAGTCGTAATGCTCAGGCCTTGTACAATGGAAGATGCTTAGAGAGATGCTTAGAAAAATAAACTGGGTTTTTCTGAAGCACCGGTGCCTATTTCTACAGGAGAGACGCCTAACTAAGCGTCTCTCCTGTAGAAATAGGCACCGGTGCTTCAGAAAAACCCAGTTTATTTTTCTAAGCATCTCTCTAAGCATCTGCCATTGTACAAGGCCTCAGGAGCCCCCCTTTTAACGCGCAAGCGAAGTGCACGGGAGACAAGGAGACTTGCGGTGCCGCCTTCTATCCTCCCCGCGGGGTCCCTATGAACAAGCACAAGAAGAACATGGTTTGCCGTTACAGCCGCCAGCCTGCCGCTGGTTGGTCCGGACAAAGTGAAGGCACTGAGGGCCTAGTGAGGTGATCTGCACGGGGCATGCCGCGAGCCAGAGCTCGTCTGCTCAGATTTTGTCGACGTGGTAGGGACGGATCCATGCACCAGCGCCGTGCCTATGAGGAGGCCCCGTGGGAGGCGATGATCGAGCAGGTGATAATCGTAGGCAGGTTAAGCAGGGAAGGCAAATCAGCTTGGGTAAATGCAGGAAGATACATGCCATTGGGTCCGGCCCGAGTGGCTTGGGGATGATGCAGCCCGAGGGGCGCCCCCAGCAAGGTAAGCTAAAGACATGAGCAAAAGGGATACATGCCGCAGGGACGGGCCCACCCGGCCTGGGAATAATGCAGCCCAAGGGGTGCTCACAGCTTACACGAGCTTGGAACATGTCACCTAGTTCTGTAGACGAAGCAGAGTTGGTCCAGCTGAAGGCATGCCTCGAAGAAATGACTGCTCATGAGCCACCGGAGCCCTGAGCCTTGGGAGGCTCTAGGGGCTCAAGAGGCTCCCTGAAGACCGTCTCCGTTTCTTCCAGGACGGCGCGGTACCTGGCCTCTTGAGCCGCTAGGTCACGTCGCGTGTTGCACTGATAGGCCGATGCCACGCCCGGCAAGCCGAGGGGCATGCAAACGTAGCTCTGCGGCGGGCCCTCGCAACGGCCCACACGCGAAGGCCAGAAGCGCTCCGGAGACGCGGCCTTGTTGAGCCCTGGGACATCGATGCAGACACGCAGCTCAGCACCCTCGCTTGGGTGGTGAGCTGCGCCCTATGAGTTGCTGTCGCCACGCATGGCTCTTGCGTCTTGCAGTTCCTGTGTGGTGTTGGCGATGAACTTCTGAGTGGTGGGCACCCCTTGCCCTTTGTTCTCCCGAGGAAAACGTGTCGCGTAGCACACCTGCAAGTGGTGCCCAAGCGCCTCCCTCGTGAGGTTGGCAAGGCCTGAGGCCTTCCAGAAGAGAGCCCCGAGCCCTGCCTGAGGAGGGCGCTAGGCACGCCTTCCTATGCGATGGAGGGAGGCACCCCTGGGACGGACGCTGATCCTGATGAGGCTCCTGCCGCGACGACATCCTCCTGAGGTCCTGCGCAGCGCAGCTGCTTCATCTTGGGGATGGCCTCCGGAGGGCCCTCACTTCTGCTGTCGGGGTCGTCGATTGTTGCAGCTTGGAAGGCGCGCTCGAGGGAGCACACCGCATCCCTTTCTTCAGACGGGACCGTGATGACCCCGCCTCTTCCAGGCATCTTGAGGACGTTGTAGCCATGGTGGGTGACCGCCATGAACTTGGCCAGGGCCGGATACCCGAGGATGGCATTGTACGGCAGGTGGATGTGCGCGACGCCGAAGTCAATGAGCTCGGTGCGGTAGTTGTCACGCGTTCCGAAGCTGACAGGCAGGGGACTTGCCCTATCGGTGTGGTGGAGCCGTCGGTCACTACTGAGAAAGGTTTGGTAGGCTGGAGCTGCTCATATGGCACATGGAGGTTGTCGAATTGGTCGACGGACAGGACGTTGAGCCCTGCACCGCTGTCGATGAGGGTCTTTGTAACCTGCACATTGCTGATGACTGGGGAACACAACATCGGGAGGACGCCGGCGGTGGTCGCGCACTTGAGCCGATCTGCCGAGTTGAAAGTGATGGCGCACTGGGACAACTTGAGCGGGCGCGCGGCCTCAAGCTTGGGGAGCACCGCGTTCACCTCATGAGCGAACCGTTTGAAGATGCGCTGAGTGGTTGGGCCTGAGCGCCGCACAAGATGTAGGCGATTGCACGCGGCTCCTGGAAGCGGGGAAGCCCGGCGTTGCTTTGGCGGCGGTCCTCATGAGGCTGATCCCTCTAGGACCCCTCATGAGGATGGTCCTACTAGCGGTCCTCACGAGGCCTGTCGTGCCATGCTTGGCGTGGGCCACGGTCGTCCCAACGTCCGCCTCCACGTCCTCCTCCACGGCCGTAGCCCCGGTCGCTGCGGTCAGGGTGTCGACCGCATCGTCCTTCTCGTATGGCTCTGAGCTCTTGGTAGTCGCTGGTGTTGTGGGTGTTCAGGTTGTGGAAGGCGCAGAACGGTCGGCTGTTCTTGCATGACTCGGGCTGATCTCTGCCCCGTTTGGTGTCGGGCTCCGCTTCTAGCACCGCTGCTTCCTTGCGATTCACGTCCTTGGCCTTGGCTTTCTTCTCCTCTGTGCCCGCAGCTAGCAGCTCAAGGAGAGAGAGGCGCCCCTCCTCAGCTCTTGCGCACTTGGTCGCCAGGTTGAACAGCTCTTGTGATGTGCAGAGCTCCTCGTGGATAGAGAGCTCTTCCTTCATCTTGACGTCACGGACGCCATCGGAGAACGCGGAGATGATGGCCTCATCCATTATCATGGGGATCTTGAGGCGGGTGTTGTTGAAGCGCTGGATGTACTTCTGGAGGTTCTCCCCTGGTTGTTGCTTGATGCAGCACAGATCACCAGCGGCGGGCGGGCGGTCATGAGTGCCCTGGAAGTTGGCGACGAAGCGGCTGCGCATCTCGTCCCAGTAGGAGATCGAGCCTTGCTGCAGGTTCAGGGGCCATGAGCGGGCCCCGTCCTTGAGAGCCATGGGAAATGAGCTTGCCATGACTTTCTCGTCGCCGTTGGCTGCTTCGATGCTCAGCTCGTAGAGCTGCAGGAACTCCGCGGGGTCGATGGTGTCGTCGTAGCGAGGAGGCACATCCCGCTTGAACTTGCCTGGCCAGGCAACGTGGCGCAGCTCGGGGGTGAAGGCGCGGCAGTCGGCCGTGGTTACTGGTGCCCGCTTCGGAGGTGGAGCCCGGTCTTGATGAGGCCCGTGCGGCGCCGCTGCGGGTGGCACGCGGTCTTGACGAGTCGGCGTGGGAAGTGCGGGTGCAGCTCCTCGCGGCCGAGGGATTTCTTGGCAGCTTCTCTCTTCGCGCGTGGGCACCGGGCGTGGCGGATCAAACCACGGGGCCGCGCGCCTTGGTGCCAAGGCACCGTCTTTGGGCTGGGGTGGTGGAGGCGCGCCTCGGGCCTCGTCGCCTGTGAATGGCTCGGGGTCAGGTAGAGAGTGGGACGGCGTCGGGGAGCCCCCTGCGGCGCGGACGAGCTCGGCGGCGTGGTCGAGCCACTCCTCGTAGAGGTCGTTGACTGGGCGGTAGCGCAGGAGTTCATTTGCTGCGAGGAGTGCGGCCCGCGCCTCCATGGGAGCGCGGCACGCATGGGACGAAGAACCGGCCGGGGTCAGCGATGGATTGGCGGTGTGGCCGTCTTGCTGTACCGAAGGATGCAGCGAAGACACTTGCTGCTCGTTCCCCACCGGGCAGGTGGCAGTACTGGCGGTGGGAGACGGAGAAGGACAAGGTGGCCCAACGATGGGGGCCGTCTGAGCAACACAGGCGGTGAGGGCAGCCCGACGCTCAGCTCGAGCATGGCGAGTGTCCGCCATGGAGACGATGGAGCGACCGAGCGACAAACTGATGGAAGGGAAGCTACGGCGCACCCCTACCTGGCACGCCAAATGTCGGATGTGGGGTTCTGGCAAACCCTTAAGGTTTGAACACTGGGGTGCATGCCAAGTCTTTTCCTCTTACCGATCTACACCCTAGCTCGCTAAGATCTCGCGGACGAACTCGACAAACTCGCAACACAGAAAGACACAAGATTTATACTGGTTCGGGCCACTGTTGTGGTGTAATACCCTCCTCCAGTGTGGTGGTAGTGGATTGCCTCTTGGGCTGATGATGAACAATAGAAGGGGAAGAACAGCCTCCTCGTGTTGAGGTGTTCTTGTGCTTGGCTAACGTGTGTGGGTTAGTGCTGGATGAACTGCTCGATGCCCCTACTGTGGTGGCTAGCTCTACTTATATAGGCCCTGGTCCTCTCCCCAAATATTGAGCGAGAATGGAGCCAACAACGGCGGGCAAATTTGAAGGGGGGCAGCTAGTACAAGCCATCTTGACAAAGGTGCTCTCCGCCTGCGAAAGGCTCTGGTGGTGACGCCGTCTTGGGCTCCACGATGTCCTCCATCTTGCCGGACCCCCGTTTCCAGAACGCCGACACAATGGACGTGAAGCTAGAAGTGATCAAGAAGTGATCTTGAAACTACTTATGGTCAAACATAACCCAAACCGTGTTCACTTCCCAGACTCCACCGAAAAGAGACCATCACGGCTACACACGCGGTTGATTCATGTTAATTAAGTCAAGTGTCAAGTTCTCTACAGCCGAATATTAACAAATTGCCATCTGCCACATAACCACGGGAACAGCTCTCGAAAGTTTAGACCCTGCAGGGGTGTCCCAACTTAGCCCATCACAAGGTCTCACGATCAACGAAGGATATTCCTTCTCCCAGAAAGACCCGATCAGTCTCGGAATCCCGGTTACAAGACATTTCGACAATACTAAAACAAGACAAGCAAGACCGCCGGATTTGCCGACAAATCCCAATGGGAGTCGCACATATCTCGTTCTCAGGGCACACCGGATGGGACAAGCTACAAGTAAAACCAGACCTCAATTTTCGCCGAGGTGGCCCTGTAGGCTGCCCATTTCGGACCAACACTTAGAGGAGCACTGGCCCGGGGGGGGGGGCTTAAAATAATGATGACACTCGGGTCAGTAGAACCCAAGGGAAAGTTATAGGTTGTTAGGAAAATGTAAAACCAAGGTTGGGCCTTGCTGGAGGAGTTTTATTCAGGGCGAACTGTCAAGGGGGTCCCATAACTCCAACCGCGTATGGAACGCAAAATCAAGGAACATAACACCGGTATGATGGAAACTAGGGCGGCAAGAGTGGAACAAAATACCAAGCATAAGGCCGAGCCTTCCAACCTTTGCCAAGTATATAGATGCATTAATTAATATAAGAGATAATGTGATATCCCAACATATCCATCTTCCAACATGGAACAACCTGCAAGGCGACTGCAACTAGCAACGCTATAAGAGGGGTTGAGCAAAAGCGGTAACTTAGCCAAACAACGGTTTGCTAGGAAGGTGGGTTAGAGGCTTGACATAGAAATATGGGAGGCATGATAAACAAGTGGTAGGTAGCACGACATAGCGATAGAACGAACAACTAGCAAGCAAAGATAGAAGTGATATGGAGGGTGTCGGTGTCAAAACCGGCGGATCTCAGGTAGGGGGTCCCGAACTGTGCGTCTAGGATCGATGGTAACAGGAGGGAGGGGACACGAAGTTTTACCCAGGTCCGGGCCCTCTTGATGGAGGTAAACCTACGTACTGCTTGATTAATATTGATGATATGGGTAGTACAAGAGTTGATCTACCACGAGATCGTAGAGCCTAAACCCTAGAAGCTAGCCTAGGGTATGATTGTATATATATATATATGATCTATCGACTAGCCTGGCCCTGGTTTATATAATGCACCAGAGGCCCAGGTTAACTAGAGTCCTAGACGAATACGCTGGTGGGGAGAAGTCCTTGTCTTGATCGCCATGTCTTGTGGAATCTTCCTTGTATGCGGCAGTTGTCCGAACTGGCCCATGAGTATACTGCCACGGGGGTCCTCGGCCCAATCTATCAGATCGGGAGATGACGTGTTGAGTACCCCCTAGTCCAGGACACCGTCAGTAGCCCCCTGAACCGGTCTTCAAGTTAGGGATGCTCCTCGATTCTTCCGAACTGTTCTTCATCTTCTATCGTCGGTCTTGAAAACTGGTTCAACAAATCTTCTCATCTTCAATCTTGAGGATCGCCGAAATGAATTCGACAAGTTTATACATCGGGTATCCGAGGAGCCCCTTTAAGTTTCCGACCTTTATTAATGCCTTGTTATTTTTATGCCACACCTCGGGTTTGAAATTGTTCCCGGGCGGCAGCGTCCTCTTGCGTCCGAGCTCCAACGCCGGACTATGTATCCGAGCTCCAACGCCGGACTGTATCCGAGGTGTCGTAAATCACCTTGGTTCAAAGAAGTTTGAAGGAGTTTAGCCGAGCTTAATGCCGGAAATGCCCTCTATGGAGCCAGCCATTAACGCGCGAGCTTTATGCCGGACTGCTTCTGAGGTGGTGCACCACCCCGAATGTGGGCCGATTTTTGTTAATATATTTTTTATTGGTGCAATTTATTCTCTGTCGAGATATATAGCCAGTAGCCCTCAAGGTGTGCATCGGTCTAAAACCCGAGATGCACCTGAAGGATGACGTAAGACTACTGATCCCAGTAGCCGCTGAGACTCAGGTTGATTTGCAAAATCGGCCTGAGGATCAAGTCCAAGCTCGGCAGAATACTTTGGGATACTAAAAGCGGCGTGCTCAGTCCTCGAGACTCAGGTTGGGTGCGGCCGACCAACCTGAGGATCAAAATCTCCTCGGAAACTATATTGCACATAAAATTTTCTGCATTGGACAAGCAATGCAGTAGCCCCCGAGACACTGGTCGGGTGGTAACACCAGATCAGGGGATCAATGTGCCCCTTTAATATTTGTAAATAATAAGCCCAAAGCCCAGTAGCCCCCGATCCTTAATGCGGGCACGAGTGGCCGAATTAAGGATCAATATCCATAGTAAAATCACAAATTATGTGTAATGACTCTTATGTATCCAAGTACTTTACGTCATTAATGCTCGGATCCGCATTGTACAAAACTTTGTTGACCGACCATCGGCTTCCACCTCCTCGGCCAGTAGCTGAGGAGTGTTTGTCCTACTTTATAAAGCCTTTATGAGGGCAAAGATTTACAACAAACAAGGCAATCTGGCCATACGGTTTTATAAACAAAGGTACGTAGAGAGTTATATTACTGTTTAACAGAAGAAATGTCTTCCAAAGAAAATAGTCCCGCTATCGGTCCCTTTCTTTGGTTTGTCATGCTAAGCATGATCATTAAACCTCAGCTCTAATGTAAGAGCAAAATATTGAGGATTTAGTTTGGGAGGCCAGTTAATAGCCCCCGGTAATGTTCGGCGACAGTCGGGGTCAAGCCGTAAACACTTCGGCCAATGTTATGAATGGCCCATCATTTAACATAGTCATCGGATCGCTGACCAGTTTACGCTTATTGTGAAAGTTAGTTTTCGGCTTTCTCCACTTAGGTGCTTAACCATGTGAGCTGGAAGCACAATCGCAGTGGTTCTCCCTTTGCACGCCTAGCCGAACAAAACGGAACGTAGGAAGCAAGTGCAGGAGCCGGGCAACCCAACTATTGACCGAAGACACAATTCGAAACCGATGCATATATAGCAATATTTGAGAATGTTTTTGCCGAATCCCTAAGGGTTTCCGGCGTGCTCTGCGAGACTAATGCTGGAAAAGCACAAATAGTTTAAAAGAGCCAAAAAGCTTGGAAAACCAAGAAACATTAGTAAAAACATGACGTCCGAACAATATCAAGTGTTCGGTGCCAATCCGAAAGTTGGTCTTAAAAAAAGAAGTGCTTCTGTCGTGCTTTAACATGATACATCCTATCTCAAGACTTCGAGCAGGTCAGCCTACGGCTTCAACCTCCTATCCCGAGGGCGGAGTACTTCTCATCAGGCCAGTTTAGCAAACTAAACTCTAGCGGCTTTGAGAGAGAAATTAGGCTCCCCGGCTAGTGACCGCACACTCGTGTCGAAAAAGGAGTGATAAATAATAATAAAACTTTGCAACGACTAAGAAGAAGAACACTTATTATAAAACGGCTCAAATAAACTTAAGATCCCCCAAGTGACTTGGGTAGAAGAATGATTGCATGTACCGAAGTACTTATATCATATCTATGTTCAACCGAACTTTAAACGCATCTTAACCGATCGTCAGCTTCTCCCTCTTCGGTCAAGGACCGAAAAGTGTTATGTACTCCATCAGTCGAGAATATCGACGGTGTTTCCAATAACCAGGCAATCAAGCCATAAGGCTGTATCAGACAAAGCGCGCTCAGGGAACTTATGCTATATTACCGTGAAGTGTAAGAAGCATCTTCGAAGAAAATAGTACCCCCACCGATACCTTTCTTCGGTGCTCATTGTTATTATGAGACTTGTGCAATAGATTTTTTGTACTCATGAGTTCCGTTGTGTGCCGACCATCATTGAAAACTATAAGAGCGCTAGCTTTCGGCTTCACCCAGTCTGAGGTCCGGCTCGGTTGACCCGATCGTGACAATCGCAGAGGTGCTCCCTTTACTCCCTAGCCGAACAATCGGGAACGTAGGGGTAAACACAGGAGCGAGGCAACCCAGCTTGCAAATCGCTTATGTCAATATGGTGCATATTGTGGCATAATACACGAACAAGGAACGAAGCCGTACAAGTATAATCATATGCAAGAGGAAAAGCTTCATAAAGGAAACCCCCAAGTGAATTGGGTCCTTGAATTTATGTGTCACAAACAAAGTTTGGACAATGAAAAAAATTTACAAGCAACTTTTTCCAAAAAAGTATAATGCTTGGTCGAACCGAACACAAGTTAGAAATTAAAGCTTTGAGCATGAAAGCGACTTAGCTGGTTAATGTGTTCGGTATTGATGACGCGGTCCGAGCTTGATGCGGGGCAAGGTTCTATCCCCAAGCTGGTCCCGAGGTGGCGGAGCGGAGAGCTCGACACGACGAAGTGGTGACATAGCACGGTCAATGCAGACCGGCAGCGTGACGCCGAAGTCCCCGGATCGTTTTCCTGTGCACAAAAAATAGTGCAAACCGGAGATAATAGTAATAATGATAATTAAAAAAAATGTTGCATAATAAATAATTTATGCAAAGTGAGTAATAAAAGAAATATGGCCCGGCGCCGAAGTCAATGTCGATACAGGGCGTCGGCGTGATGCGGTAAAGGCGTGGCAAAGCCTGAATTTACAGGTCGGTCCGAGTTCCGGATGCGGCATTCGCAGGACTATGTACGGAGACTGACCGGACCACCATGCGACCGTCGTTAATGCGGCCACCATTTGATAGACCTGTGTACATATGATGGACAAACCAGAGTAATAATTCCTTGGAAAAAATTGAACCCAAACAAGCAAAAAATACTAGGATTAATAGCACCTGGTTTATTTGCTGTAGCAATCCGAAGGAAGGTGATTCCCAAAATTGGGACTCGATCCGCACACCCATTACCGGAGTAGGTTGATGAAGAGATGGCGAAGCCTCGATGTCAGCTGATGAGTCAAAGTAGGTCGGCGTGATGGACACCAGCTTGAAGAAGCAATAGTGCGGCCCTGCTGATGCAGGTCGTGACGTGGTCGATGCCGGCTTGATGAAGCGACCGTGCGGTGATGCCGGTATGCCCGCTCCGTGTAATCCGTGGGGCGGCAATGTTGGTGATGATTTATCCTTCGCGATGCCGGACTCTTGTTTGGCTTGCCGAGATGATGATCCGAAGAAGTTGAGCTCCGCTCAACAAAGTGACGACGTGTTTAGCGCAGGTCGGCAGCCATGGAGCAATATTGCCGGACTGGTTTGACACCAGCATGATGTTGAAGATCATGTTCAAAAGATCTTAAATTTAGTGGGATGTGTTCGGGAACAAAACACAATACCCCATACAAAACTTACTTCAAAAGGGATGTCGGAAATCCTGTTCATAAAAAAGACGAACACAGGTCGGATTCGTTTTCGCGCAGAAAATAGATCCAAAAAGTGATGCACTAATCGGAAGGTTCCCGGAGTTTGGACGGTCGGATCGAGCTGAAATTTTTAGAGGTGCTAGATATAGGAATTCCGCAGCCGATCAACGGTTGGATATTTCAAAGGACGTCCGAGCTAGAAGCTGGACACCACGCCCTAAACTCGTCCAGATTCTCGTCCAGATTTGACAGGGCTCCGGTATATCATAGATTGCCAGAGATTCCTCCATCGGAACTCGACGAAATTTTCCAGGGTTGTTGTAGACTCGATTCCACACAATTCCACCAAAGCGATCGTTAAAGAGACGCTCGAGGAGGCGGTGGCGGCGGATACGCTTTCGCTATCCGGAAAAACAGCACAGTCGCCCGAGGGCAATGTTGACGTTGAGCCCCCGAGCTCCATGGACGATTCCTCCATGATCTTGATAGAGATCGGAGTTGGTGTTGATGAAGGCCCTCGTCTGAACATGGTGATACGAACACGGGGCGCAGTTCTTGGTCGAACCAAGGTGACCAGTCGAGCTGGTGACGAGAATGCCGAAGTCTGCAGGCGAGCCATCGATCCTTTTATCGATCACACAGCGGAACTCTCAATGAAAGCACCAATGTCGGTGTCAAAACCGGCGGATCTCGGGTAGGGGGTCCCGAACTGTGCGTTTAGGATCGATGGTAACAGAAGGGAGGGGACACGAAGTTTTACCCAGGTTCGGGCCCTCTTGATGGAGGTAAAACCCTATGTCCTGCTTGATTAATATTGATGATATGGGTAGTACAAGAGTTGATCTACCACGAGATCGTAGAGCCTAAACCCTAGAAGCTAGCCTAGGGTATGATTGTATATATATATGATCTATCGACTAGCCTGGCCCTGGTTTATATAATGAACCAGAGGCCCAGGTTAACAAGAGTCCTAGCCAAATACGCTGGTGGGGAGAAGTCCTTGTCTTGATCGCCAAGTCTTGTGGAATCTTCCTTGTATGCGGCAGTTGTCCGAACTGGCCCATGAGTATACGGCCACGGGGTCCGCGGCCCAATCTATCAGATTGGGAGATGACGTGTTGAGTACCCCTAGTCCAGGACACCGTCAGAGGGTAATGGTCATCTTGCCTGCAAAGTCCTCGGAGTTGTCAAAAGCTTGCAAGAACACAAGCAGCGGAACAACAATCAATCACGGTGCAGTGCACAAGCAACATGATGCAAGACATGGCATGGAATGCAATGTATGATGTTCATTGCATATGGGAACTCCGGAAGGAAAAGAATGATCGAGGCATCAATTTCGCAAACCAAGTGTACCACTGGAAAGATGGGGTCATTTTGGTCGAAATCGATATAAGGATCACCGGAAATGGATGCAAAGTTTGCAAATGACAAGCAATACAAGAATGATGCAAATGACAAGCAATACAAGAATCCAAATATCACTTAGAATGCAACAAGAAACTAAGCTACAACACTCCAACATAGCACCAAAGCACATGATTAAAGTACAGGTGAAGCTCTACAAATCATGAACACCGAGCTCCTGCTAGAACTCACTATAACAAGCTCAAAATAGCATGGCAACAATGCAAATGATATCAACTTCACAGACTTAAGAGAAAATACTAAACATGTCAAAACAGCATCATATAGCGTTTAGAGCTAGAAAACAACATGCTATAGGAACACATCATGGCATACAAAGGCATGGCATAGTAGTACTAAAGGCATAGAACAAAACTCCCTTACTTAACTTTAACCAAAGATGCATGGAAAATGATGTGGCACCCAGGCAAACATGACAAGTTATATGAACAGTTTAAGATAGGAAAAACAAGATATGGCAGAAACAGATTCATGATAACAACTTTGCAAGCTCATGCCACTAACCACAAAGCATTTCGTGGCATAACATGGTAACCAACATGAAGTTGACAAGTTCAAGAAGCTAGGCATGGCAATAGCAAGTTCATAGGGTACATGCATCACTAGCAACACCCATGGCAAAGTTGAATCTCATGTTAACAATCTGCCAGGAACAATATTAAGCAAAAGTAGAGTATGGTAATGACAAGCTAGATTACTCCATAATGACAACCAGAGGCATTACTGGATAGAGCAATACCACATCTCCAAAACATGCTTACTGAAATATTTGAAAATGTGCACGGATCTCATGGTAGCAACATGTTTACATGGCATCAAAATGTACCAGTTAAAGGACTTCAAAATCAGTGTCTGAAAATAGTAACATTACATAGCCTACTTTGCATGCTTGTGCTAGTCACCACATAACCCACAAAATAGAAGGATTGCACCTATATGAAGATGGTATGATGGAGCTCATAAAGCATGTAGACATCATGTTCATAGGGTGCACACACAAAATGCAATGAAAATGACAAATCATCAAGTTCTGTTAAATTCCAGCAGACAACATCATATAGCACTTTTTCAATGATGATTAGGGCATCAATATGGACAGTAACATGCATGCAAATCACACTAACATGAAGAGAATCACGAGACGAACATTTTGATATAACATATGTGCAATTCGGAGCTAGGACCATGGATATATAGCATGATGAAAAGGGCATCCAAATATCACAGACTTAGGGAAAACAAGGTCAACCTTTTCCAGATCTAGGGTTCGCACGATTTTCGAGGCCGCGGATCGAATCTCGCCGGAGTTGCGCCGGAGAAGAAGAGGACTGCGGCTGGAGCTCGGGGAAGAACGACGGCGACCGGATCCGGGCGAAGATGGGCTCGGCGGCGCCCGGCGACGAGTGGCACGGGGACAGCGGAGCGAGGGCGCCCGGCTTGTGACGCGGCGGCGGCGAGCAGACAGCGGGGCGGCGAAGGTAGGCGGTGAGCAGGTGCAAGAGGCATGCGGCCTCGGGCGGCGAAGGCGACGAGCGGCGCGCGGAGGAGTGGGGGTGTTGACCCAGCGGTGGCGCTTCGGGCACGGGGCGGCGGTGCGGAGTGTCCGGGGGGCGAGAGGAACGAGGCTAGGGTTTCGGGACCCGAGATTTGGAAGGGTAGACACCTATTTATAGGTAGGGGGAGACAGGAGAGTCTAAATGAGGTTTGGTTTTCGCCCACACGATCGTGAGCCAACGACGGAGAGCATGGAGGGGGTTTAGATCGGCTATTGGGTTGTTTTGGAGGGGTGTTGGGCTGCAAAGAGAGAGGGGCTTTTGCGGTTACCCGGTTAACCATTCGGGCATCAAACGACCTCCAAATGGAACGAAATTTGACACGCGGCCTACTGGTGATGTACCAAGGCCACTCGACAAATCTCGACCTATTCCGAGAATATTTTCCTCCTGCTCACGAGACGAGATTTGAGGGGTCCCACGGGTGCATGTGGGAGTGTCGGATTGCGAAACGGACAAGGGGAAAAATGACAAGATGCATGAGACGAACATGAATGCAAATGAGATGCACATGATGACATGAGATTAAATGCATGACATGAACAAAATGCAAACGAAAACAAAACCCAAACACAAAGGGAATATCATATCACATAGCCGGAAGTGGCAAGAGTTGGAGTTACAATTATGGAAAGTCACATCCGGGGTGTTACAGCTGAAGATCTTCAGCCATAGGCTGAAGTACGGCTCGATGCGGAGGAAGGCCTCACAAACTTGATGAAGTAGGTGATGTGGAGGATAGAATTTGGGGCACGATGATGGAAATCCAACCCATAGTAGAACATGACCTCGCGCACAAAGGGCTACAGCGGTGACCCCAGAACAAGGTGGGGCACGAAAACCACCCTCTCCCCATGATTGGGAGTAGGCGCTTGTTAGTTGGGGACTGGTGCACGGGTGTTGCCCTGCATGGAGGTGTAACCCGCACTGCACAACTCCAAGATGGTGCCTTCATAACATAGGAACCATCTCGGTGCCCCTTGAGGGTGCCGTAGACCATCGCTGGGAATGGAAGCTAGGATGATCTATGAAGGAGGGTGAGAATGGATCTGGGTGCTCAAGCTCGGGAGGTAGCAGGCGAGGGAAATGAGAGTGTACTTCTTTCTATCACTATATTTCTCACACTTATAGGATGGAGAAAGGCCAAGAGTCCCTCTGTCCTGCCGGTAAAACTACCACTCCCTGCAAAAGATGTCGCTATGCGTCTAGGGAGAAAAAAATCTTAATGAAATCCCTAAGAAAACGGGCATGATCTCATTCCGATGCAGGTGTGTAGTAACTGCTTGACCAGTCATGGGTAGTATCACTTGATACATACATTTTGCATCATGTTTTCCTACTGCTATTTATAGTCTTTTTAATCAATATAACACTTTGTGGAGCAATTCTAATGCCTTTCCTGTCTTAATTTGCAAGATTTACATGAAGATGGAGATTGCCGACAGCAAGAATTCTGGACTTCAAAAAGCTCTGTTAGAGATACCTATTCTGCACATCTTCAAATGAGCTCAAATTTCATGGAGCATTATTTTCGAATAAATAAAAAATAATGAAAGAAAGAAATATCAGAGGGGCCGACCCAGGCGCCCACAAGGTACCAAGGTGCGCCCACCCCCTAGGTGCGCCTTGGTGGCTGGTGGGGCCCCTAGCCAGTGTCCGGTGCCCGTCTTCTGGTATATAAACCCATTTTCCCTAGAAAAAATAAGGATATGACTTTCAGTATGGAGCGCCACCATCTCGGGGCAGAACTTGGGCAGCAGCAGTTTTGCTCTCTAGCGGAGCGATCTCGTCGGGGATACTTCCATCTGGGAGGGGGAAATCGAAGCCATCGTCATCACCAACAACCCTCTCATTGTGGGAGGACCAATCTTCATCAATATCTTCACCAGCACCATCTCATCTCAAACTATAGTTCATCTCTTGTATTCAATCTTTGTATCAAAACCTCAGATTAGTAACCGTGGGTTGCTTGCAATGTTGATTACATCTTGTAGTTGATGTTAGTTGGTTTATTTGGTGGACATGAATATGATTTGTGCGTAGTTACTTTTGTTCTTAAGGACATGGGAGAAGTTTTGTCATAAGTAATCATGTGAATTTGGTATTGGTTTGATATTTTGATGATATGTATGTTGTTGTTTCCCTTGGTGTTGTTATGTGAACGTCGACTACATGACACTTCACCATCACTTCACCATCTTTGGGCCTAAGGGAATGCATTGTGGATTAGTTATTATAAGATGGGCTAGAGTGACAGAAGCTTAAACCCTAGTTTATGCGCTACTCCGTAAGGGGCTGATTTGGATCCATATGTTTATTTCTATGCTTAGATCTATCTTAATTATTATTTCATAATTGCGCATGCTTGCGAGAGGGGTTAATCATAAGTGGGAGGAATGTTCAAGTAAGAACAACAACCAACTACTGGTCGACCCACATATCAAATTATCAAAGTAGCGAACGCGAATCAAACAATCATGATGAAAGTGATTAGATGAAATTCCAGTGTGTCCTCAAGAATGATTTGCTTATTATATGAGACTGTTCTATCCTGTCATTTTCTACAAACAGGATTGGGATACCTTGCTGCACCTTAGTTACTATTGCTACGTGTCACTTGTTAAAAATTGTCTTCCTATCAAACTACTCGTTACTGATATTTTAGTGCCTGTAGGAAATCCCTTGCTGAAAACCGCTTGTCATTTCCTTCTACTTCTGGTTGGATTTGACACTCTTACTTATAGAAAGGACTACAATTGATCCCCGATACTTCTGGTTCATCAAGACTCTTTTCAGGCACCGTTGCTGTGAAGTGAAGCTCTTTTGGTGAGTGGAATCTGGTAAGGGAACATTTATATTACGTGTTGAAATTTACTTTCACTTGTTACTATGCAAAACAATCCTTTAAGGGGTTTGTTCGGGGTACCTTCACTTGGACCGGAAGAAAAAAGAGTCGCTCCTCAACCTACTTCACCTACCAAAAAATATTTGTTATGAGATTCCTTTGGCTATGATAGATAAACTACTGCTATTCCTTATGCGGGAGATGGAACAATACATCCTGATATGCACCTAATCTATGTGGATGATGTTTGTGGATTACTTAAGCTTGCAGGTCTACACAGAGATGAAGTCAGGAAGAATGTTTTCCCTTTATCTTTGATGGTAAAGGCATTGTCATGGTCTACTCGATCGACCTTGCCAAATTCACAGCACCCCTGATAAGCCTGCCAATCATACCAACAGAAACTGTTGGGTCTTTAAACATGATGGCAAGCTTAACGTCGAACATGAATGGAAAGGGCTGCCTAGCAAGGGCGACGACGAAGAGCCTCGCCTGCCGAACACGAGGGTCCAGAAGAAATTTCCCCCCGAGGTAAAAACGGTGAATATGATATATGTCACACACATCCCCAAGCGGGAGCGCAAGCGCGTGTTAAGGGACGTCTACGCCGTCGAGCCGGTCGGACCAAAATTCAACCCATGGTCGGCTTGTCCGATCACCTTCGATCGAAAGGACCACCCAACTAGTATCCATCATGGAGGTTTAGCAGCTCTGGTCCTCGATCCAATCATCGACGGATTCCACCTTACGGGAGTCCTCATGGACGTTGGCAACAGTCTCAACCTGCTGTATTAGGACACTGTCCGCAAAATGAGCATTGATTCGTCAAGAATCAAGCCCACTAAAACTACCTTTAAAGGAGTAATACCTGGTGTAGAGGCCCGCTGCATGGGCACAATAACATTGTAAGTCATCTTTGGTTTGCTGGAAAACTTCGGAAGCGAGGACCTGATCTTTGATATCGTCCCCTTCCGTAGTGGATATCACACCCTGCTCGGACGAAGCGCTTTCGCCCGTTTTAATGCGGTCCCGCACTATGCTTACCTAAAGCTCAAGATGCCCAACCCACGTGGCATCACTACGATCAATGGAAACAAGGAACGCTCGCTTCGTGCTGAGCAGCATACCGGGGCCATCGTGGCCGAAGTACAGAGCGGCCCTATCAAGCCGCATACCTCATCGAATATCAAGCCGCTGAACTTTATTAAACAAGACCGTTCAGTTCCGCATGTTGACAGCTCAGTAATTCCAGAGCTGGAATAGCAGTTTCGCCTCCGTCGATCACATCCGCGAAATTCGTCTCGCGCGTGCAAAATTATGCACTCAAAATACCTCGTGCATCAGCAGAAGCACAATACGGACAGGCCCATAGTGAATTAAAACCTATTCATCCTACGGACTTACAAGGACTCTTCTCGAGCCCGGTTTCGTATAAATAGCCGAAGACCATTCCTCTTAAGGAACCTCTCTCCCCAAGGCGAACGTAGCGCAGACATGCGGCAGGAGGTCCAAAGGATTTTGTAAACCAAAACTTTATTCAAGAACTTGTATAGAGCTTTTCCCCTTCTTCTTGGACTCATGGGATGTAAAATGGCCTTGGTGATTATGGCGCCCTCTATAAGATCACGTTTTGATGTATTAATCACATTCCAGTGAAAACATTTTTTATTCAGTATCGCCTTTATTCATAGACTGTATACCGTCTCCTCAGTTGTCTCACTCACACACCTCGACACAAATTGTGAGGGGCTCTATATGGCCACACATGTGTCGCCAAACAAAACCCAAATAGCTTTATAGCACAATTCGGCGTCCCGAGCTTGGCATTATATACATCGGCTCCAAATCATGTCTTTGGTCAATAGTTGGGTTGCCCAGCTCATATATTTGCTACCTGACGCTCCGTTTGTTCGGCTAGGGTAGTAAATGGACAACTACTACGACTGTTCCTCTAGTTTGTCTGGTTAAGCACCTCGGTAAAGAAAGCCGAAAATTGATTGTCATGATGCGGCGAGAGCCGGTCAGCCACTCGGTGACTTATTCAAAACTTTAGCGATTGTTTCCGTATTAAACGAAGGACCGCTTTTCCGGTCACATACGCAACGCATCCGCATCCGGACAGCCGCGTACAAACCAGGGGCTATCTTTTAGCCCCATCGCCAAACTCCTATGGCTAAGTGAGAGTGGAAAAGCCACATAGTCTGATTGCCTAGTTTGCCGCACTGACACCTCCTTCACGGACCAAGACGTTGGGTCAAGTGTGATCATGTGCTATTCCGAACACCCATGTAGTATCTATGTGGGGGCCGAAGCCGATGACTGGAAAACTCTCAGGAATACAAAAACGGCCACACAGGAGGGAAGAACTTTCAGACAAAGACATAAATATACTACAAAGCCTTCATATATAATAAAAACGTCCAGACAATTCGGGTACATTTATTCGAACATAATGTCATTTGAGCATTGACCCTCTATCAAGCGGGCACCCTCTAGGATGTCCTCTAAATAGCACTCCGGCGTGCTGTGGTTCTTGCTTCTGGGAGGGCCCTCGACAGCCACTTCGGCAGCCTTCATCTTCGCCCAATGTATCTTGACGCGGGCAAAGGCCATCCGTGCACCTTCTATGCACACCGACCGCTTGATTGCATCGATTAGGGGCACTGCATCGACAAGTCGCTGCACCAGGCCGAAATAGCTTCTCGGAATGGGTTCGACTAGCCATAGCTGAACTATGATGTCCTTCATGGCCGCTCCGGACATCTTATGCAGCTCGGCCCACTGCGCCATTTGGTCATTTAGCAGCGTCGGGTGCTCCCGCGCCGCGAACTGTGACTAGAACAGCTTCTCCGTCGCATGTCCATCCTGAGCCAGGAAGAATTGCATGACGTCGATGGCACTCTTCGGAAGATCCACAAAAGCGTCTGGAAAAGAAAGGGCTTACCAGCCGCTATCTGTCCGGCCTGTCGGACCTCCTCGCAAGCCGCCCTAGATTCGGACCGCGCCTCTTTGGCCTCCTCAAGGGCCTTGGCGAGCTCGCTTGCCTTGACTTTATTCTCCTCCTCGAGGGACTTGCACTTGTGAGTGGCATCCTTGAGCTCTTGCTCTACTACAGATACCAACTCCTTGACCTGGCGCCGGGTGGCCTGTTCAGCCTTCAAATCTGCAGCCGCTTTATCAGCGGCCGCATTGCTCACTGTCACATCCCTGCTTTTAGTCATGCATTAGGATTGGATGAACATGTGCATCATGTTTAAATTTCTTTTAAACTTGAAATGGGGCCTAATCAACCCCAACACTCCCCCCGAAAATGCTAATTTCCAACAATTGGAATTTCAATGAACCCAAAATGCCCTTCATAAAAGCCCACCATTTTTGGTCTTGACTAAAACCTCTGCCAAAAACGCTCTTGCAATTTATGGAGCCATTCTGGATTTTTGAACAAGCCATATGTATTTGAATTTGGGCATTTTAAATGCTATAAATATTTTAAAGTGCTCAAATAATCTTGGAAGCATTTTTAGGCAGTTGAGAATATTCCCAAATGTGCCTATGAATATTTCCAGAGTTTTTGGAAATGAAATAGTATTTATTCTATTTCAATACTCAGAGCAGGAAATAAATAAAAGAAAAAACAAGGGAATAAAGGACTTACCTGTCGCCCTGGCCTGGCCCAGCTCGGCCTAGCCCACTGGCTACCGCAAGTCATCCCCCTCCTCTCGCCAGGAGGACGAGAGGCGCGTGCCCGGCGCCCATAGCCACACGCCAGCCACCTCCTGCTTCTGCCGACGCCCAGGACGTCGTCTACGAGTGCCACACACTCTCCCTCGTCCCCCTCTCATTTTACCCACTCTCCCCGTGCCCCTCTCCCTCCTCTAGCTCTCTCCCCATTCCCTCCCGAGAGGAACTCGTCGCCACCGTCGCTGTTCACCACAGACATCTACCCCCTCTCGTCTCTTTGATGTGTCCCCGAGCACCACCGATGTCTTCCTCTTCCTCACGGGTGAGCCACGACGCCTTGGACGCACTGCAACGCCGCTACCGCCATCTTCTTCAACCTCGGTCGCCAGAGATCCCCCTCACCGCTCCGCTCGCTTCGGTGCTTCCCTGAGCATGCCGAGGCCACTCCTGCACTCCCTGTGAGCTTCTCTTCCTTCTCCCCCTAGCCACGTCACCCTAGCTGCCGCTAACCCCGTTGGCCATCACGGCCGGGAGCTTGGCTCCGCCAGCCATGCCGCCGCCGTGGCCACCGTCACCTATGGCCGCATCTGAGCATGTCACCGTGCTCAGCGCACCCCCAGGAGGCCGTAGCACCCCTCTGCGCCCCCTGCCATGCCTCCAAACGCCATTTCCGTGCACGCCCGAACTCCGGCCACCGCCTGGCTCGACGCCGGCATCGTTTCCGGCCTCCCCGAGCTCCACCTCCACCACCAAACGTCGCGTCTTGCCCCCAGCTACTCATACGACCAAACCACAGTCGATTTGGTCGACTGTGGGCAAAACCCGAGACCCTCCGCCGCATCTATCGTCGCCGGCGTCAAGCCGCCGGCGAGTTGACCACGTTTTGACCCGTGGACTAACGTGTGGGCCCAAGTTAACTTCCCCCCTGAGCCTATGACAGGTGGGGCCGACCTGTTAATTAGTTTAGGATTAGTATTAACTAATTTTAGTTAGTTTAGGTCACTGACATGTGGGCCAAGGCCCCACTGATAGTTAATTAGTACTAACTTAACTCTGTTAGTTAGCTGAGACACTGACAGACGGGGCCCACCAGTCAGGTTTGACTCGCCCTGGCGCCTTTGACTCGCTGACGTCACAGTGACGCAGTGCTGGCGCAATTATTCATTTTCTGGATTTATTTTTATATAGGAAATTTCAGAAAATAGCCAAAACTTCTAATAATCATAGAAATTAATCTGTAACTCCAAATGAAAAGAATTATATATGAAAAATGATCAAAAAAAATTCAATCTATCCATTGGTAATGGTTTCATGCATGACAAAACAAGATAAACTTGCTGTTTAAGCAAAATAACACAATGCACTAATATGGCTATGTTAAGTGAACTAACATTTGAATCTTTGATTCAAATGAGTTCATTCCTTTCTGTTTTAGCTTGCATTAGGCCAAGACACATTCATATTTCCATGTCATAGCATGCATCATATTGTTGCATATCGTCATGTATTGATTATGTTCGGTGTGTCTTTCGTGGAAGGTTCTGCCTCCGAGGATAACCCCGAATATCCATCTAAAGGGCAGTACCCTACTACCACTACATCAGGCAAGCAACCCATTGATCATTCCGACATAAACCCATGTTCTCGCTTCTGCTCTTGTTTACTACATTAAGACAACGCGATTCAAATTGCTGTGTGCTACGGTAGTTGAACCCTTATCCTCTGCATGACCTGTCATTGCCACAGTAACTAGATGAAACCCACTAGCATGTGTAGGAGTTGATTGAGCCATGTATGTGATTCCTACCTTGCTATGCCTGCTATGCTTAGAGTTGTGTCAGGTCTGGTTCATCGGGGTGATGGTCTAGAGTGAAATGATTATGTCGGTAATGTGAGGGATGTGTTGAACATGTTTTGGTAAAGGTATCGATGAGAGGCCATGTAGGAGTACATGGTGGGTTGTTTCATTGAGGCCGTCCATAAGAACTGAGATCTATATGCGTGATTTAAGATTCAGCTACTACCACACATTGGGCTCTGAAATATGACCCCGCTCCTCTTACTGACCCCTCTCGTCCTCTGTCCAGGAGTTGCAACTAGTTTCTGGTGTTTGTAGGTTATGTGTTGGCGGCCGTGCATAGCGCTGACCCTAGGGGTGGGCTATGATGCGGTAGATACACTGTGGCACGGTGTACCGAGTCGCCCGTTTGGTGTCTCGGGAACCCTACACACATCGTTTGGGGCCGTTGAGGACACCTCGGCCGGATTTCCTTGCGGATGGAACTTGAATAGGCGATAAACCTGGACTAGAGACTTGTGCGGTTAGTCAGGTCGTGGTCTACACCCACGTCGGTTTTCGCTTGAAGTCTGCCGAGCACATGTCGTGTGCAGACGCTAAGTGGTGGAAACATGTGTGTTGAAGTACACCCCTGCAGGGTATAAAACTATTCGAATAGCCGCGTTTGCGGTAAAGGACTACTTGGTTGCCTATACAGTTCATAGACAAGTTAATGGATACTACTAAAAGACTCAAGATAAGTGTGAGTATCGAGGATGGCCCTCTCATAGGATGACAAGGGAGGATCCCCGGTGGAGTATTATGTTGGTGATTAGAGGACTCGTGTGCGAAAACTATTTTACTAGTGGTGTCCCGCAGGATAGCTTAGCCAAGAGTCAAAGCTGGCTTGCTGCAATAACTCCACCACCTTCTTGAGAATGAGCATGTATAGTAGGTTCTGATGTAAGGCTTGCTGAGTACCTTTGTACTCATGTTTGTTTAATTACTATTTTTAGACGACAACACCGCCCCCTCCGATGGGTTTTATTTAGATCTCGACGTCGATGAGTGACTTGCCACCCAGGTGGTGATCCTGGCCATGGAGGGCCCTATGTAGATAGACAGGCTTCGAGAAGCCTTCTTTCTTTCTAGTGTCTATACTCAGACTATTTGCTTCCGCATGTGCTTGTATGCTTGTATGTATGGCTCTTTGGAGCCTTTAAATAAAGTACTTGAGTTGTAGAGTTTTGTTGTGATGCCATGTTGTATTTGCACATATCGAGCATATTGTGTGTATGATTGAAATGCTTGGTATGTGTGGGATCCGACAATCTAGGTGTTTATCCTTGGCAGCCTTTCTTATGGGGAAATGTAGTCTAGTGCTCCTCGAGCCATAGTAGTCCGCTATAGCCTGGTTCACCGGAGTCCTGCTAGCCCAGCACTACTGCTCAGGACATTTCACTAGCAGGCATGTGTTTCACTTTGTTCCTATGTCTGTCCCTTCGGGGAAATGTCACGCGGTGACTTCTGGAGTCCTACCTAGCCTGCTACAGCCCGGGTTCCCCGAAGTCCTGTTAGCCCAGTGCTACAGCCCGGATTCACACGCTGATGACCGACATGCTCGATGTGATTCACGTATTCCTATCTCCGTAGGTCTGTGCTGCTTTGGGTTCACGACTAGCCATGTTGGCCCGGGTTCTCTGTCATAAGGATGCTAGCGACACTATCATATACGTGAGCCAAAAGGCGCAAACGGTCCCGGGCCATTGTAAGGCGACACCCACGGGGATACCGTGCGTGAGGCCATAATGTGATATGAAGTGTTACCGGCTAGATCGATGTGACTTGGAATCGGGGTCCTGATACTCACTCTCGCATGCTCCTTGTTCTGGGCAAGTTCACCCTTGAGGGTCTCGACCTCAGCAGCGCCATCTGCAATTTCACATATAATAGAGTCTAAGTTTCAAGTTCGTATTCGCACATTCATATAGGCACAAACGGGATGCTCGCAACATACCTTGTGCCTCGTCGAGCCGCTTGTTAATAAGGACAATGTCCTCATCAACCTGCTTCAATTGTCGTTTCAGTTCGGAAACCTCCGCGCCTGGACGGTTGCCGCTAACAGTGAGGCATGTTTTTCCAGCCAAATAAGTATGTTAGTTCCTGCAGACATACATAGATCCTCTGTTTGCCCTTCCTCATGGGCCGACTAGAGTCTCAGGGGCTACCATTTATATACAAGCATATTTTCCATATGGGAAGTGGCTAAAGACATTACATCGCATCCCTCGAAGCTGGTTAGTAGGCTTGTAAAGGCTTCATTCAACCACTTTTAGTAGACTGAAACTTCTCAGCCACCGTATCCATCAAGGTACGGTGCTCCTCCAAGATGGATGCACTCCGCAGTTCGTCCCTCGGCGTGTTCGGTGCCTCCGGATCCATGGAGGTCGCCGTAAGAATAGGCGCTCCCCCCTCCCTTGAAAGGGGCCGCTCACTCAACTCTGAATCCATCACTAGAGTGGTATTGGGCTGGGGGCCAAACAATCTAGGGCCCCCATCCCCGGTCTTCACGGGGGTCGCGCCCCCCGTGTCCTCAACGACCGAGGTATAACCATCTGGTGCCGTAGTGATGGTCCCCTGCACATGTCGACGATCCACAGAAATCCTGTGGGATGACACCTCAATGGCATCCGCCCTAGGGGGCGAGGAAACTTGCGGAGGCGTCTCGCTCTCCACCATCTCCAGCGGCAAACCCCATGATGAGGAGGATTCTTGAGGGAGATCGTGGGCCGGACTGAAACACATGATTTAATATTATTCTCACAATTCATAAAGGAGTGGATTTATGTAAAGCGTCCTCAAGCACTTACGATTTGGCAAGCGGCTTGGTCCAGGGGCGGGGCTTGGGGATGTCTTCGGTGTCTGAATCCGAGTCATTCGAAAGGGATAACTTTCCCCTCTTAGACGCCCTTGCCTCCGGGTCTGCGGAGACCATCCTCTTTTTGCCTTTTAGAAGAGGGTTATCTTCTTCCTCCTCGTCCTCGTCCTCGTTTTCATATCCCTTGTGAGAGGAGGGAGCCTTGGTCCCTCCGTACATAGCGTCCAAGGCACCTTCATGGTGGAGGCCACTTTCGGCCTCCTTGTTCTTCTTCTTGTCCTTCTTTACCCGCACCTGGTATGACACCTAGACCAGCATCCTTATTAGGAGGGAATTGGCTGAGCCTTTGGGAAGGGGGGCCGGACACCTGATCCTCTCCCCCTTCTTTGTCCAGACCTGTTTAAAGGATGGATTGGTTAGTGTATCCCCTGGATTAACAAACCAAGCTATAGGCGGAAGCTTAGCCCTTACCGGGGGGGATGGTTGCAATCAAGACCAACGTCTTCGGACGTCTTCGGACATGACTTTTGAGATTTAAAGAGCAATTTCCAGATCTCTTTGGGCGTCGTGCCGAAGAATTGTTGCAGAGTTTTTTTTACCGGGAACTGTGGGGTAACACCCCCACAGCAATGCAAAACTTTATTAATCAGAAAGAGCAAATACAACAAACTGATTACAAGGGGTAATCCAAAACAGAAACTAGACTACCAAAAAGGAGGGAGCAGAAATGCCATACTACACTAAGCGTTAAGGGGGGAGGAAAGAGATCCACTTGAGAAGGTCATCCTTGTAGGCAGATTTAATCCTATATTACAGCAGAGAGATATCATGCCTAAAGGCATCTCATTTTTGAAGACTTTGGCATTCCTAATGATCCAGATATTCCAACATGAAGTGAACACCACTTTAGTGAAAAAAGGTTTATCAAAAGAATTCCTGGCCTGAATAACCAAATCAGACATTGAGTCTCCAGAAGACCAATCAAGTTGTAGATAATTCCAGACTCTAACACTGAAGTTGCAGTTGAAAAAAAGATGATCCCTGGTCTCTCTAACCTGTAGGGGGCAGAGTCTACAATGCACTCCCTCCACCATGTGCCAATGCCTTCTTTCCACCATATCCTTTGTATTCAGCCTGTCCATGATGAGCATGCAAGCAAATACCTTAACCTTGAGAGTACAGGAAGATTTCCATATCCAACAGAGCAAAGGGTTAAAGGTTTTAGACTGAAAAGTGTGGGAGTAAAACATCATGGGCCTGTACTGTTTGGAGGAGTTCTGCCAAGACCACACATCCTTAGTCTTAGATGCTCTGCTGTGAGAACCCATAAAAGATTGGATCATACCCAACTCCCCAAATGCCTGAGCAGACAAAGGGAGATGGAAATGCTGGAGGACATCCTGAGAACTGAAAAACTATTTGACATAAATCCATGGGTCCTTAAGATTCGAGAATAACCTAGGAAATCTTGATTGGAGAGGAAAAACCTCATCACCAATATTCCAGTTGTCTGACCAGAATAGAGCAGTGTCTCCCTCATTAATCTCAACCCAAGAACATTCTCTAAAACTCAGCATAACCTTGCAAACATCCTTCCACCAAAAAGACCCACAAGCAGATGTTCCTTGAGGCACCCTACCATGGTAATAAGAGTCCCAAATGAGAGACACCCTAGGAATATCCTTTCTATTGAGGAAGTTACTAGCATGCTTGAGGAGCAAGGCAACATTCTGCACCCCCAGATTGAGAGTACCACGTCCACCCCTATTTTTTGTCCTGCAAATAAGCTCCCAAGCAGCAAGCGAGGGGGCTGGTTCATCCCTATGCTTTCTCCATAAACACTGCCACTGAATTCTCTCCAACTGCTTGAGGATTCCGGCAGGAATAGCCAAACTGCACATAAAGAAGATGGGCATGGAAGACAAAGCAAAGTTCAAAAATTGTAGCCTCTCCCCTTGATTGAGAAAAGAAGAGCTAGCAGTCATTCTTCTTTCCATACATTCCAAAAGTGGCATAAAATCTAGCATTTTGGGCCTTGTGGTTCCCACTGGCAGCCCAAGATAAGTGAAAGGCATTTTCCCTATTTGGCAACCAAAAGCAACAGCCATATCACTCAACACAATAGGATCAACATTTATGGGGATAAGAAAGGATTTATGATAGTTGACATCCAGGGCACTGGACTAAGCAAACACTTGGAGCATATCTTTCAAAGCCAGGAGCTGTGCCCTATCAGCAGGTAAGATAATCAAGGTATCATCTGCATATTGGATCATAGGGTAATCCTGGTCATGACAAGGGGTAGGCAATTGGAGAATTCCTCTTCTGAACATGTCACTAATAACTGATTGCAAGAGGTCTCCAGCTATAACAAAGAGAAGTGGAGAGATAGGATCACCCTGTCTAACCCCCTTTTACAAACAAATTTCCTCCCAGGGGCACCATTAAGAAGAACTGAAGAGGTACCAGTGGCCAGCAGCTAGTTCATCCAAAGAATCCATTTCTCATTAAAACCTTTGTGCCTAAGAATCTGAAAAAGAGCTTCATGTTCCAATGATTCAAAAGCCTTTTCAAAATCTAACTTAAAGATTACAATTGGCCTCCTAGATTGATGGCACCGATGCAGGTACTCAAAGGTCCAGCGTAAACAATCCTGAATTGTTCTGCTCTAAATAAATCCATATTGGTTCTTGTGAATGCACTACAAGATCTCCTCTTGAAACCTATTTGCTGCCATTTTAGAAAGAAACTTTCGACCCATACTAGTAAGAGAAATAGGCCTATAGTCTCCCACCTCTTCAGGTGTGAGCTTTTTAGGTACAAGAGTTATGTAGCAGTCATTCATATTTTCTAGGACAGTAGAGCCCTCAAAAAAATCCTGAGCTAGCTTATAAAAATCTGGAGAGATTATATGCCAGCATTTCTTGAAGAACAATCCATTAAAACCATCAGGACCTAGAGCTTTATCCACAGGCATATGCTTTACCACTTTATCCATTTCATCCTTTTCAAAAGGTTTGGTGAGAATGTCAAGGCCTTCTACAGGAGTGATGAGAGCAGAGAGGTCAAAACCCATGACAATGCCTATTGAGGTACCCACCCTATTTTTGAAACAATTCCAGATTATTCCTTCCATTTGGGAATGATCATTAACCATAGTACCAACAAGTAACTTTGGACTTGCAATAGAATTCCTCCTGTGCCTTTCAGTGGCCATGGAATAGAAAAACTTTGTATTTTCCGCTCCCACCTTAATGTACTTAATAGTGCACCTTTTTTCCAATAAAGGAATTGCAAATGTAACAGTTTCTCCAAGTGCACTTTAACAATTCTTCTGAAATTAGATTCCTGAATAAATAGAGGTCTCCACTCCTCTAATTCATCTAGAAGAAAAATAACATGATTACATTTTCCAATCAGGAGCTTCAACAAATAAACATTCATTTGTCATCTTTTGAGACACAATCTCAGAGACTTAAACTTATCATCAATCCTAGCAGTGATGTGCCCCTTCCTAGAAGGTGTACTCCAAGACCTAGCAACACAATCCATAAAACCTCCCAACTCCAACCAGTAGTTCTCAAACCTAAAGAGATTTGACTTAGGGATGGTTGTTTTGATTGAGACAACATAGGGGACATGATCAGATGCAGTCCTAGCAAGGGGGGGCACTTCAGTCATAGGATAGTCAGAGATCCAATCCATTGAAGTGAAAAGTAGCCTAATTGCTCAAGAAGTGGGCTCTCTTGCATATTAGACCAAGTGAAAGCTCTTCCCTTGATGGGTAGTTCGAGAAGGCCCAAATGCGCAATGATCTCATTAAAAATGAACATGTCATTTAGATCTCCACCAGGTAAATTCCTATTGTCTATGGACCTAATGAAATTAAAGTCCCCTAAAAGCAACCAATTCTCATCAACGGGAATACACAGATTATAGAGCCAAGTGACAAAATTATCTCTTGCTTCACCCTGACAGGGCCCATAAACTACAACCAAAGTCCATTTCTCATTGTTCTGTCTGGACACAAACTCAACAACCACTGCAAATTGTTGAATCTCAAGTAAGGTACCAATAAACACAGATGAGTTCCAGACCACAAGAATACCCCCAGAGGCTCCCATGGAGGGAGAGCAAGCAAAGCTGTCAAATCTCTTAGGACCTAAACTTTTAATTGATCTAGAATCAAAAGAAGAACATTTCGTTTCCTGCAAACAGGCAATAGCACACTGACTTTCATCAATTTTTTGCCCGACTGCTCTCTGCCTAGCCCCAGAATTTAAACCTCTGACATTCCGACACATAACATTCTAGTTTCTACAAAGAATACTCATTAAAACATAAGATAATAAGGTCCACAAAGGACACATCACACAATGCCATATGACCAAAAGGGCACATAAATGTTTGACCCAGCACTATTACATAAAAGTTTGCATGAAAGGATAACCAACACAAGGATTGATAAAGAGAAAATTTAGGGGCTTGCTAGACCCAAAAACAAGTGGCCACACTATGCATCTGCATTAGAGGTAGCAGCATTAGATGGGTCCACCATAAGTGCATCCGCAGATAGGAGCTTAGCATCAATCTCCAGCTCCGTCCCAATTTCTTCCAGACGACTGAATGGTGTAGCTGGTGGGATCTCCTCCTGGGCTAGGTCGTTAGGCACCTCAGCGGTGAAAGGCTTTGCTCTGGGCTTCTTCCTTTTGGGCTGCAAAGTTAGCTCCTGAAAGGTGGGCTTGAAACCATCTCGTTGGGCCGAGCTCCTGGCACATCTTCAAAAAGAGGTGTTCATAATGGGAGTAGGCGCCAACGTCTTGCGAGGCCTCCTAGCTTTTGGGGGTGCTGTAGTTAGTTGGGGTGAAATTTGAATTTCTGTAACATCTGTAGAGAACAATTCCCTAGCCATCGGCCTAACTGGCTCCTGGTCCTTCCATGTTAGCCGAGGTAAATCCATGTCTTTGAAGGCAAAGTCCCAACTCCGCTTAAATAATACCACTGGCTCAAGGGGCTGCAAAGCCACAGGCTTTGGAACATTGAAGACAACAGGAGCTTCCATAAGATTTTCAAAAGACCTCATCCACACCATTTCAGGCGACAATGGGGGCCCAAAAGGAATAGCAGCTGGCAGTTCAACTTCAGGCACAATCAAGGGAGGTTGATAACCCACAATTGCCCAATTTTTAACGTCATTAAAATCATGGGTCACAACCAAAGGGACATCTGGAGCCACAGGCAACTCATCATCAGACAGAATAACTGGAGCAGCATGAACCTGCTGAACAACATTAGAGGTTGGCTGCACAGAAACATCAATCACCATAGATTCCTGGTCTTGCAGAACAGGCTGGTCCACTGGCTCACTCCAGTTACCCCAATTATCATCTCCTACCTCATTAACAGCAGGCTCCGGAGAAGGAGGGGGGACATCATTCCATCCCAAAGCTGGATACGATGGCAAGTTAAACGGTGGCAGATCCAGGAAAGGCACCCTAGGAACCAGAATTGGATTGCCATTGATGGGCATCCAGTCTTCATCCTGTGGCATCTGTTCAGCAAAATTCCCGCCCAAAATATACAGAGGCGCCGTCCAAGAGACCCGCGCGCCGCCCCAAGCAGCGTAATCCATGAACACGACATCACGGGGCACAAGTACATCTTCAGGGAAGGAAGCAAAGACCGGAGTCCTAACCAGATAGTTATCCTCGCTAATCCAGTGATGAAACTTGCCGAACATATTCACTTCAGCTCTGATACAATCTGTATTGCGAAGATCTAAGAGGATGCCGAAAACGAACAAAATGATCATTGCCCAGCGGTTGTGGTGGAAGTTGAAGAAACTAGAACCGAATGGCAGCATCTCTTAGCTCGAAAAGACCGACTGAGCGAATCCAGGGCTGTGTGGACCTGACTAAAACACCATGTGCATGCAGCCACTGAACGACCTCTTCCTCAGCAGCACCTATTTGATCTGGTGGAGGGATCCGCATTACCTGAGCAAGCATAAACTCTTCATGGCAGCACACAATTGGGATATGTGGTGTCACAAAGGTTCGTGGCACTCGATCTTCCCCACCGTCAATAATGTGGTGGCCAGCCGAGACATAGAGCAGAGGATCCAGATGGAAGTTGGCCATGGGAGCAGAGCACTTGCGCTCCATTGACAGCGAGTGTAGCTGCGGAGGAGGCGTAGCAGGTGGTGGAGTCGATGGAGTCTTGGGTCAGGGGCTAATGGGACTAGACGAAGGAGTAAATGGGGAAGTGCAAGAGAGGTCCAAGTTTGGTAAATGCGTCGCCAGATAGATATTGTCGCGGGAAGCCTCGGAAGTTGCAACATTAGCGGGTTTTGGTTGCCAAACCAAACCCAAGATCTGAGCAAATTTGTTGCAATCTTTTTTAACATGACCGATGCGGCAGCAAGAGAGACACCAAAGTTTGGACGTGCAAGCAGTAGCAAAATGTCCCTTTTCCAAACAATTCTGACATGTGTGAATTTCCTCAACCATTCCAGAAATTAAATTGTCAAAATCTTCTCTGGCTTGTTGCGAAGAAGGAATATTAGATAGCCCAGAAGAGAGCTTCTGCTCAGCCCCATATAAAGGCCTAGAAAACATGGGCTCCTCCCGGCCTGTGGCACACACCGAAGATGGCCCAACATGGCCAGGTGTGTCCATATTCAAAGAACCATGATTCCCGCCCGAGAAGGGCGGCGTCCGATCAGCCAGAGGCAGTAAATCTTGCACCGTGCCAAAGGAAATCGAAGGCCTCGTCAACGTCCATCGGAGATTCGCTAACAAGGTGGTGTGAATGACTACCCTCTCATGAGATGGAATAGAATAGCCCGCATCTTCAGTAGTTTGAATGCAATTCTCAGAGGCAGGATAACGATAACCACGACAAGCTGAGTAGTTTTGAAAGACTGCAAATGATAATTTCTTGCCAAGTGAATGACCTGATTTAAACGAGGACTTTGGAGGTCTCTTGTGGATGGCCAACAAACCAAGAGCAGCATGTCTTTTTGAGGGACTAAAAAGGATCCACTCAGCATCACATTCTAATTTCGAAATCTTAAACTCATGACCTCAATTTGGGCCACCGTTAACCCAAAGATGAAAGTAACATTTGAAAATATCACATGCAAAGGATCTAAGACTTAGAATAATCATGGCTACAGCCTTGCAAGAAACTTGAAAGCCAAATACCTTATCCTTGATCAAGAAAACTATGAACTCAATAGCCGAACCACCAAGGGCTGCCTCCAAAGCCGCCGCCACTGAATCTTCATTTAGACGAAAAACATGATGCCCGAAATAGACCACCATGGTGAAGCTCTCCGAATCCTCCACAGGGTGCACAGAAAAACCAGTTGATTGGAAAACCTTATCTGCAAAAACCAAACCCTTGGAGAAGTCCAAGCCAAGGGTACATTCATCATTGGAACCCATGGGAGATGGGTATGAACGTCTAGATCACAACACGCCAGAGAGATCTAATGGAGAGAAACTAGAAAATGATGGTGGATTGAGGAGATAACCGGAGGTGGTGGGTGTCGCCGGGGAGGAGGTGGGTGAGAGACATCTTCATAAAGGAGAAGATGAGCAATTGTTGCAGAGTTCGTGGCCCTTCCAGATTAAACTCCCACAAACGGAGAGGCCGTCGCTGGAAGGGAAGGGTTCGGCGGATGAGCATCACCTGAGTGATGTCAGTGAGGCAGGTGTTCTTCTCTATGATACTTTTGATGCGCTTCTGCAGCATCAACACCTCATCGGTCGATCCCCAGTCTAGATCCTTGTTGGTCCATGAAACGAGTCGTAGAGGGGGTCCGGATCTAAATGCAGGAGTGGCCGCCCACTTGGTAACATGGGGTTCGGTGATATAGAACCACTCCTGCTGCTATGTCTTGACGGTATCCACAAAGGCCCCTTTAGGCCAGATAGCATGAGGAAGCTTGCTCACCATGTCCCTGCCGCAATCCGCGTGCTCCCCGTCGACCACCTTCGGCTTCACGTTGAAAGTCTTGAGCCACATGCTGAAGTGTGGGGGGATGCAGAGAACTGCCTCACACACTGTAATAACCTCGATGCGGCTATATATCCCACCTGTCGAAGCACGACTTAGAGGCATAACTGCATTGAAAGCAATGTCGCAAGTGAGGTAATCTTCACACAACCCATGTAAATAAATAAAGGGGAAATGTACATAGTTGGCTTACACTCGCCACGTCACACAATGCATAAATAAGTCTTTACATTCATCCAAATACACTCAAGGTCCAACTACGGAACCAAAATGAAGATAAACCCCAAATGCAACATAGTGCTCGATCGCCCCAACTGGGCACCACTACTGATCATCTCGGAAAGACACGTAGTATCGTCCCGAGTCCTCATCGAACTGCCAATTGAGCTCAGTTGAATCACCTGGAGCGGCATCATCGGTCCCTGCATCTGGTTTTGGAAGTAATCTGTGAGTCATGGGAACTCAGCAATCTCACACCCTCGCGATCAAGACTATTTAAGATTATAGGCAAGGTAAAGGTCTGATGTGGAGCTGCAGCAAGCGACTAGCATATACGGTGGCTAACATATTCGCAAATGAGAGCGAGAAGAGAAGGCAAAAGCACGAGCGACAAACTATGATTAGGAAGTGATCCTAGAACAACCTACGTCAAGCATTACTCCAACACCGGGTTCACTTCCCGGACTCCGCCGAGAAGAGACCATCACGGTTACACACGCGGTTGGTGCATTTTAATTAAGTTAAGTTTCAGGTTATCTTCAACCGGACATTAACAATTTCCCATCTGCCCATAACCGCGGGCACGGCTTTCGAAAGTTCAAATCCCTGCAGGGGTGTCCCAACTTAGCCCATCACATGCTCTCACGGTCAACGAAGGATATTCCTTCTCCCAAGACAATCCGGTCAGACTCGGCATCCCGGTTACAAGACATCCTCGACAATGGTACAACAAGTCCAGCAAGACCACCCACTGTGCCGACAAATCCCGATAGGAGCTGCACATATCTCGTTCTCAGGGCACACCGGATAAACTAAGCGTACGGAAGCCAACGTAACCCAAGTTGCCAAGGGACGGCCCCGCACGGTGCTCTGGGTTGGACCAACACTTAGAGAAGCACTGGCCCGGGTGTTTAAAATAAAGATGACCCTTGAATCCGTGAAACCCAAGGGAAAAAGGCTAGGTGGCGAATGGTAAAACCAATGATGGGCCTTGCTAGAGGAGTTTTATTCAAGGCGAACTGTCAAGGGGTTCCCATTATAACCCAACCGTGTAAGGAACGCAAAATCCGGGAACATAACACCGATATGACGAAAACTAGGGCGGCAAGAGTGGAACAAAACACCAGGCATAAGGACGAGCCTTCCACCCTTTACCAAGTATATAGGTGCATTAAGATAAACAGGATAATATTATGATATCCCAACAATAAACATGTTCCAACAAGGCACGATCTCCAACCTTCACCTGCAACTAGCAACGCTATAAGAGGGGCTGAGCAAAGCGGTAACATAGCCAAACAACGGTTTGCTAGGACATGGTGGGTTAGAGGTTTGACATGGAAAATGGGAGGCATGATAAGCAAGTGGTAGGTATCATAGCATAGGCATAGCAAAAGAGCGAGCATCTAGCAAGCAAAGATAGAAGTGATTTCGAGGGTATGGTCATCTTGCTTGCAAAGTTCTCAGAGTTAGCTTGATCCTCGTAAGCGTACTCAATGGGAACCTCGATCACGTACTCGTCTCCCGGCTCTACCCAAGCAAGAACAACAAGAAAAAAAAGAACACAATCAACCACGTGCAATGCTCAAGCAACATGATGCAAACATGGTATGATATGCGGGATGCGGTATGCGATGCATATGCAAGATTTGGAAAGGAATGAATGAAACTGGCCTCAACTTGGAAATCCAAGAGTTCCACTGGAAAGGTGAGGTGATTTCGTTTGAAATCGATATAAATATCACTGGAATCGGATGCACGGTTTGGAAATGGCAAGCAAAACAAATATGGCACCGGTCTGCGATAATAAGCACGAGACCATCTAAATGCATCAAGAACAACATGCTACTGCATCCAAACATAGCAACAAAATACATGGCATGGATCTACTCATGATGCTTGACAAAATATGAACACTGAGCTATGGCTAATTCACTCAATAGCAAGCTCAAACAAGCATGGCAAAAGTGCAAAAGATTACTGGTTACAGACTTAGTGGAATTAACAACATATCAGGAATTTATCATCAGGAAGCAATCTTTAGAGCGTGAAAACTACATGCTGCAGGAACATATCATGGAAAATAAAGGCATGGCATGAAACTAATCTAAACATATAACAAAAGTCCCTTAGTGACCATGAGCCAAAAGGGACCAAAAAATACAATTGCAAGCATGTGAACATAGCAAAAACATAAACAGATTCAGACTTAGTGAAAAACTGGAGCATGGCAAAACAGTTAACAAGTAGACATGTTTACGAGCTCAATGCACTCACTACGAGGAATTGCATGACAAACCAAGCATACACCCAGCAAATAGACATGTCATAGAAGCTAGGCATGGCAAGAACAACAACATAGCATGCACGGATCAACAACAACAAGCTCGGCAAAATTGCTAAACATGTTAACAATCTGCCAGGAACATTTTATAGCAAAACAAGAGCTCGATTGACTCAAGCTAGGTTGCTCCATAATTGCAAAAAAATATAGGGATGGATAGAGCACAATATTATCTACAAAACATCCTTACTGATCATGCTCAAAAGAGGCACGGATCACTAGGAATCAACATGAACATATGGCATAAAAATAAGGACAGGGCAAGGACTTAGTGAAATTCTAAGTCCCTGAAATCAGCATCATTGAGTAAGCTACTTTGCATGCTTGTGCTAGTCACCACAAAGATCACAAAAATACATGGCATACACCCCTGTAAACATAACATGGCATTCTACAAAACACATGTAGAGCCCAAGATCATAGCCTGCACACATTAATCATGTGAAAAATGACAAAAGTGCATTTGCTGAAACAGATATGAAACTATCATCACATAGCCCTCTTCCAACAGCATTTCTGGCAACAAAATGAGCTCAAATGAAAATGATGCAATGAGATGAAATGATGTACTCGTCGAGACGAACATTTTGATATGCTACACGCACGAATCAGAGCTACGATGAGGAAGTTATGGCATGTCAAAGTATGCAAAAATGCTAGGGTTAGGGACGAAAAAGTCAACCCCTCGTCTCAAATCCAGATCTGGCGCGGATCTCAAGGATCGGCAGGAAACTTTGCTGGAGCAGGAGCTCGTCGTCGGACTTGGAGAGGTCGCTCGCCGGCGCGCGGGAAGAGGCGGTGGCCGGACTTGGGCGGCGCGGGTGGAGGTGCACGACGTCGAGGAAGAAGAGGCTGACACCGGGCCGGCGGTGGCGCGAGCTCGCCGGAGGTGGCTTGCGGTGGCGCCGGCCGGCTCCGTTACCGGAGCGGAAGAAGGCGGTGGCGGGAGCGAGGAGCAGCGTCGGGGCGAACGAGGCGGGCGGCGCGCCCCCGATGGGCTTGGAGGGCCCGGTGCGGGCTCGCCCGGGCCGGCAGAGATGTGGTCACCGCGGGGACACGTGGCGCGATCTTATTGGACGAGGGCGGCGGCTGCGAAATGTCTGGCCGGAACAGACATTGTTCGGCGGCTGGAGAGGGGATCTTTCTAGGGTTTGGAAGAGGAGATCCGGGATTTAGAAATGGGGGGTCTTTATATAGGGGTAGAGGTAGCCAGGAAGCTCCAAATGAGGTGTGGTTTGCGGCCACGCGATCGTGATCGAACGCTCTAGGTGATGGATGGGTTTTTGGTGGGCTTTGGGCCAGTTTGGAGAGGTGTTGGGCTGCAACACACACGAGGCCTTTTCGGTCCCTCGGTTAACCGTTGGAGTATCAAACGAAGTCCAAATGGTACGAAACTTGACAGGCGGTCTACCGGTAGTAAACCAAGGCCGCATGAAAAGTCTCGGTCCAATCTAAAAACGTTTAACCCCTACACGCGAAAAGAGGTAGAAAGGGACACCGGAGGACATAGGAGCACCGGAATGCAAAACGGACAACGGGGAAGATGCTCGTATGCATGAGACAAACACGTATGCAAATGCAAAGCACATGATGACATGATATGAGATGCATGACAAAGACAAAAACACACGGAGACAAAAATCCGACAACAATGAAATAGAATAACTTAGTGCCGGAAACGGCAAGAGTTGGAGTACAAATAAGGTAGGTTACATCCGGGGCGTTACAACACTCCACCACTATGAAAGGATCTCGTCCCGAGATCTAGGACTGCAAAAACTCCGGGTACTCAGAACGGAGGTGATCCTCGCGTTCCCAGGTGGCTTCACGATCGGAATGATGTGACCACTTGACTTTCAGGAATTTGATTGACTTGTTGCGAGTCTTGCGCTCAGTTTCTTCAAGAATAGCAAATGGGTGCTCACGATAAGATAGGTCTTCTTGGAGATCAATGTCTTCGAAGTTGACGGTGCGGTCAAGAGTCTTGAAACACTTGCAGAGCTGAGAGACATGAAACACGTCGTGCACGTTTGCAAAGTTGGAGGGAAGCTCAAGTTGATAGGCGAGATCGCCTCTCTTGCTGACGATCTTGAAAGGACCCACGTATCTAGGGGCAAGCTTCCCTTTGATACCGAAGTGACGACTACCTTTCATTGGAGAGACGCAGAGGTAAACATGGTCTCCGATCTCGAAAGCCAGGTCATGATGTTTGCTATCATATTAACTCTTCTGGAGCGATTGCGCGGCTTTGAGGTTATCACGAATGACTTTGCACATCTCTTCTGCCTCTGTGATCAAGTCATTGCCAAGAAGTTGACGTTCACCAGTCTCTGACCAGTTAAGAGGAGTACGACACTTCCTGCCATATAGAATTTCAAATGGGGCCTTGCTCGAACTCGCTTGGAAGCTGTTGTTGTAGGAGAACTCGGCATATGGAAGACAATCTTCCCACTTCATACCAAAAGAGATGATGCAAGCCCTGAGCATATCTTCAAGAATCTGATTTACTCGCTCGACTTGGCCACTAGTTTGAGGATGAAAAGCTGTGCTGAAACAGATGTTGGTGCCCATGGCCTTCTGAAAAGAATCCCAGAACTTAGAGGTGAATATGCTGCCACGATCTGAAGATATCAACTACGGAATGCCGTGCAGAGAGACAATCCGGGAGGTATATAGTTCTGCCAATTGAGCTGCTGTGATAGATTCTTTGATAGGAAGGAAATGAGCAACTTTAGTGAGTTTGTCGATGACAACAAAGATAGCATCATTGCCACGCTTGGACTTTGGAAACCCAGTCACGAAGTCCATCTCAATATGGTCAAACTTCCATTCTGGAATGGCAAGAGGTTGGAGGAGACCAGCTGGTCGTTGGTGTTCTGCCTTCACTCTTCTGCAGACATCACATTCATTCACAAACTGAGCAATCTCACGCTTCATTCGAGTCCACCAATACGACTGCTTGTGGTCCTGGTACATCTTTGTACTTCCAGAGTGAATAGAGAGGAGTGAATTGTGAGCCTCATTCATAATGACTTTACGAAGGTCACCTTTAGGGACAACAATGTGATCCTCGAATAATAGAGTATCCTTGCCATCAAGACGATAGCACTTGTACTTGGGTTGACTCTTGACAATCCCAATCTTCACCTTCTTCACCATAGCATCAAGAAGTTGAGCCTCGCGAATCTGATCTTCCAAAGTAGGAGAGACTTGGAGGTTGGTGAGGAATCCTTGAGGAACAACTTGCAGATTGAGTTTGCGGAAAGCTTCACAAAGCTCGGGTTGGTAAGGCTTGAGAATCAAACTGTTGCAGTAAGCCTTCCTGCTCAATGCGTCAGCAATTACATTGGCCTTTCATGGAGTATATTCGATACTCGGATTATACTCTTGAATCATTTCGACCCAACGAGTCTGCCTGAGGTTGAGATTAGGCTGAGTGAAGATGTACTTGAGACTCTTATGGTCAGTGAAGATGTCCACTTTCCTTCCCAATAAGAGATGTCTCCCAGTTAAAAGAGCATGCACAACTACCGCCAACTCGAGGTCGTGAGTTGGGTAGTTCTTTTCGTTGGGTTTCAACTGACGAGAGGTATAGGCCACAACTTTCTTCTCTTGCATCAACACTGCACCAAGACCTTGAAGGGAAGCATCATAGAAGACCTCAAACGGTTTGGATTCATCAGGAGGAGTCAGAACTGGAGCAGTGACTAACTTCTCTTTCAGGGTGTTGAAAGCGATGTCATATTCAGGACACCGAACATACTTGACGTGCTTCTGGAGAAGGTTGGAAAGAGGCTTCGCGATCTTAGAGAAGTTCTCAACGAACCTTCGACAGTAGCTTGCGAGCCCAAGGAAGCTACGGAGTTGCTTCACGTTCTGAGGTGGTTCCCAATTCACAATTGCAGACACCTTCTCAGGATTAACCACTATGCCCTTGGCAGAGATGATATGCCCAAGGTAGAGAACCTCATCGAGCCAAAACTCGCACTTAGAAAACTTCGCATAGAACTGATGTTCTCTGAGCTTATCCAGCACGAAACACAAGTGCTTGGCATGATCCTCCTTGTTCTTGGAAAAGACCAAAATGTCATCGAGGTAGACCAAGACGAAGTCATTTGTGTAGGCGTTGAAGATGAAATTCATCATGCGAGAGAATTTTGGCGGAGCGTTGACAAGGCCGAAAGACATGACAGTGTATTCATATGAACCATAGCTTGTTCTGAACGCTTTCTTATGGATATCTTGTTCATGAACGTGAATCTGAAAATAGCCCATACAGAGATCAAGCTTGGAGAATACTTGAGCACCTTTGAGCTATTCAAACAGCTCGTTGATGTTGGGTAACTCCTAGCAGGAGAGGAACAAGAAAGGAATTACGGGGCACTTATCCTTTTCATATAAAAGGATGTAGGCATTTGCCAAACTTTAATCAAAATCATGCAATCCTTCGTCCATACTAGTACTTGTATGATCTGTACTTGTTTGTTCACGAGAATTAGGAAGAAGAGCTTGCCGGATGTTTCTGTGTGTTTTTAAGCATACTGGAGGACAAACCATCAATACTCCTTAGTAAACAAAATTTTCTAGCGAGACATCTTGTCGGCGTTCGGGGAAATTGCTACTAAAACCACGTTAATCGTGCTCAAAAATGGGTTAGCAAGTGCGAACGATGGCCCACCCCTCCATATACAGTTGCAACTAAACTTGTCGAGCGGACTCGAATCAAGGATAGGAGCACATATGGGAGAGGCAACAAGAGTCTTTTTTACGTGAAAGTTTCTCATACTTAAGAACAACATGGAATGAAGGGATGTCATGAAAATGTACTGGTCTTTCTTTGTTCTTCTTCTTATCATTTAAGATAAGGAGCGGTTGGTGGGGATCAGCGCATGAGCTTGTATGCATCCTTGTTCCTGGGAAACTATCGGTGATGAAATCCTTCTGCTGTCATCAAAGAGAAAAGGAAAAAAGGACAACATACGGCCCTTTACTGCATGCTATTCATCTTATTTAAGATCTACTATAATCACAATAGGATTGTACTTATGAAAATAGGAAAACATGCATGCATGTTTGTATGAGTGCACTTTGTTTTATTAAACTATTTGTACAAAGGGTTACGAATGTCGGGGACTATGTTTGTACAAAACAGGTTGCCAGGGCAGGGCCCGGCAACCGTGCCTTTGTCGGTGCAACAAATCCCACGTGTGTTGCCCAGACTAAACATAGGCACAAGAGCAAGATTGCAGCGCCCACGACAAGGCCAAGCAGAAGAGATAAGCTCTTTGAGAAATCCAAGGGCAGATCAAGAAGACCAAGACCAACTGAAGGAGCAAGATACAGCTAAGGAAAAACCTCCCTTGCCGGGAAGACGAGCCTGGCGAGGTCGAGGTTGCCCCGAAGGCAATTCTCAAGACCACCCCGGCAGGCTTGCTTGCGTCACCGAGGGGGGATTAACCTGCCAAGGGTCCATCGCTCCATCTCATAGCAACGCAAGTCACCAATCGGTGTGTTGTAGACCCCCATGATGTAACACTAAGTGGTGCATTTAACGCACCTTCCTGTCTGCAGAGTAAGGTATGATAGCACTGTTTGCTATCTAATCAGTACACAATGACTGATTTGCCATTGTGGTGACCCCTTGATCTATAAAAGGATGGCCTTGGCAACCTTAGAAATGATTCGGACCCTTGTACATTCATACGGGCGTGACTTCTCTGGCCCTGAGGCAACCTTGCCGGGGTACAGTGTAACACCCACGATGCGGCTATATCTCCCACGTGTCCGAGCACGACTTAGAGGCATAACTGCATTGTAGGCATGTCGCAAGAGGGGTAATCTTTACGCATCCCATGTACTGAATAAGAAAGAGGTACAAAGTTGGCTTAGAATCGCCACTTCACACAATACATAAATATAGCATTACATCATCCAGATACAATCAAGGTCCGACTACGGAACCAAAATAAAGACAACCCCAAATTCATAAGATCCCCGATCGCCCCAACTGGGCTCCACTACTAACCGTTTGGAAAAAAACATAGTAACGTCCTGAGTCCTCATCGAACTCCCACTTGAGTTCTGTCGCAACTCCTGGAACGGCATCATCGACACCTGCATCTGGTTTTGGACGTAATCTGTGAGTCACGGGAACTCAGCAATCTCACACCCTTGTGATCAAGACTATTTAAGCTTATGGGTAGGGAAAAACGTATGAGGTAGAGCTGCAGCAAGCACTAGCATATATGGTGGCTAACTTACGCAAATGAGAGCGAGAAGAGAAGGCAAAGCACGGTCAAGAAGCTACAAAGATCAAGAAGTGATCCTAAAACTACTTACGTTCAAGCATAACACGAGATCGTGTTCTCTCCCCGGACTCCGCCAAAAAGAGACCATCACGGTTACACACACTGTTGATTCATTTTAATTAAGTTAAGTTTCAAGTTCTCTACAACCGAACATTAACAAATTCCCATCTGCCCGTAACCGCGGGCACGACTTTCGAAAGTTCAAATCCCTGTAGGGGTGTCCAAACTTAGCCCATCACAAGCTCTCAATGTCAACGAAGGATATTCCTTCCCCCAGGACGGCCCAATCAGACTCGGAATCCCGGTTACAAGACATCTCGACAGTGGTAAAACAAGACCAGCAAAGCCGCCCGATGTGCCGACAAATCCCGATAGGAGTCACACGTATCTCGTTCTCAGGGCACACCAGATAGGTCAAGCTACAAGTAAAACCAACCCTTGAGTTGCCCCGAGGTGACCCCGCAGGCTGCCCGTTTCGGACCAACACTCAGAGGAGCACTGGCCCGGGGGGGTTTAAAATAAAGATGACCCTCGGGCTTGCGAAAACCCAAGGGAAGGTTATAGGTTGTTAGGAAAATGTAAAACCAAGGTTGGGCCTTGCTGGAGGAGTTTTATTCAAGGCGAACTGTCAAGGGGTTCCCATTATAACCCAACCGTGTAAGGAACGCAATCAAGGAACATAACACCGGTATGATGGAAACTAGGGCGGCAAGAGTGGAACAAACACCAGGCAAAAGGCCGATATATAGGTGCATTAAAGTAAACAAGATATACTAGTGATATCCCAACAATAAACATGTTCCAACAAGGAACAAACTCCAATCTTCACTTGTAACTAGCAACGCTATAAGAGGGGCTGAGCAAAGCGGTAAAATAGACAAACACCGGTTTGCTAGGACAAGGTGGGTTAGAGGTTTGACATGGCAATATGGGAGGCATGATATAGCAAGTGGTAGGTATCGCGGCATAGGCATAACAATAGAGCGAGCAACTAGCAAGCAAAGATAGAAGTGATTTCGAGGGTATGGTCATCTTGCGTCCAAAGTTCTCCGAGTTGACGTAAGCTTGATCCTTGCAAGAGTACTCAACGGGTTCCTCGATCACGTACTCATATCCCAGCTCTACCCAAAGCAAGAACACAAGCAAAGGGAACCACAATCAACCACGATGCAATGCGCAAGCAACATGATGCAAAACATGGCATGATATGCGGGATTTAAAATGCAATGCATATGTGTGCTCTGGAAGGAAAAGATTGAACCAGGCCTCAACTTGGCAAACCAAGAGTGCCGCTGGAAAGATGAGTTGATTTCGGTCGAAATCGATATAAATATCACCGGAACCGGATGCACGGTATGCAAATGGCAAGTGTTGGTGTCAAAACCGGCGGATCTCGGGTAGGGGTCCCGAAATGTGCGTCTAGACCAGATGGTAACAGGAGGCAGGGGACACGAAGTTTTACCCAGGTTCGGGCCCTCTTGATGGAGGTAAAACCCTACGTCCTGCTTGATTAATATTGATGATATGGGTTGTACAAGAGTAGATCTAACACGAGATCAGAGAGGCTAAACCCTAGAAGCTAGCCTATGGTATGATTGTTGTTTCCTACGGACTAAGACCCTTCGGTTTATATTGACACCGGAGAGGGTTAGGGTTACACAAGGTCGGTTACAAAGAAGGAGATATCCATACACGTATTGCCTAGCTTGCCTTCCACGCCAAGTAGAGTCCCATCCGGACACGAGACGAAGTCTTCAATCTTGTATCTTCATAGTCTAACAGTCCGGCCAATGGAGATAGTCCGGCTATCCGAAGACCCCCTAATCTAGGACTCCCTTAGTAGCCCCTGAACCAGGCTTCAATGACGATGAGTCTGGCGCGCAGTATTGTCTTCGGCATTGCAAGGCGGGTTCCTTCTCCGAATACATCACAGTGGAATTTGAACACGAGGAGAGTGTCTGACCGTGCAAAATAACTTCCACATTCCACCGTAGAGAGAATAATATTTTCACAGATCTAATTTGCTGGCTTGTTTTGGCAGCGTGACGCTATGTCATGGCCCGGTGATTATTCAAACCGTTTCTTTTAACCAGCCCGCACATAATGCGAGGCAGTTTTTCGACACGTCTTGTCATAGCAGAGATCGTGTCCCCTTATTATGGGATTCTCATCAATACGGGCGTGGGTAACCCAAGCGCGCCATCAATTGCGGCGCTTGGGGGATAAGCGAGTTTTACCAGGCAAGTGGGGACGCTTAGTTTCGTCCGCTCATATAAAGGGATAAGGATTCACCTTTCTATCAACGCCTTCTTCCTCCTTTGCTCATCCGTTTTCGCACACTCGAGCTTTAGTGCCCAAATCCACACTTCCACCTCAACCTTCTCCAACCATGTCCGGAGCGGGAGGCAAGTGGATGGTCTCCTCCGTCACGGAGGGAGACATCAAAAAACTGCGCGGAGCCGGTTACTTAGCCGTGAACATCGCGCGTCGGCTGCCCGCTACGGGGCAGATCGTCCCTACCCCGAACCTAACGAGAGGGTAGTTTTCCTTCACCAATTCCTCTGTGGACTAGGGTTTCCCCTCCATCCATTCGTCCGTGGTCTCATGTTTTACTATGGGCTGGACTTTCATGATCTGGCCCCGAAGTTCATCCTCAACATTTCGGCGTTCATTGTCGTGTGTGAGGCTTTTCTCCGCATCCGGCCCCACTTCGGCCTGTGGTTAAAGACCTTCAATATCAAGCCGAAGGTAGTATGAGGCCAACAAGAAGAATGCGGCGGAGCCATGGTGGGAAAAATGCCCAACGTCATATGGCTCGAAGGCTCCTTCATGGAGATAATAAAGGGATGGCAATCGGCGTGGTTCTACATCACCGAGCCGCGCGACGCCAAATGGGCGGCACCCCCTGAGTTTCGATCCGGATCCCCAACACGGCTCACTTCCTGGAAAGAGAAGGGCTTGTCGTGGGGTTCATTGGTGGAGCTGGATGGACTCCAGAAATGTATCCGGAGCATGGCGAGCAAGAAGCTCAGGCTTGTCAACATAATCCAAGTTATGCTCATCCGCCGGACCCTCCCGTGTCAACAACGGGATTTTACCTTGTGGGAGTTCGACCCGGCCCAGCACCATACTCTGCGCGAGCTCTTCGACACGATGCACAAGGACGTCTGGAAGGTGCTGTTCAAGGGCGCCGAGGTCCCCCTTTCTCTCGCCGAGGACCGAGGACTAAGCGCAAAGCGCCTAGCGCGTCCGGCGAGTTCGATATGTCTCATAGGTCATTTATTTTCCCCAGCTTAATTATGTGTGGGGTCTAATCTCCCTGCCTTTGATAGGACTGGGTGGAGACGTTGGGGTAGATTAACTATCCGACCCCTTTGCCTGAAGACACTGCGAGCGCTCTCCTGTCGGAGATGCTGACTCCAGCTCCTTACAAGGTGCCGGAGAAGACCAAGAAGGCCAAGGGAACCCGAAAGCATTCCCAACGCCGGGTATTATCGGACTCATCGTCCGATAACTCTGCGGCACACTCCTCCCAGGAAGACAAGGAAGAAGAAGATGATGCTCCCCCACCGACTGGGGGAGACAAGAAAAGGAAGGCCGCTCCTACTGGGGAGGCCGGGGGTCCAAGAAGGGAAGGACTCTCCTTCCGGACAGTTCCACCGCCGCCGACGAAGGCGAAGACGAGTGGTTGCCCAGGATCAAGCCCCCGGGGAGATCGTAAGTATTCGGATACCAGAGCAACTCGTAGGATTCCTTTGTCGCACTGCTTTCCCTAATCACCGAACATGATTATGCAGGCCGCCACGAGCGAATATCGAGGTATCATCAGACGGCTCCCTGGGCTCGTCGGACATGGATAGCGATCCGGTCCCGACCGCCACCTCCCCTCATCCTGCCGACGACGCCGAGGTGTTGTCTCAAGAGGCACCGGATCGTGGGGAGACAGTCCCGGAGGCGCCTCAAGGCAACCTTCCAGACTCCGGGAGCCGAGGGGACGGGGCCCCAGAGAGGTCCGAGTTCGGCCCTCAGCCGAACACCGTGTCAGACCCTACAGCGGTTTCGGGCTCGGGCAGGCAGCCTCCTTCTAAGAGGGGCAAGACACCTGTGCCGGTGACCTCTGTCCATCCAAAGGCACCGGACAATCTGCTGGAAGCGCTTCGCAGCGCTTCCATCGACGAGGAGCACCACACTATCATGAGTGCGGTGATCCAGAAGGTTCAGTCCGCCAAGAGCGGATTGACTGAAGCCTATGCCAGCCTTCTAACAGGCTTCAAGGTAAGTGTTTTAAAATGTAGTAGAAATATTACCGCATCGACAGTAGCCCCTGATGCTTTGTTCAGTGTTCACAAAGAAAAGCCGAACAGAGGATCAAATAATATCGCAGCAGTCTAATATAAGTGTGTCAATATGCATATGCAGGCTTCGCTGCTGGCATCCGCCGCACTGACTGCGGAGGTCGCCGTACTGAAGCAGGCCCTCGAGGGGTCCCGGAAAGAGCTTGGCCTTGCTAAGAGGTAGCTCGAGGAGAACAAGGGTAAGTAATACCCCGTCTATAGATATGTATATATATAAAAAAGGACGCGATTGTCAAATGACAGGATCGTTGTATGTTTGTCAGGGGCCACGACCGAGGTGGCGACCCTGAAGCAAGCGCTAACCCAGGCCGAAGATAAAGCGGCCCAGGAGCGCACCGAGCGAGTGAAGCACGAGGCTCGGGTGGGCGAGGTGCAGCAAGAGCTCCAGGATCTCGTGACGAAGCACAAGGAGTTGGAGCTTGACTCCAAGACGCAGGAGTCTAAGCTTGCCGCGGCCCTCGAGAGCGCAAAAAGTGGCAAGGCCAAAGCCCAAAAGGCCCTCCAAGAGATCGACACGATGAAGAAGATAGCGGCAGGTAAGGATTTCTATATGCAAAGAAAGCATGTAAAAGTAAATTACCGATTACTTACCCGGATCCGGAGCTCTTCAGGAGCATTCACATATTTGCCCCGCAGTGTGTTCCATGCCGCACAATTTTACCAAGTCGAGGACGGAAGCTCGACGAAGAAGCTGTTCTGGTCTCAGTATGCTGAGGCCGAACATCCGGTACCGATGAGCGACCAGCTGAAACAGATGGTCGAGCTACATAAGGCGGCCGATCAGGCCATGAAGGGCTTTATAGTTCAGCTGTGGCCTGGCAACGCCCTTCCGAACAGCTTCTTCGGCCTGGCGAGGCGGCTTGTGGATGCCTGCCCGCGGCTGGAGGTCATCAAGTGATCTGTCTGCATTGAAGGTGCACGTCGGGCTTTCGCCCGTGTGAAATTGCAGTGGGTCAAGCTAGATGCCGTGAAGCTGATCAAGGAGGGGCCGCCAGAGGGCAAGGAGCACCGCCACCCCAAGATGTACGACGAGGGTGTTCTGCCGGGTGCCCGTCTCATCGCGGATGAGTGCCCAAAAGATGTAATATTTGAGTAAACTCGCTCGTTTTATCCTATATTTATGAAAACATGTTTCATATGCGCTATGCAACGCTTGTTTGAATTTAAAATACTACCTTCTGTTTGGCTGTTTATCCAATCTGAGAGATGGCTAGTACTCGGCTTCTGCCCCCATACCACGAGTGCTGGGCTGTTCGGGATAAACCTGAGCACTCTTGTTCCCATATTTGGGTCCTTCGAGGGACGTGCTCAGCACAACGAACAAGGCAACCAGACTAATAATGCTTTATCACTCTCACTTAGCCATAGAATTCTATAATTTTAAATTTCGGGGAAGCCCCTGGTGTTCGGAAGGCCGAATTCGGGGCGCGATACACGCCTGTAAGCCGGACAGGGCCGGCCCCTCACCCTAAGCAGCATAAGTCTTTAGGGACTCGAAAAACCTCGCCGTACAGCGACCAGTCTCTCGCCTTATCATGACAGTCAGTTTTAGCTTTCTCTACTGAAGTGCTCAGCCCGGCAGAACCGGGGCACAATCGTAGTAGTTCTCCTAGCGCTACCTTAGCCTATAGAGCGGAACGTAAGGTAACAAAACATAGGAGCCGGGAAAACCCAACATTTGACCAAAGACATGATTCGGAGCTGATGCATATAATGCTATAAGTTTGGGGTGCCGCACTTGTGAAAGTGTTCGGACTTTTCACACCGCATTGTGGGGTACATAAGCCCCTGGTGTATTGGCCGTACCAGAGTGTACAGTTGCAAGGCGTCATTAAAGAACACACACACACACACACACACACACATATATATATATATATAACAAGAGTGCAATAATAGTCGTAATGTCATGCATTGTTTATTAAAAAATTGCGTTAAGGCAGAGTGATACAGATAGTGCGATAAGCAAAGAGTAGGACTATGTCCCTTCCAAGGGCAAGCTGAGGAATGATATTGAATTAAATATTTCACTCGTTACTGTAATCAACCTGGGAATTCCGTGGTATAACGTAGCTGTCTGCCTCCTTGGTTGCTGCATCGTGTGTTCGGCAACAGTGCTGCCGGACAGTGTTTCCAGAGATTAAGGTCCTGAAAGAAAAAGAAAAATAACCAAATGGGAAGCCCCTAGTGTGGTTTAGGCCGCATTTTGGGGCGTGCCGCAGTTGTGCCCCCCTCCCCACCTGTGCCCATGGTATTTTGAATGCGTAATTATGTACGCACGGTACGAATATCGCCGTTGGGTTGGGATTGGGGTGGCCGCCGCATTGCTACGCGAGCTTAGATCGCGCCAGGCGGTCTATTTGCCGATTGCCCCGAGCACGCTTGAAGGTGTCCGGGCTTTGAAGCGCCGAACTGGTTGTTTGCCTTGAGAGGCTACTTTGCGCTTCTGCTGCGAGGGCCGCGGTGTGCTCCTCAGTTCGGAGAGAGCGCTCTGTGTTTCCATTGACTGTAATAACTCCGCGAGGTCCTGGCATCTTGAGCTTGAGGTATGCATAATGCGGTACCACATTGAATCTAGCAAATGCGGTTCGCCCGAGCAGCGCGTGATAACCACTGCGGAACGGGACTATATCGAAGATTAACTCTTCGCTTCGGAAGTTATCCGGGGATCCAAAGACCACTTCCAGTGTAATTGAGCCTGTGCAATGGGCTTCTACACCTGGAATGACGCCCTTAAAGGTCGTTTTTGTGGGTTTGATCCTTGAGGGGTCTATACCCATTTTGTGCACTGTGTCCTGATAAAGCAGGTTCAGGCTGCTGCCGCCGTCCATAAGGACTCGAGTGAGTTGAAATCCGTCGATGATTGGGTCTAGGACCAGTGCTGTGAATCCGCCATGACGGATACTAGTGGGGTGGTCCCTACGATCGAAGGTGATCGGGCAGGAGGACCAAGGGTTGAACTTTGGGGCGACTGACTCCAACGCATATACGTCCCTGAGCGCACGCTTCCGCTCCCTCTTGGGGATGTGGGTTGTGTATATCATGTTCACCGTCCGCACTTGCGGGGGAAACCTCTTCTGTCCTCCAGTGTGCGGCTGCCGGGGCTCCTCCTCGTCATCGCTATGCGGCCCCTTGTCGTTGTTTTCGGCAATTAACTTGCCGGCCTGCTTGAACACCCAACAATCGCTGTTGGTGTGATTGGCTGGCTTGTCTGGGGTGCCGTGTATTTGACACGAGAGATCGAGTATATGGTCTAAGCTGGACGGGCCCGGCGTACTTTGTTTGAATGGCTTTTTCCGCTGACCGGGTTTAGAGCCTTTGAATCCGGCATTGACTATCGTATCCTCAGTATTTTCACTGTTAATGCGGCGCTTATGCTTGTTGCGACGTGACCTACTATTGTCGTCCTTGGTATCTGAGGTACCATGGTTCTTTGATATGTTATTACTGCGAGCCAGCCAGCTGTCTTCTCCCGCACAAAAGCGGGTCATGAGCGTCGTGAGAGCTGCCATAGATTTCGGCTTTTCCTGACCAAGGTGCCGGGCTAGCCACTCGTCTCGGATGTTGTGCTTGAAAGCCGCTAAGGACTCCGCATCCGGACAGTCGACGATTTGATTTTTCTTTGTAAGGAACCGAGTCCAGAATTGCCTGGCCGACTCTTCTGGCTGCTGAATTATGTGGCTCAGGTCATCGGCGTCTGGTGGTCACACATAAGTGCCCTGAAAGTTGTCGAGGAATGCGGCTTCCAGATCTTCCCGACAGCTAATGTAGTCCACTGGCAAGCTGTTAAGGCAATGTCGCGCTGGTCCTTTGAGCTTTAGTGGGAGGTATTTGATGGCGTGTAAGTCATCACTGCGGGCCATGTGGATGTGGAGGAGGAAGTCCTCAATCCATACTGCGGGATCTGTTGTGCTGTCATATGATTCAATGTTTACAGGTTTGAAACCTTCTGGGAATTGATGTTCCATTACTTCGTCTGTGAAGCATAAGGGGTGTGCGGCGCCTCTGTATTGGGCTATATCTCGACGCAGCTCGAATGGGTCTTGCCCGCTGTGTTCGGCCCAGCCGGATTTGCTTTTACTGTATCCGGCGTGACGTTTGTCGTCTCGCAGAGTGGTGTGCCTTCGTGATCCGTAGATCGATCTTGAATGCTTTGCCTTATCCTCCAATATGTCTCGCAGGTCTGGCGTATCTCCCCATGCCTTTTTATTTGAATGGCGTTGGGGTGGAGGCTGAGCTTTTGGCTGGAATGCCTCTCTATCGCGGCCACGAGGTGGCCGATCCGCTGTATCATACGCTTCTTCCTCCAGTCGGGGTAGTAACCTGCGCCTTGGGTAACACTTGGAGGGGCGCTCGAGTTTATATTCCTTGGCCGCGAGGACTTCAATCCATTTGTTAGCTAGCAGATTTTGATCAGCTTGAAGCTGCTGCTGCTTTTTCTTCAGGCTATTTGCGGTGGCCATAAGCTGGCGCTTGAAGCGCTCTTGTTCCACGGGATCCTCTGCGACGGCGAATTCATCGTCGCCGAGGCTTGCATCGTCTTCGGAGGGGGGGATGTAATTGTCATCCTCCTACTCTCCATCTGCCGCTCTCTTAGGAGAGCTGGCTCCTTCATCCTCCTGCTCTAAATCATGCTGGAGGGGATTGTTGTTGTCTTCGGCACTATCCGGGGTATTATTATCTCCTATGCCGGTATCACCTCTTTTGCTTTGGTGGGACATAGAGCGGCGCCGCTGACATCGGCGCTTAGGTTGCTTCTTGGAGGGGTCATCCTCTGCTATCTCGTCGCTATTGCCTTCGTTGGGTGTATCCCCCATGTATATTTCATATGACGAGGTGGCTTTCCAGTACCCTATAGGTGCTGGTTCATGTTCGTCTCCTATATCGTCGTCCGTACCGTCGATGTCTTCGGAGTCGAAGTCGAGCATGTTGGTTAAATCATTGACAGTGGCTACGAAGTGGGTGGTGGGTGGGCGTCGAATTTCTTCATCGTCCGCATCCCAATCTTGTTGGCCATAATCCGGCCAGGGCTCTCCTGAAAAAGAGAGAGATCTTAGTGAATTCAGAATGTCGCCGAAGGGCGAGTGCTGAAAGATATCCGCGACGGTGAATTCCATGATCGGCGCCCAATCGGATTCGATTGGCAGGGGCGCGGGCGGTTCAGAGTCAGAAAGAGAGTCGTACACCTTGGAGTCACGGGCTGCGCAGAGGATTATGCTGGTGTTTGGCTCGATCGCCGTTGAGACTGCAACCCTTGAGGCGGTGTCTAACAACCCGTCCTCGATTGGTGCAGTTGGCTCTGAGCTAAGGGTCGAAGCTGATGTGGGTGCGGCCTCTGGGGTACTGTTCGCCGGTAGAGCTAGGTCATACCCATCGCGACAGTGCGGCGCGCCTGGCTGTGGCTCGAATCCGTCGAAGATCTAGTCTCCGCGGATGTCAGCCGTGTAGTTCAAACTTCCAAATCTGACCTGATGGCCAGGGGCGTAGCTTTCAATCTGCACCAGATGGCCAAGCGAATTAGCCCGCAGTGCAAAGCCGCCGAATACGAAGATCTGTCCGGGGAGAAAAGTCTCACCCTGGACCGCATCCCCATTGATGATAGTAGGAGCCATCAAGCCTAACGGCGACGACACATAGGAACTCTCAATGAAAGCACCAATGTCGGTGTCAAAACCAGGGGATCTCGGGTAGGGGGTCCCGAACTGTGCGTCTAGGCCGGATGGTAACAGGAGGCAGGGGACACGAAGTTTTACCCAGGTTCGGGCCCTCTTGATGGAGGTAAAACCCTACGTCCTGCTTGATTAATATTGATGATATGGGTAGTACAAGAGTAGATCTACCATGAGATCAGAGAGCTAAACCCTAGAAGCTAGCCTATGGTATGATTGTTGTTGTCCTACGGACTAAAACCCTTCGGTTTATATAGACACCGGAGAGGGTTAGGGTTACACAAGATTGGTTACAAAGGAGGAGATATCCATATACGTATTGCCTAGCTTGCCTTCCACGCCAAGTAGAGTCCCATCCGGACACGAGACGAAGTCTTCAATCTTGTATCTTCATAGTCTAACAGTCCGGCCAATGGAGATAGTCCGGCTATCCGGAGACACCCTAACCCAGGACTCCCTCAGCAAGCAAAACAATAATGGCACTATTCTGCGATCAACAGCACGATGCCATCTAAAATGCAATAAGAAACTAAGCTAGTGCACTCTAACATAACAACAAAGCACATGGAAGTGATCTACTCAAGATGCTTGACAAAAGATGAACACTGAGCTACGGCTAAACCACACAATAGCAGGTTCAAACAAGCATGGCAAAAGTGCAAAAGATATCAGGTTCACAGACTTAGTGAAAATAACATGTCAGGGAATTAACATCAGGAAGCAATGTTTAGAGCAAGATAACAACATGCTACAGAACAGATCATGGCAAAGAAAAGCATGACATGAAACTAATGAAAGCATATAACAAAAGTCCCTTACTGACCATAAGCCAAAAAGGATCATAAGTTATGATGGCACCCATGTAAACATAGCAAGTTCCGTTAACAGATTCAGACTTTGCAGAAAACTGGACATGGCAAAATCAGACTTACGTAGGCATGTTTGCGAGATCGATGCACTCACCACAAGGCATTGCATGACAAACTAAGCATACACCCAGCAAGAAGACATGATCAAGTAGCTAACCATGGCAAGCTCGGCAAAATTGATTAACACGTAAACAATCTGCCAGGAACATTTTATAGCAAAAGTAGATCAAGATTGAGTTATCCTAGGTTACTCCATAATTGCAAACACAGACATGCATGGATATAACATAACAATATCTCAAAATCATCCTTACTGAACATTCTCAAAAGAGGTACGGATCACTCTGCATCAACATGAATACATGGCATAAAAATAACATCAGGGAAATGACTTAGAAGAATTCTAAGTCCCTGAAATCAGCAACATCACGAGAGGTACTTTGCATGCTTGTGCTAGTCACCACATTTATCACAAAAATACATGGCATACACCCCTATAAAGATGGCATGGCATAGCCCAAAACACATGTAGGGATCAAGTTCATAGGAGGCACACATAAATCATGGCAAAAATGACAAATGTCCATAATCTAATAAGAAACAGAAACTAACATTATATAGCACTCTTGCAATAGCATTTTAGGCATCAAGATGGACTCAAACAAGCATGGTGCAATGGAATGAAATGAAGAGGACATCCTAATGAACAATTTGATATCTCACACGCGCAAAACGGAACAACGGATGATGAGATATGGCCTGATGAACATAGCTAAAATAATATGCAAAAAAAAGGACTTAGGCAAAAAATCGACCTAGGGTTTACTGTAGCCAGATCTGGATCTGGACGGCACGCGAACCGAAGATGATCGGACTCTCGCCGGAGATGGAAGTAGAGCTCGCCGGAGATGGAGCTCTCCTGATCCGGGGCCGGGGAAGAGAGATCCCGCCAGACGAGAGGTGGGCGCGGCGCCGGTGAGGACGAGGCGGCGTGGGTGGGCGGACGACGGCAGACGAGGCGGCGGCCGGACGGAGTGTTGCGGGGCGCGCTGGCGAGGTTGACTGGCGGTGGCGCGGCGAGGTCCCACGGCGAGGCGGTGGCCGGAGCGCACACCAGGGCGGCGGGAGGCGCGGGAACGTGCCCGGTCGGCGGAGGCGACGCGTGGGCCGCGCGGGCCTGCTGCAGGCCGGGCGGGCCGGACGGCAGAGGCGGGTGAAGCGGCCACGTGGTGGCGCTGGATTGGACGCGGACGGCGGCGCGGGTGTCCGGTGGCGTTGGGGCAATGTGATCTAGTGTTTTGCCCGAAAATTTCGGAGGGGGCATATATTTATAGGTAGAGGGAACTAGGAGAGTCCAAATGAGGTGCGGTTTTCAGCCACGCGATCGTGATCGAACGGACGAGAGGAAGGAAAGGGTTTGTATGGGTTTTGGGCCACTTTGGAGGGGTGTTGAGCTGCAACACACACGAGGCCTTTACGGTTCCTCGGTTCACCGTTGGAGTATCAAACGGACTCCAAATGGCATGAATCTTGATAGGCGGTCTACCGGTAGTGAACCAAGGACGCTTGCAAGTCTCGGTCCAATCCAAGAACATTTAACACCCGCACACGAAAAGAGGCAAAAGGGGACACCGGAGGACGTAGGATTGCCGGAATACAAAACGGACAACGGGGAAAATGCTCGGATGCATGAGACAAACACGTATGCAAATGCGATGCACATGATGACATGATATGAGTTGCATGACATGGACAAAATGCAAAATGAAGACAAAACCCAACCACGAGGGAATATCATAACTTAGTGCCAAAAATGGCTAGAGTTGGAATACAAATATGGCAATTTACATACGGGGTGTTACAACACTCCACCACTACGAAAGGATCTCGTCCCGGGATCTAGGACTGGAAAAAAACTTCGGATATTCGGAACGGAGGTGGTACTCGTGTTCCCAGGTGGCTTCCCGGTTGGAATGATGTGACCACTTCACTTTCAGGAATTTGATAGACTTGTTGCGAGTCTTGCGCTCAGTTTCTTCAAGGATAGCAACGTGATGCTCATGATAAGACAGGTCTTCTTGGAGATCAAAATCTTCGAAGTTGATGGTGTGGTCAGGAGTCTTGAAACACTTGCAAAGCTGAGACAGGTGAAACACGTCGTGCACATTTGCAAAGTTGGGTGGAAGCTCAAGTTGATAGGCGAGGTCGCCTCTTTTGCCAATGATCTTGAAAGGACCCACGTATCTAGGGGCAAGCTTCCCTTTGATACCGAAGAAATGAGTACCTTTCATTGGAGAGACGCGGAGGTAGACATGGTCTCCGATCTCGAGAGCCAAGTCACGATGCTTGCTATCATAGTAGCTCTTCTGGCACGATTGCGAGGCTTTGAGATTTTCATGAATGACTTTGCACATTACTTCAGCCTCTGTGATCAAGTCATTGCCAACTAGTTGGTGTTCGCCAGTCTCTGACCAGTTAAGAGGAGTACGACACTTTCTGCCATAGAGAATCTCGAATGGGGCCTTTCCCGAACTCGCTTGGAAGCTTTTGTTGTAGGAGTAGTCGGACTATGGAAGACAATCTTCCCACTTCATACCGAAAGAAATGACACAAGCCCGGGGCATATCTTCAAGAATTTGATTTACTCGCTCGACTTGTCCACTGGTTTGAGGATGAAAGGATGTGCTGAAGCGAATGTTGGTGCCCATAGCGATATCAACTACGGAATGCCATGAAAGGAGACAATCCTGGAGGTATATAGGTCTGCCAACTGAGATGCTGTGATAGAATCTTTGATAGGAAGAAAATGAGCCACTTTAGTGAGCTTGTCGATGACAACAAAGATAGCATCATTGCCACGCTTGGACTTGGGAAATACAGTCATGAAGTCCATCTCAATATGATCAAACTTCCATTCTGGAATGGCAAGAGGTTGGTGTTCTGCTTTCACTCTTCTGCAGACATCACATTCATTCATGAACTGAGCAATCTCGCGCTTCATTCGAGTCCACCAATACGACTGCTTGAGGTCATGGTACATCTTTGTACTTCAAGGATGAATAGATAGGAGTGAATTGTGAGGCTCATTCATAATGACTTTACGAATGTCACCCTTAGGAACAACAATTCGATCCTTGAAGAAAAGAGTATCTTTGTCATCAAGGCGATAGCACTTGATCTGAGCATCGCACTTGATCTGAGCAGCCTCTTGCTTTAATGCCATGTTGTAGAATTCATCATACTTTTTCGGCTCAAAAAGCACGAGGGCTAGCTGCAGATCTTCTCTGAGGCCACCTCTGAACTGATAAATCATGCTCTTCTCGTTAGGGACGTCTTGCTTGGCGAAGCGAGCAAGCTTCTGGAACATGATGTTGTATTGGTAAACAGACAAGCTGCCTTGCTTCAGGTTGCGGAACTCCTCACGCATACTCTCAACAACACTCTGAGGAATGTGGTGAGCTCTGAAGTCTTGGCGGAAATCATCCCAGCTAATCACACGACCTCCTCTGGAATCTTTGTATTGTTGATACCACTCAGCAGCTTAGTCTTTGAGTTGGAACGAAGCAAACTTGACAAAGTCCTCAGGCCTGATGTTGCTACACTCAATATGTTTGCAGATATCCACAAGCCAATCGTCAGCGTCTGTGGCCTCGACACAGTTACTGAACGACTGGTTTGCGAGGAAATGGTTGAGGGTAGCAAACTGAGTTAGATTCTTGCCATGCCTTGATTTCCTTGGTTGTGCTCTTGCAAGAGTTGCATAAACAACTGTGTATTGGCGTTGGTAGCGGCCATCACAGCTTTCCATGCCTCCGGATGTGGAGGTGGTGGCGGAGGTTCCGGATTCTGACGTGTTGGAGGAGCCATCCTGAAGAGGGTGACATCTGTTAGCATCTTGAAAGACATATATTCAAGCTGAATCAAATGGATCGAAATTGCAACATATAGCCTTAACATTCGAACAAGAATGAACGAATGAATTCCAAATTAAGTGATCACACTTCCATAAATTGAGAGCCACTTAGGTAGAGGTAGATGAATAAAACAACAAGGTACGGACATGAACAAATACTTGGTAAGGATTACCCAATCATGAACCAAATATCTGCGGAAGAAATACTAGAGCTACATGAATTCCCACCTATGAAACTCCCGAAATATAACGGTTATGCAATCAGGTGTTGGGGATACAGGGGAAGCATAATATCTCACCCAAAACTAGCAAATCCTACATCCAGCTATATCCATCATTCAACACATAACCAAGAAACCTTTGGAAATCATTTACCTCAACCTTCGAAAAGCATCCGTTATACGAGTTATGGCAATACTCCCGAACTCCCGTCCCAGTACAGGGTGGCATCGAGGTTATCTCACCAACAACTACATAAAAGAGATTTTCGATGTCGGTGAAAGGTATTCCAGAACTGCAATGATAAAATTGTGACGACAACACCTCGGAGCTCAACTCCCCGGGACACTGCCACAACCCCTAAATGTCAGGAGGCACCAAGAACAATGTTCTCGTCACAAAACCATCGGAACTATTCCAAGATACCCGCGTGATCCTAAAAAAATTTCATGAAATTTCTGAAGAGAAGAGTCAAAACTCTACGTCAGGATGCCTTATGAGAGCGACGGAGGGACTGAGGAGTAAAAAGAATCCTACTCTTCGATATATATAATCCTATAAGACTCAAAACAGTTTTTCTAGACTCAACAATGCCAGCGGTTCGATCAAGTAGGGGGCTCCTATGTCGGGGAAGGCTCTGATTACCAACTTGTAACACCCACGATGCGGCTATATCTCCCACGTGTCGGAGCACAACTTAGAGGCATAACCGCATTGTAGGCATGTCGCAAGAGGGGTAATCTTTACAAATCCCATGTACTGAATAAGAAAGAGGTACAGAGTTGGCTTACAATCGCCACTTCACACAATACATAAATATAGCATTACATCATCCAGATACAATCAAGGTCCGACTACGGAACCAAAATAAAAACAACCCCAAATTCATAAGATCCCCGATCGCCCCAACTGGGCTCCACTACTGATCGTCTAGAAAAGAAACGTAGTAACGTCCTGAGTCCTCATCGAACTCCCACTTGAGTTCAGTCGCAACTCCTGGAATGGCATCATCGACACCTGCATCTGGTTTTGGAAGTAATCTGTGAGTCGCGGGGACTCAGCAATCTCACACCCTCGCGATCAAGACTATTTAAGCTTATGGGTAGGGAAAAAGGTATGAGGTGGAGCTGCAGAAAGCACTAGCATATATGGTTGCTAACTTACGCAAATGCGAGCGAGAAGAGAAGGCAAAGCACAGTTGAGAAGCTACAAAATCAAGAAGTGATCCTAAAACTACTTACGTTCAAGCATAACACGAGACCGTGTTCTCTTCCTGGACTCCGCCGAAAAGAGACCATCACGGTTACACACGCTGTTGATTCATTTTAATTAAGTTAAGTTTCAAGTTCTCTACAACCGGACATTAACAAATTCCCATATGCCCATAACTGCGGGCACGGCTTTCGAAAGTTCAAATCCCTATGGAGGTGTCCCAACTTAGCCCATCATAAGCTCTCATGGTCAACGAAGGATATTCCTTCTCCCAGGATGGCCCGATCAGACTCGGAATCCCGATTGCAAGACATATCGACAATGGTAAAACAAGACCAACAAAGCCGCCCGATGTGCCGAATAATCCTGATAGGAGTCGCACGTATCTCGTTCTCAGGGCACACCGGATAGGTCAAGCTACAAGTAAAACCAACCCTCGAGTTTCCCCGAGGTGGCCCCGCAGGCTGCCCGTTTTGGACCAACACTTCGAGGAGCAATGGCTCGGGGGGGGGGGGGGGCGGGTTTAAAATAAAGATGATCCTCAGGCTCGCAAAAATTCAAGGGAAGGTTATATGTTGTTAGGCAAATGTAAAACCAAGGTTGGGCCTTGCTGGAGGAGTTTTATTCAAGGCGAACTGTCAAGGGGTTCCCATTATAACCCAACCACGTAAGGAACGCAAAATCAAGGAACATAACACCGGTATGACGGAAACTAAGGCGGCAAGAGTGGAACAAAACACCAGGCAAAAGGCCGAGACTTCCACCCTTTACCAAGTATATAGGTGCATTAAAGTAAACAAGATATAATAGTGATATCCCAACAATAAACACGTTCCAACAAGGAACAAACTCCAATCTTCACCTGCAACTAGCAAAGCTATAAGAGGGGTTGAGCAAAGCGGTAACATAGCCAAACACGGTTCGCTAGGAAAGGTGGGTTAGAGGTTTGACATGGAAATATGGGAGGCATGAAATAGCAAGTGGTAGGTATCGCGGCATAGCCATAGCAATAGAGCGAGCAACTAGCAAGCAAAGATAGAAGTGATTTCGATGGTATGGTCATCTTGCCGGCAAAGTTCTCCGAGTTGACATAAGCTTGATCCTCGTAAGCGTACTCAATGGGTTCCTCGATCACGTACTCGTCTCCCGGCTCTACCCAAAGCAAGAACACAAGCAGAGGGAACCACAATAAACCACGGTGCAATGCGCAAGCAACATGATGCAAAACATGGCATGATATGCGGGATGTAAAATGCAATGCATATGCGTGCTCCGGTGTGAAAAGATTGAACCAGGCCTCAACATGGCAAACCAAGAGCGCCTCTGGAAAGATGAGTTCATTTCGGTCGAAATTGATATAAAGATCACCGGAATCGGATGCACGGTTTGCAAATGGTAAGCAAAACAATAATGACACTATTCTGCGATCAACAGCATGATGCCATCTAAAATGCAACAAGAAACTAATCTACTGCACTCTAACATAACAACAAAGCACATGTCAGTGATCTACTCAAGATGCTTGACAAAAGATGAACACTAAGCTACGGCTAAATCACACAATAGCAGGTTCAAACAAGCATGGCAAAAGTGCAAAAGATATCAGGTTCACAGACTTCGTGAAAATAACATTTCGGGAATTATCATCAGGAAGCAATGTTTAGAGCAAGATAAAAACATGCTACAGGAACCGATCATGGCAACGCAAAGCACGACATGAAAGTACTCAAAGCATATAACAAAAGTCCCTTACTAACCATAAGCCAAAAAGGATCATAAGATATGATGGCACCCATGTAAACATAGCAAGTTTCATTAACAGATTCAGACTTTACAGAAAACTGGACATGGCAAAATCAGAGTTACGAAGGCATGTTTGCGAGCTCGATGCAGTCACCACAAGGCATTGCATGACAAACTAAGCATACACCCAGCAAGAAGACATAATCAAGTAGTTAACCATGGCAAGAACAATCTCATAGATTGCATGGATCAACTACAACAACCTCGGCAAAATTGATTAACAGGTAAACAATCTACCAGGAACATTTTATAGCAAAAGTAGAGCAAGATTGAGTCATGCTAGGATACTCCATAATTGCAAACAAAGACATGGATGGATAGAACATAAAAATATCTCAAAATTATCCTCACTGAACATGATCAAAAGAGGCATGGATCACTCTGTATCAACATGAATACATGGCATAAAAATAACATCAGGGAAATGACTTAGAAGAATTCTAAGTCCCTGAAATCAGCAACATCACGAAAGCTACTTTGCATGCTTGTGCTAGTCACCATATTTATCACAAAAATACATGGCATACACCCCTGTAAATATGGCATGGCATAGCCCAAAACACATGTAGGGCTCAAGTTCATAGGATTCACACATAAACCATGGCAAAAATGACAAATGTCCATAATCTGATAAAAACAAAAACTAACATTATATAGCACTCTTGCAACAGCATTTTAGGCATTAAGATGGACTCAAACAAGCATGGTGCTATGGAATGAAATGAAGAGGACATCCTAAAGAACAATTTGATATCTCACACGCCCAAAACGGAGCTACGTATGATGAGATATGGCCTGGTGAACATAGCTAAAATAATATGTAGAATAAAGGACTTAGGCAAAAATAGACCTAGGGTTTACTGTAGCCAGATCTGGATCTAGGCGGCACGCGAACCGAAGATGACCAGACTCTCGCCAGAGATGGAGCTCGCCGGATCCGGGGCCGGGGAAGAGCGATCCGGCCGGAGGAGAGGTGGGCGCGGCGCCGGTGAGGACGAGGCGGCGTGGGCGCGCGGACGACGATAGACGAGGCGGCGGCCGGACGGAGTGTCGCGGGTCACGCCGGCGAGGTTGACAAGCAGTGGCGTGGTGAGGTCCCGCGGTGAGGCGGCGGCCGGAGCGCACACCGGGGCGGCGGGAGGCGCGGGAACGCGCCCGGTCGGCGGTGGCGAAGCACGGGCCGCGCGGGCCTGCTGCGGGCCGCGCGGGCCGGACCGCGGAGGCGGGTGGAGCGGCCAGGTGGTGGCACTGGATTGAATGTGGATGGCGGCGCGGGTGTCCGGTGACGGCGGACATGTCCGGTGGCGTTGGGGGCGATGTGATCTAGGGTTTCGCCCAAAAATTTCGGAGGGGGCATATATTTATAGGTAGAGGGAGCTAGGAGAGTCCAAATGAGATGCGGTTTTCGGCCCCGCGATCGTGATCGAATGGCCAAGAGGAAGGAAAGGTTTTGGATGGGTTTTGGGCCACTTTGGAGGGGTGTTGGGCTGCAACACACACAAGGCCTTTACGGTTCCTCGGTTAACCGTTGGAGTATCAAACGGACTCCAAATGGCACGAAACTTGACAGGCGGTCTACCGGTAGTGAACCAAGGCCGCTTGGCAAGTCTCGGTCCAATCCGAGAGTGTTTAATATCCGCACATGAAAAGAGGCAAAAGGGGACACCGGAGGACGTAGGAGTGCCGGAATGCAAAACGGACAACGGGGAAAATGCTCGGATGCAGGAGACGAACACGTATGCAAATGCGATGCACATGATGACATGATATGAGATGCATGACATGGACAAAATGAAAAACGAAGACAAAACCCAACCACGAGGGAATATCATAACTTAGTGGCAAAAATGGCAAGAGTTGGAATACAAATATGGCAAGTTATATACGGGGCATTACATAGAGCGACGCATCTCCACCATGGTCGTCATATCAATCTACCAAAGCAGGAGTAGGGTTTTACACCTCGCGGCGGCCCGAACCTGGGTAAAAAATGCTCGTGTGATCGTTGCCGTGTTGTTCTATGCCCTCCACTCTTTGTGCAATGTGATCTTCCCCCTGCCGAACCACAAGGGGCCGATGGCCCCATAGGTGGCCATGTTTTCCCACGACATCTTTAGCGTGCCAGGTAGGGGAAAGTGCTTGCGCGAACCCGAGAGTGTAGGCAGCGCGTCATATTCATCATCATTTTCTGCATCAACGACTTCATCTTCCATGGCGTCCAAGAAGAAACACGGTGTTGCAGCTCACTCGTCCACCTCGAAGGCCCCCTCGCACATAGTCGGGGATGCCATGGGGGCTACTGGGGTGCACGGGGACGTGGACGCTCCGGGGAACGTGGCCGGCGTAGGCGTCATCGTCACCACTGCCCATGCGGCCGAAGCGGGAGCAGGAGGCACCAGAGAAGGACGGCGCCAACAGCGTCCCAGCGGCCACGCCTCACAAGGTGCGGGCAGGGAGATTGTTCCGTCTCATCCTCTCCGCCCCGCTGATGTCGGTGCAACAAACCCTGGGTCCATTGGCCATACTGTGCACAGGCACAAGAACGAGATTGAAGCAGTAGCTTAAGTAAGAGATTGAAGGACCAAGAGATTTGAAATGCCAACATACAGTTCAGAGATTCCAAGATCATGCCAGGGAAGCAAGATATCATCAGGAGAGGGGTCTGTCTTGCCGGGCAGGCGAGCCCGGCAAGGGGCGAGGCCACCGCCTGAAGCAGGCAACCTAGGCACCCTGGCAAGGTCTGCCGGGGCTCACAGGGGAAGAAACACCCCACAACCCACTCAAGCACGACCCACGTCGTCAATTAGTGTGGTGTCAAGCCGCAAGGTGATTAAGTGCCAGCCATTCACCACATGGCAGCCATTTCCTACAGAAGAAACCCACAGATGACACCCATCCTGTGACGTGTCAAGAGAACATGCGCGGAGCTGTGTCACGCTCTCGATGCGGCTATATCTCCCACGTGTCGAAGCACGACTTAGAGGCATAACCGCATTGAAAATAATGTCGCAAGTGAGGTAATCTTCACACAACCCATGTAATACATAAGGGAAAAAGATACATAGTTGTCTTACAATTGCCACTTCACACAATTACATGAATAAAGCATTACATCATCCAGATACAAACAAGGTCCGTCTACGGAACAAAAATAAAAGAAGACTACCCCAAAATGTACACAGATCCCCGATCGACCCCAACTGGGCTCCACTACTGATCAACTGGAAACGGAAACAACATAACGAACACGATCTTCATCGAGCTCCTCCTTGGGTTTTGTTGCGTCACCTACTCGGTAACATCGGCACCTCCAAACTGGTTGTTGGAAGTATCTGTGAGTCACGGAGACTCACCAATCTCACACCGTCGCGATCAAGACTATTTAAGCTTATAGGAAGGTTAAAAGGTATGAGGTGGAGCTGCAGCAAGCGACTAGCATATATGGTGGCTAACATACGCAAATGAGAGCGAGAAGAGAGGGCAAAGCACGTTCGAGAAAAGTATGATCAAGAAGTGATCCTAGAACAACCTACGTCAAGCATAACTACAACACCGTGTTCACTTCCCGGACTCAGCCGAGAAGAGACCATCACGGTTACACACGCGGTTGATGTATTTTAATTAAGATCAACTTCAGGTTTTCTACAACTGGACATTAACAAATTCCCATCTGCCCATTACCACAGGCACGGCTTTCGAAAGTTCAAAACCCTGCAGGGGTGTCCCAACTTAACCCATCACAAGCTCTCATGGTCAACGAAGGATATTCCTTCTAGCGGGAAGACCTGATCAGGCTCGGAATCCCTGTTACAAGAAATTTCGACAATGGTAAAACAAGACCGGCAAAGCCACCCAGATGTGCCGACAAATCCCGATAGGAGCTGCACATATCTCGTTCTCAGGGCACACCGGATGAGCCAGACGTCGAGTAAGCCAGCCCAGAGTTGCCCCTGGTAGCCTCGGACATCGCTCAGTTGGACCAACACTTAGAGAAGCACTGGCCCGGGGGGTTAAAACAAGATGACCCTTGAGCCGGCCGACCCAAGGGAAAGAAAAAGGCTAGGTGGAAAATGGTAAAACCAATGTTGGGCCTTGCCGGAGGAGTTTTATTCAAGGCGAACTGTCAAGGGTTCCCATTATAACCCAACCGCGTAAGGAACGCAAAATCCGGGAACATAACACCGATATGACGGAAAGTAGGGCAGCAAGAGTGGAACAAAACACTTGGCATAAGGCCGAGCCTTCCACCCTTTACCAAGTATATAGATGCATTAATTAAATAAGAGATATTGTGATATCCCAACAAAATATCCATGTTCCAACAAGGAACAAACTCCAATCTTCACCTGCAACTAACAACGCTATAAGAGGGGCTGAGCAAAGCGGTAACATAGCCAAACAATGGTTTGCTAGGACAAGGTGGGTTAGAGGCTTGGCTTAACAATATGGGAGGCATGATAACCAAGTGGTAGGTATCGCAGCATAGGCAGAGCAAAAGAGCGAGCATCTAGCAAGCAAAGATAGAAGTGATTTCGAGGGTATGGTCATCTTGCCTGAAATCCCGCAAGGAAGAAGAACGAGTCCATGAAGAAGACAAACGGGCGTAGACGAACGGGTCCTCACAAATGCGACGTTACCGGAACCAACCCGAAGAAGCAACACCGGAAACAAGCACACAACATAGTAAACAACCAACACATGAACAAGGTATGATATGCGGGATGCGGTATGCGATGCATATGCATGATTTGACAAGGAATGATTGAACCTGGCCTCAACTTGCAAATACAAGAGTGCCACTGGAAAGGTGAGGTGATTTCGGTTGAAACCGATATAAAGATCACCGGAATCGGATGCACGGTTTGGAAATGGCAAGCAAAACAAATATGGCACCGGTCTGCGATAATCAGCAAGTGACCAACTAAATGCAACAACATAAATATGCTACAGCACTCAAACATGGCAACAAAATACATGGACGGGATCCAATCATGATACTTGACAGAAGATGAACACTGAGCTACGGCTAATTCATCCATTAACAGGTTCAAACAAGCATGGCAAAAGTGCAAAAGATAACAGGTTTCAGACTTAGTGAAATTAACACAAGTCTGGAATTTATCATCAGGAAGCACACTTTAGAGCATGAAAACTACATGCTACAGGAACTTAACATGGCAAAGCAAGGCATGGAATGAAGATACTGTAAGCACTTAACAAAAGTCCCTTAGTAACCTTGATCCAAAAGGGATCAGAAAATACAATTGTAAGCATGTGAACATAGCAAAAACATAAACAGATTGAGATTTAGAGAAAAACTGGAGCATGCAAAACAGATTAGCGAGTAGGCATGTTTACGAACTCGATGCACTCACTATAGAGCATGGCATAAAAAACTAAGCATACACCCATCAATAAGACATGTCATACGAGCTATAAATGGAAAGAACAACATCATAGCGTGCACGGATCAATAGCAGCAAGCTCGGCAAAATCGCTAAACATGTTAACAATCTGCCAGGAACATTTTATAGCAAAAGTAGAGCTCGATTGACTCAAGCTAGGGTGCTCCATAAATGCAAACAAAGACATCGATGGATAGAGCACCAAAATTTTAACAAAACATCCTTAATGATCATCCTCAAACGAGGCACGGATCACTAGGAAACAACATGAACATATGGCATAACAACAAAATTAGGACAAGGACTTGGTGAAATTCTAAGTCGCTGAAATCAGCATTACCGATTACGCTACTTTGCAAGCTTGTGCTAGTAACCACAAATATCACAAAAATACATGGCAAGCACCCCTGTAAAGATGGCATGGCATATAACAAAACACATGTAGAGCTCAGGATCATAGCGTGCACACATTAATCATGGCAAAAATGACAAAAGGCTATTTGCTGAAACAGATCTAACAAATTCATCACATAGCCGTATTCCAACAGCATTTCAGGCAACAAGATGAGCTGAAATTAAAAATGATGCAATGAGATGAAATGATGTAGTCATCGAGACGAACATTTTGATATGCTACACGCATGAATCAGAGCTACGATGAGGGAGTTACGACATGCGGAAAAATGCTAAAAATTACTGAGATCCTCGGGACTTAGTGAAAAAATAGACCTCGGGGAAGCGGGACGAGGAGATCCGGGATGGAGCGATCCGGGGACAAGGGCGCGCGTCGTTTGGCTCACGGGATGGGTGGATCTCGTCCACCCGCCCGGATCTGGCCGGGGCGGCGGCCGGAGTCGAGCGCTGGCGGGGTGGAAGCGGCACGGCGAGGCGGGGTTCACCGGCGGCGAGGCGGCGTGGAGCTCCGGCGGCGCGGGCGAGCAGCGGCGCGACGGTCGGCAAAGGCGCGCGGCGGCGGCGATCTGGGGCGAGCGGGGCGGCGTAGTGGAGGTCGCCGGCGGCGCGACGCAGGGTCGCTGGCGGGAGAGCTCCGGCGGCACGACGCGGGGTCGCCGGCGGGATAGCTCCGGCGGCGCGGGCGAGCAGGGCGGCGCTCGGGCAGCAGATCGGGTGGCCGGCTTGGGCGAGCGGGCCGGGAGGGCCCGACTCGGGCCACGGCGGGCCGCAGAGGAGAGAGAAGGCCGGCAGTGGTGATGTGGCAGCGGCGGATTCATCGGGGACGGCGGCGCGGACATGTTCGGCGCGGGGAAATTTGTCCGGCGGCGCGGAGAGGAGAGATCTAGGGTTCGTACCGCGGAATTTTTGGGGGAGGTCACATATTTATAGGTAGAGGGAGCTAGGAGAGTCCAAATGAGTTGCGGTTTGCGGCCACGCGATCGTGATCGAACGACCGAGATGATGGAGAGGTCTTAGGTGGGTTTTGGGCCACTTTGGAAGGGTGTTGGGCTGCAACACTCACGAGGCCTTTTCGGTCCCTCGATTAACCGTTGGAGTATCAAACGAAGTCCAAATGGCACGAAACTTGACAGGCGGTCTACCAGTAGTAAACCAAGGCCGCATGACAAGTCTCGGTCCAATCCAAAAACGTTTAACACCCGCACACGAAAAGAGGTAGAAAGGGACACTGGATGACATAGGAATGCCGGATTACAAAATTGACAATGGGGAAACTGCTTGGATGCATGAGACGAACATGTATGCAAATGAAATGCACATGATGACATGATATGACATGCATGACACGCAATCAATGACAAGGCAACAACTGTGAATAACTGGAAGACACGTGGCACATCGGTCTCGGGGCGTTACAACACTCCACCACTACGAGAGGATCTCGTCCCGAGATCTAGAATGGCACCGGAGGGAAAAACGGAAGAGAAAAAGAAGAGGGCAAACTAAGTTTCTTCTTTGACAAACGAGTGAGACCAAAGAAACTTGAGAAGGTTGAACAAATTGAAAGAAAGAATGCAACGAAGAAGAACAATGTTGAAAGCACTCCGGTAGGGAAGAGTAACAAGGAAGAACAAATTCGGACAGCACTCCGGTAGAAAAAGAGATGCAAGGCTCGATAAGGCGAAAAGAACTTGAGCAATAGGGCACAACACTCCGGTTAAATGGCAAAACGAAAACATGGGTGAAAAGAACAACATCGCCAAGCCTCCGGAACGAAAGAATAGAAGATAGATAATTGAAATAGAAGAATGGAGAAGAAAATGCCAACTTTTGCCACAAAAGAGCTTGAAAAGGAATACTTAGTAGAAGGGTCGAACGGAGTATTTGGAACACCAACAACGGAAAGAATAAGCTTGATATGGTCTTATAGAAGGCATCTTAACATTATGAGGTGACAACTTGCCACTCACGGAAAAGATTTGATTAGATTGATATCAACAAGGAGATGAGAAAACTATTTCTCCGGGAGAGTAGATGAAGAAACCTGGGTCATTTATAAGCACCATAAATAGCAACAATCCTTAGGGAAGGCTTTAGGTGAAATATAACCCAAGATAATTCCAACGAATAGGTTAATGGATTTAAAATACCTCATTCTTAACAATATGTGAATCATGAAGCATGAACTCAAATTATCAAGAATGACGTAATACCACCTCCAATGGTACGGAAGGAAGAATTGCACTCCGGATTACAAGAAGAAGAATGCTTGAGCTCCTCTGAAAAGAATCTTGAAGACCCTTCGAGAAGGAGTTAAATCCTTGAAGAACCATCATATAGAACCTTCATGAAGAACTCCGTTCAACAAAAGAATGATCAAACGGAAGGAAAGAGAAGTAGAAACACAAGGTGAATCCTTGCAAAGATTGGGTGAAGCTTTGCGACGGGATAACGTGGAAACTTGGAACTCCAGAAAATAAAGATGAACAAAAGGAATCAATAATTTGATGAGCCTCCGAAATAGGGAATTGAGTTCACTCGATGAAACAAGAATAAGAATTACATTATGCGTATCCTTCACCAATTAGATTGATGACGAGCAAACGGATTTGACAAACTCCTTATTCTCGTAGAAAGGATTAAGATAGATATAGCGTAAACTTGAGAAGGTCTTCAATGAACCACCGGTAGGATTCGAAACAACGAATGAATTGGTATGATAACCAAAGACGAGAACTCCTGAACGAATCACCGTAACAATTGAAAATGAACGAAGTAGAGGGATGAATCACCGGGTAAGAATTGTGAAAAGAACGAAGATACTTGAGACAATCTAAATACATGAGAAACAAAGGGATGACGACTGATTAGAGACCGCTTGAATGATACGCTGGTAAGATTGGAGGATGATGACTGAAAGCTGAGAATGAATAAACCTGAAATGATGGACTCCGGATAATTAAATTGAGAAGACTCCTGAATTTGCTCAGGATAGGTGAAAAGAATTCTGATAATTGAAAACAATAAAGAGAGGATGGCGTCAAAGCTAGAACCATGAATCTTGAAGAGAATGGAGCAAGATTTAGAGGAAAAACTCTTCTTCGTCTTGAAAATCCGAGAATGACGACAAGAAACACCACCATGAATCGTTTAGGCACTCCAGAAGAATCAAAAGCGAAGAGATTGAGCCAACGATGAAAAGAGTTGGAAAGATCTTGGAGAAGGGCATTTGACTGATGATAACTCATTCTTACGTCAAACTTTGAAATGAATTTGAGTCAACTCCGGGAGAAATAAGAAGAGTCAGGTAAGATCCTAGAAAAAGACCTGTGGGTTAGGCCCCACTGAAAAGAAACACTGTAGAACGATTTAAAAGAGAGAATGCAACGGTTGAATTAAAAGGCTTGAATGAGACAAACATCCTCAAAATAGGATGAACGGATCTTGAATGACAAGACGATCCTTCTGAGATTTCTTCAGCACTCTGGAACAATTGAATAGCATGCGGGGAATGATTATGAGGTGCACCGGCAAGAGAAGGTATTTGAAACGAGGAAAATATATGATCAACCAAGCTTGAACTGGTTCCATCGGAGAAGAAAGAGAGCGAAGAATCATGAACGATTACAGCATCTTCAAGAGAACCACCGGGTAAGAACATTGAAAGAAAAGAAAGAATAGACTTCACATCCATAAGATGGATACTTGATTAAGAAATCTTAGTCCTTGAAGAAAATGGGTGGGTGGGCTGGCAAAACAAAAGACAAATTGGGCCGGATGAAACGAACACCGTTGAGAAAGCTGACATTGAATCTTGCAAATGTTGAAAATGAATGGATCCACTTGAAGAGAGACACACCGGTTGAAAAGGATTGCCATGACAATCTCGATGATCAAGAAGGATTAGTATTCACATGGGAACATGAGAACACCATTTGGGGAAGGTATGGAATCAACATTTGACTTCGAAGCAACTCGAATACCACAACTCAAAACAAAACAAGGATTGGCTTGCAAAATAAGCCGGAACAAACATATGATAGAGATTTCGTCCGAAGTTTTCGTGGTGGGGCCTACACGGGCTCGATCATAGAACACCATCATGTACAAGGAAGTGCAAGGAAGTGCACCTGACATGCGAAGCATCCCCGAGTCGGCATAGCCAAGGACTCTTTAAGACACAACAAGATCATTGTAAAACCAACCGTGGATAGGCGGACCACTAGACGTCCAACCCCAATTTCATATCATACATCTGTCGGAAAGATATCCTAAGAGCTACTTGAATTCCCACTTATAAACTCCCAAAATTTTCCCGGTTATGCAATCAGGTGTTGGGGATACAGGGGAAGCATAATATCTCACCCAAAACTAGCAAATCCTACATCCAGCTGTATCCATCTTTCAACACATAACCAAGAAACCTTCGGAAATCGCTTACCTCAACCTTCGAAAAGCATCTGTTATACGAGTTATGGCAATACTCCCGAACTCCCGCCCAAGTACTGGGTGGCGTCGAGGTTATCTCACCAACAACTGCATAAAAGAGATTTTCGATGTCGGCGAAACTAAACTCAGGTATTCCAGAACTGCAACGATAAAATTGTGACGACAACACCTCGGAGCTCAACTCCCCGGGAAACTGCCACAACCCCTAAATGACAGGAGGCACCAAGAACAATGTTCTTGTCACAAAACCATCAGAACGATACCAAGATACCCGCGTGATCCTAAAAAAAATTTAGTGAAATTTGAGAAGAGAAAAACTGGAGCATGCAAAACAGATTAGCGAGTAGGCATGTTTACGAACTCGATGCACTCACTACAGAGCATGGCATGACAAACTAAGCATACACACATCAAGAAGACATGTCATAGGAGCTATAAATGGAAAGAACAACATCATAGCATGCACGGATCAATGGCAACAAGCTCGGCAAAATCGCTAAACATGTTAACAATCTGCCAGGAACATTTTATAGCAAAAGTAGAGCTCGATTGACTCAAGCTAGGGTGCTCCATAAATGCAAACAAAGACATGGATGGATAGAGCACCACAATTTTAACAAAACATCCTTAATGATCATCCTCAAAAGAGGCACAGATCACTAGGAAACAACATGAACATATGGCATAACAACAAAATTAGGACAAGGACTTAGTGAAGTTCTAAGTCCCTGAAATCAGCATTACCGATTACGCTACTTTGCAAGCTTGTGCTAGTAACCACAACTATCACAAAAATACATGGCAAGCACCCATGTAAAGATGGCATGGCATATAACAAAACACATGTAGACCTCAGGATCATAGCGTGCACACATTAATCATGGCAAAAATGACAAAAGGCTATTTGCTGAAACAGATCTGACAAATTCATCACATAGCCCTATTCCAACAGCATTTCAGGCATCAAGATGAGCTGAAATTAAAAATGATGCAATGAGATGAAATGATGTAGTCGTCGAGACGAACATTTTGATATGCTACACGCATGAACCGGAGCTACGATGAGGGAGTTACGACATGCGGAAAAATGCTAAAAATTACTGAGATCCTCGGGACTTAGTGAAAAAAATAGACCTCGGGGAAGCGGGACGAGGAGATCTGGGATGGAGCGATCCGGGGACGAGGGCGCGCGTCGTTTGGCTCACGGGATGGGTGGATCTCGTCCACCCGCCCGGATCTGGCTGGGGCGGCGGCCGGAGTCGAGCGCCGGCGGGGTGGAAGCGGCACGGCGAGGCGGGGTTCACCGGCAGCAAGGCGGCGTGGAGCTCCGGCGGCGCGGGCGAGCAGCGGCGCGACGGTCGGCAAAGGCGCGCGGCGGCGGCGACTTGGGGCGAGCGGGGCAGCGCTGTGGAGGTCGCCGGCGGCGCGACGTGGGGTCGCCGGCGGGAGAGCTCTGGCGGCGCGGGCGAGTAGGGCGGCGCTGGGGCAACGGATCGGGTGGCCGGCTCGGGCGAGCGGGCCGGGAGGGCCCGACCCGGGCAATGGCGGGCCGCAGAGGAGAGAGAAGGCCGGTAGTGGTGATGTGGCGGCGGCGAATTCACCGAGGACGGCGGCGCGGACATGTTCGGCGCGGGGAAATTAGTCCGGCGACGTGGAGAGGAGAGATCTAGGGTTTGTACCGCGGAATTTTCGGGGGAGGTCACATATTTATAGGTAGAGGGAGCTACGAGAGTCCAAATGAGGTGCGGTTTGCGGCCACGCGATCGTGATCGAACGACCGAGATGATGGAGAGGTCTTAGGTGGGTTTTGGGCCACTTTGGAAGGGTGTTGGGCTGCAACACTCACGAGGCCTTTTCGGTCCCTCGATTAACCGTTGGAGTATCAAACGAAGTCCAAATGGCACGAAACTTGATAGGCGGTCTACCAGTAGTAAACCAAGGCTGCATGACACGTTTCGGTCCAATCCGAAAATGTTTAACACCCGCACACGAAAAGAGGTAGAAAGGGACACTGGATGACATAGGAATGCCGGATTACAAAATGGACAACGGGGAAACTGCTTGGATGCATGAGACGAACATGTATGCAAATGAAATGCACATGATGACATGATATGACATGCATGACACACAAGCAATGACAAGGCAACAACAGCGAATAACTGGAAGACACGTGGCACATCGGTCTCGGTGCGTTACAACACTCCACCACTATGAGAGGAACTCGTCCCGAGATCTAGAATGGCACCGGAGGGAAAAACGGAAGAGAAAAAGAAGAGGGAAAACTAAGTTGCTTCTTTGACAAACGAGTGAGACCAAAGAAACTTGAGAAGGTTGAACAAATTGAAAGAAAGAATGCAACGAAGAAGAACAAAGTTGAAATCACTCCGGTAGGGAAGAGTAACAAGGAAGAACAAATTCGGACAGCACTCCGGTAGAAAAAGAGATGCAAGGCTTGATAAGGCGAAAAGAACTTGAGCAAAAGGGCACAACACTCCGGTTAAATGGCAAAACGAAAACATGGGTGAAAAGAACAACATTGCCAAGCCTCCGGAACGAAAGAATAGAAGATAGATAATTGAAATAGAAGAATGGAGAAGAAAATGCCAACTTTTGCCACAAAAGAGCTTGAAAAGGCATACTTAGTAGAAGGGTCGGATGGAGTATTTGGAACACCAACAACGGAAAGAATAAGCTTGATATGGTCTTATAGAAGGCATCTTAACATTATGAGGTGACAACTTGACACTCACGGAAAAGATTTGATTAGATTGATATCAACAAGGAGACGAGAAAACTATTTCACTGGGAGAGTAGATGAAGAAACTTGGGTCATTTATAAGCACCATAAATAGCAACAATCCTTAGGGAAGGCTTTAGGTGAAATATAACCCAAGATAATTCCAACGAATAGGTTAATGGATTTAAAATACCTCATTCTTAACAATATGTGAATCATGAAGCATGAACTCAAATTATCAAGAATGACGTAATACCACCTCCAATGGTACGGAAGAAAGAATTGCACTCCGGATTACAAGAAGAAGAATGCTTGAGCTCCTCTGAAAAGAATCTTGAAGAACCCTTTGAGAAGGAGTTAAATCCTTGAAGAACCATCATATAGAACCTTCATGAAGAACTCCGTTCAACAAAATAATGATCAAACGGAAGGAAAGAGAAGTAGAAACACAAGGTGAATCCTTGCAAAGATTGGGTGAAGCTTTGCGACGGGATAACGTGGAAACTTGGAACTCCGGAAAATAAAGATGAACAAAAGGAATCAAGAATTTGATGAGCCTCCGAAATAGGGAATTGAGTTCACTCGATGAAACAAGAATAAGAATTACATTATGCGTATCCTTCACCCATTGGATTGATGACGAGCAAACGGATTTGACAAACTCCTTATTCTCGTAGAAAGGATTAAGATAGATATAGCGTAAACTTGAGAAGGTCTTCAATGAACCATCGGTAGGATGCGAAACAACGAATGAATTGATATGATAACCAAAGACAAGAACTCTTGAACGAATCACTGTAAGAATTGAAAATGAACGAAGTAAAGGGATGAATCACCGGGTAAGAATTGTGAAAAGAACGAAGATACTTGAGACAATCTAAATACATGAGAAACGAAGGGATGACGACTGATTAGAGACCGCTTGAACGATACACTGGTAAGATTGGAGGATGATGACTGAAAGTTGAGAATGAATAAACCTGAAATGATGGACTCCGGATAATTAAATTGAGAAGACTCCTGAATTTGCTCTGGATAGGTGAAAAGAATTCTGATAATCGAAAAGAATAAAGAGAGGATGGCGTCAAAGCTAGAACCATGAATCTTGAAGAGAATGGAGCAAGATTTAGAGGAAAAACTCTTCTTCGTCTTGAAAATCCGAGAATGACGACGAGAAACACCACCATGAATCGTTTAGGCACTCCGGAAGAATCAAAAGCAAAGAGATTGAGCCAACGATGAAAAGAGTTGGAAAGATCTTGGAGAAGGGCATTTGACTGATGATAACTCATTCTTACGTCAAACTTTGAAATGAATTTGAGTCAACTCTGGGAGAAATAAGAAGAGTCAGGTAAGATCCTGGAAAAATACCTGTTGGTTAGGGCCCACTCAAAAGAAACTTTGTAGAACAATTTAAAAGAGAGAATGCAACGGTTGAATTAAAAGGCTTGAATGAGATAAACATCCTCAAAATAGGATGAACGGATCTTGAATGACAAGATGATCCTTCTGAGATTTCTTCAGCACTCTGGAACAATTGAATAGCAAGCGGGGAATGATTTTGAGGTGCACCGGCAAGAGAAGGTATTTGAAACGAGGAAAATATATGATCAACCAAGCTTGAACTGGTTCCACCGGAGAAGAAAGAGAGCGAAGAATCATGAACGATTACAGCATCTTCAAGAGAACCACCGGGTAAGAACATTGAAAGAAAAGAAAGAATAGACTTCACATCCATAAGATGGATACTTGATTAAGAAATCTTAGTCCTTGAAGAAAATGGGTGGGTGGGCTGGCAAAACAAAAGACAAATTGGGCCGGATGAAACGAACACCGTTGAGAAAGCTGACATTGAATCTTGCAAATGTTGAAAATGAATGGATCCACTTGAAGAGAGACACACCGGTTGAAAAGGATTGCCATGACAATCTCGATGATCAAGAAGGATTAGTATTCACATGGGAACATGAGAACACCATTTGGGGAAGGTATGGAATCAACATTTGACTTCGAAGCAACTCGAATACCACAACTCAAAACAAAACAAGGATTGGCTTGCAAAATAAGCCGGAACAAACATATGATAGAGATTTCGTCCGAAGTTTTCGTGGTGGGGCCTACACGGGCTCAATCATACAACACCATCATGTACAAGGAAGTGCACATGACATGCGACGCATCCCCGAGTCGGCATAGCCAAGGACTCTTTAAGACACAACAAGATCACTGTAAAACCAACCGTGGATAGGCGGACCACTAGACGTCGAACCCCAATTTCATATCATACATCTGTCGGAAAGATATCCTAAGAGCTACTTGAATTCCCACTTATAAACTGCCAAAATTTTCCCGGTTATGCAATCAGGTGTTGGGGATACAGGAGAAGCATAATATCTCACCCAAAACTAGCAAATCCTACATCCAGCTGTATCCATCCTTCAACACATAACCAAGAAACCTTCAGAAATCGCTTACCTCAACCTTCGAAAAGCATCCGTTATACGAGTTATGGCAATACTCCCGAACTCCCGCCCAAGTACTGGGTGGCGTCGAGGTTATCTCACCAACAACTGCATAAAAGAGATTTTCGATGTCGGCGAAACTAAACTCAGGTATTCCAGAACTGCAACGATAAAATTGTGACGACAACACCTCGGAGCTCAACTCCCCGGGACACTGCCACAACCCCTAAATGACAGGAGGCACCAAGAACAATGTTCTTGTCACAAAACCATCGGAACGATTTCAAGACAGCCGCGTGATCCTAAGAAAAATTTAGTGAAATTTGAGAAGAGAAGAGTCAAAACTCTACGTCAGGATGTCTCACCAGAGCGATGAAGGGACTGAGGAGTAAAAAGAATTCCTACTCTCCAATATATTTAATCCTAAATGACTCAAAACATTTTTCTAGACTCAACAACGCCAACGATTCGATCAAGCAGGGGGCTCCTAAGGTCGGGGAATGCTCTGATTACCAACTTGTCACGCCCTCGATGCGGCTATATCTCCCACGTGTCGAAGCACGACTTAAAGGCATAAGCTCGTTGAAAGCAATGTCGCAAGTGAGGTAATCTTCACACAACCCATGTAATACATAAGGGGAAAAGATACATAGTTGGCTTACAATCCCCACTTCACACAATTACATGAACAAAGCATTACATCATCCAGATACGAACAAGGTCCGACTACGGAACCAAAATAAAAGAAGACTACCCCAAAAGCTACACAGATCCCCGATCGACCCCAACAGGCTCCACTACTGATCAACTGGAAGTGGAAACAACATAACGAACACGATCTTCATCGAGCTCCTCCTTGGGTTTTGTTGCGTCACCTACTCGGTAACATCGGCACCTGCAAACTGGTTGTTGGAAGTATCTATGAGTCACGGGGACTCAGCAATCTCACACCCTCGCGATCAAGAGTATTTAAGCTTATAGGAAGGGTAAAAGGTATGAGGTGGAGCTGCAGCAAGCGACTAGCATATATGGTGGCTAACATACGCAAATGAGAGCGAGAAGAGAGGGCAAAGCACGTTCGAGAAAACTATGATCAAGAAGTGATCCTAGAACAACCTACGTCAAGCATAACTCCAACACCGTGTTCACTTCCCGGACTCCGCCGAGAAGAGACCATCACGGTTACACACGCGGTTGATGTATTTTAATTAAGATCAACTTCAGGTTTTCTACAACCGGACATTAACATATTCCCATCTGCCCATAACCACGGGCACGGCTTTCGAAAGATCAAAACCCTGCAGGGGTGTCCCAACTAAGCCCATCACAAGCTCTCACGGTAAACGAAGGATATTCCTTCGAGCGGGAAGACCCGATCAGGCTCGGAATCCCGGTTACAAGACATTTCGACAATGGTAAAACAAGACCAGCAAAGCCACCCAGATGTGCCGACAAATCCCGATAGGAGCTGCACATATCTCGTTCTCATGGTACACCGGATGAGCCAGACGTCGGGTAAGCCGGCCCAGAGTTGCCCCTGGTAGCCTCGGACATCACTCAGTTGGACCAACACTTAGAGAAGCACTGGCCCGGGGGGTTAAAACAAGATGACCCTTGAGCCGGCCGACCCAAGGGAAAGAAAAGGTTAGGTGGCATATGGTAAAACCAATGTTGGGCCTTGCTGGAGGAGTTTTATTCAAGGCGAACTGTCAAGGGGTTTCCATTATAACCCAACCGCGTAAGGAACGCAAAATCCGGGAACATAACACCGATATGACGGAAACTAGGGCGGCAAGAGTGGAACAGAACACCAGGCATAAGGCCAAGCCTTCCACCCTTTACCAAGTATGTCGATGCATTAATTAAATAAGAGATATTGTGATATCCCAACAAAATATCCATGTTCCAACAAGGAACAAACTCCAATCTTCACCTGCAACTAACAACGCTATAAGAGTTGCTGAGCAAAGCGGTAACATAGCCAAACAATGGTTTGCTAGGACAAGGTGGGTTAGAGGCTTGGCTTAACAATATGGGAGGCATGATAAGAAATTGGTAGGTATCGCATCATAGGCATAGCAAATGAGGGAGCAACTAGCAAGCAAAGATAGAAGTGATTTCGAGGGTATGGTCATCTTGCCTAAAATCCCGCAAGGAAGAAGAACGAGTCCATGAAGAAGAAAAACGGACGTAGACGAATGGGTCCTCACAAACGCGACGTTACCGGAACCAACCCGAAGAAGCAACACCGGAAAGAAGCACACAACATAGTAAACAACCAACACATGAACAAGGTATGATATGCGGGATGCGGTATGTGATGCATATGCATGATTTGACAAGGAATGATTGAACCTGGCCTCAACTTGGAAATCCAAGAGTGCCACTGGAAAGGTGAGGTGATTTCGGTTGAAACCGATATAAAGATCACCGGAATCGGATGCACGGTTTGGAAATGGCAAGCAAAACAAATATGGCACCGGTCTGTGATAATCAGCAAGTGACCAACTAAATGCAACAAGATAAATATGCTACATCACTCAAACATGGAAACAAAATACATGGCAGGGATCCACTCATGATGCTTCACAAAATAGGAACACTGAGCTACGGCTAATTCATCCACTAACAGGTTCAAACAAGCATGACAAAAGTGCAAAAGATAACAGGTTTCAGACTTTGTGAAATTAACACAAGTCTGGAATTTATCATCAGGAAGCACACTTTAGAGTATGAAAACTACATGCTACTGGAACTTAACGTGGCAAAGCAAGGCATGGCATGAAGCTACTCAAAGCACTTGACAAAAGTCCCTTAGTGATCTTGAGCCAAAAGGGATCAGAAAATACAATTGAAAGCACGTGAAGATAGCAAAAACATAAACAGATTCAGACTTAGAGAAAAACTGGAGCATGCAAAACAGATTAGCGAGTAGGCATGTTTACGAACTCGATGCACTCACTACAGAGCATGGCATGACAAACTAAGCATACACCCATCAAGAAGACATGGAATAGGAGCTAGACATGGCAAGAACAACATCATAGCATGCACGGATCAATAGCAACAAGCTCGGCAAAATCGCTAAACATGTTAACAATCTGCCAGGAACATTATATAGCAAAAGTAGAGCTCGATTGACTCAAGCTAGGGTGCTCCATAAATGCAAACAAAGACATTTATGGATAGAGAACCACAATGTTAACAAAACATCCTTACTGATCATCCTCAAAATGGCAGGGATCACTAGGAAACAACATGAATATATGGCAAGACAACAAAATCAGGACAAGGACTTAGTGAAATTCTAAGTCCCTGAAATCAGCATTACCGATTACGCTACTTTGCAGGCTTGTTCTAGTCACCACAAATATCACAAAAATACATGGCAAGCACCCCTGTAAAGATGGCATGACATGTAACAAAACACATGTAGAGCTCAGGATCATAGCATGCACACATTAATCATGGCAAAAATGACAAAAGGCTATTTGCTGAAACAGATCTAACAAATTCATCACATACCCTCTTCCAACAGCATTTCAGGCATAAAGATGAGCTCAAATGAAAATGATGCAATGAGATGAAATGATGTACTCATCGAGGCGAACATTTTGATATGCTACACGCATGAATTGGTGCTACGATGAGGGAGTTACGACACGCGGAAAAATGCTAAAAATTACTGAGATCCTCGGGACTTGGTGAAAAAAATAGACCTCGGGGAAGCGAGACGAGGAGATCCGGGATTGAGCGATCCGGGGACAAGGGCGCACATCGTTTGCCTCACGGGACGGGTGGATCTCGTCCACCCGCTGGATCTGGCTGGGGCAGCGGCCGGAGTCGAGCGCCGGCGGGGTGGAGGCGGCACGGCGAGGCGGGGTTCACCGGCGACGAGGCAGCGTGGAGCTCCGGCGGCACGGGCGAGCAGCTGCGCGACGGTCGGCAAAGGCGCACGGCGGCGGCGACCTGGGCGAGCGGGGCGGCGCTATGGAGGTCGCCGGCGGCGCTACGAGGGGTCGCCGGCGGGAGAGCTCCGGCGGCGCAGGCGAGCAGGGCGGCGCTCGGGCGGCGGATCGGGTGGCCGGCTCGGGCGAGCGGGCCGGGATGGCCCGACCCGGGCCACGGCGGGCCGTGGAGGAGAGAGAAGGTCAGCAGTGGTGATGTGGCGGCGGTGGATTTGTAGGGGACGGCGGCGCGGACATGTCCGGCACGGGGAAATTTGTCTGGCGACGCGGAGAGAAGAGATCTAGGGTTTGTACCGCGGAATTTTCAGGGGAGGTCACATATTTATAGGTAGAGGGAGCTAGGAGAGTCCAAATGAGGTGCGGTTTGCGGCCACGTGATCGTGATCGAACGACCGAGATGATGGAGAGGTCTTTTCGGTTCCTCGGTTAACCGTTGGAGTATCAAACGAAGTCCAAATGGAACGAAACTTGGCAGGCGGTGTACCGGTAGTAAACCAAGGCCGCATGACAAGTCTCGGTCCAATCCGAAAACGTTTAACACCCGCACACGAAAAGAGGTAGAAAGGGACACTAGATGACATAGGAACGCCGGATTGAAAAACGGACAACGGGGAAAATGCTCGGATGCATGAGACGAACATGTATGCAAATGAAATGCACATGATGACATGATATGACATGCATGACACGCAAGCAATGACAAGGCAACAACAGCGAATAACTGGAAGACACGTGGCACATCGCTCTCGGGGCGTTACTTTCGGCGTTCTCAGAACGGGGGTCCCCAGACTTGCCTGCCTGCGGCCTGCGGCGTGGCTCAAAAGGGGGCCCAGCACGGCCCATCTTCACCAACACAAACCCAAGACCCTCGCAAGGGGCCAAGCCTCGCGAGGCAGACGACGAGAAGCTTCCTCAGGCACGGCCTCGTCAGGCCGGCTCACGAGGAGGAGGAGAGATCAAGCGGGGGTACCTCATGAGGTGCCCATGACGCAAGCCATGACAACTCAGGGCGCCAGGCGGGTGCCAGGCCGCGCAGCGTCCTCCTTTCCTCTTTGGTGCAAGGGGGGCAAGCGTAGCCGCGGAGTACCGAGGCATCAGGCAAAGGTTGCCATTTCGGTGCAACGAGACCAAGACCAGGAGGACTACGAGATGGAGGTCACCGTGGAGCCCAAGACGGCGTCATCACTAGAGCTTTGCGCAGGCGAAGACTACTTTTGTCAGGATAGTTGATACTTGTTGTCCCCCTTCAAATTAGCCCGCCATTGTTGGCTCCCTTCCCGCTCAATATTTGGGGAGAGGACTAGGGCCTCTATAAATAGGACCAGCCACCCACATAGCAAAGGCGCAGGTCAGTCAGGGCAGAGAGAGAGAGAGAGAGAAAGGTGGCTGAACTCCTCCCAGCGGTTCATTGCCTCAGCCAAGAACAGACCCTCGCGAGGCTATTCTTCCTTGTATTGTTCATCATCATTAGCCCAAGAGGCAATCCACGCACCACACACTGGAGTAGGGTATTACACTACGACGGTGGCCCGAACCAGTATAAACCCTTTGTCTCTTGTGTTGTTCTTTCCTTAGTTTAAATCTTAGCATGGCGGAGGGGTGCAGGTAGGTAGGAGGCGAAATCTCCGCGTGCACCCCAGTGTTCGAACCTGAAGGGTCTGCCAGAACCCCGAAATCTGACAATTACAGCTGGCAAGATAGCCCGGCAAGCCTTGCCGGGCAACCAGTGATGTGACACTAAGCGGTGCATTTAATGCACCCAATCAGCCCGCAGAGTTAGGTATGATAGCACTATTTGCTATCATATCAATGGATAATGACTACTTTGCCATTGTGGTGACCCCTTAATCTATAAAAGGAAGCCCATGGCACCCGTAGGAGGGGTTAGAAGGTTATAAAGTTGACAAACCCATACGCTCATACGCGCGTAGTGACAACTACCCATAGGCAACCCCTGCCGCGCAAGTGTAATGCGCCTCACCACCTCCATTCCACCATCAATCCACCAAAGCAGGAGTAGGATTTTACACTCCACGGCGACCTGAACCTTGGTAAATTGCTTGTGTGCTCCCCTCCGTGCTGCCATGCGCTGGTCTGCTCTTTGTGCAACGCGACGTCCCCCTGCCTTACCAGCAAGGGGCCTCCTGGTCCCATAGGTGGCCGTGGATATCCCGCGACATCTTTGGCGCGCCAGGTAGGGGTCCCGCTTGCGCGAACCTGAAAGCATGCATGGCGCATCATCTTCATCACATCTTCGTCTTCGACGATGCCATAGACGATGGCGCCTAAGAAGAAGAAGTCCGGCCCTTAGGCCCATCCGTCCACCTCGAAAACTCCGCCGCCCATGGCCTCTAGTGCCTCGGAGGATGCGGTGGTGAGTGTTCGCGTCCTGGGAATGGGGGTCCCTAGACTTGCCTGCCTGGGGCCCGCTGCGTGGCTAAGCCAGCAGAACGTACGACCCATCTTCATCAACAAGGCATCCAAGACCCTCGCGAGGGGCCAAGCCTCGCGAGGAGGACGACACGAGACCTCCTCTGGAGCGGCCTAGTCAAGAAGGCTCACGAGGAGAGGAGATATCAAGGCGAGGCAAACCTCACGAGGCTCTCGTGACATGAGCCATGACGATCGACACCAGGCAGGCGCCAGCACGCGTAGCGTCCTTGTTTCCTCTTTGGTGATAAGGAAACTAGCGTAGGCGAGGAGTACTGAGGCATCAGGCAAAGGTTGACATTTTGGTGCAATAAGACCAAGACCAGAAGGACGGCAAGACGGAGGTCATCGTGGAGCCCAAGACGGCGTCACCACCAGAGCCTTTCGCAGGTGCGGACCACCTTTTGTCGGGATAGCATGTACTAGTTGTCCCCCTTCAAATTAGCCCGTCGTTGTTGGCTCCCTTCCCGCTCAATATTTGGGAAGAGGACCAGGGACTCTATAAGTAGAGCTAGCCACCACCATAGAAAAGGGGGGCGAGGCGACGGCATCTTAGATCACTCTCTCTCCCATACAAGTTAGCAATGCACAAGAACACGTCAACCTCAGGAGGCTGTTCTTCCCCATGTATTGTTCATCATCAGCCCAAGAGGCAATCCACCACCACAACACTGGAGTAGGGTGTTACACCACAACGGTGGCCCGAACCAGTATAAATCCTGTGTCTCTCTGTGTTGCGAGTTCGTCGAGTTCGTCTGCGAGATCTTAGCGAGCTAGGGCGTAGATCGGTAGGAGGGACAGACTTCGCGTGCACCCGAGTGTTCGAACCTTAAGGGTTTGCCAGAACCCCACATTCGACATTTGGCGCGCCATGTAGGGGTGCGCCGTAGCTCTCCTTCCGTCAGTTCGTTGCCCCGTCGCTCCATCGTACCCATGGCGGATGCTCGTCGGGCTCGAGCAGAGCGTTGGACTGCTCTCACTGCCCGCGTTGCTCAGATAGCTCCCATCAGCGGGCCACCACGTCATTCTCCGTCCCCTGCCTCCAAAGTTGCCACAGGCCCGGTGGGGAACGAGTAGCAAGCGTCTTCGTTGTATCCTTCGGTGCGGTAGGACGGCCGCACCGCCACTCCATCGCTGGCCCCAGCCTTTCTTTGTCTCATGCACACCATGCTCCCATTGAGGCGCGGGCCGCACTCCTCGCCGCAAACGAGCTCCTGCGCTACCGCCCAGTCGATGACCTCTACGAGGAGTGGCTCAACCGCGTCGCCGAGCTCGTCCGCGCCGTATGGGCTCCCCGGCGTCGTCCCTCTCTCGGTCTCATCCTCTGCCAGCCACGGGCGACGAGGCCCGAGGCGCGCCTCCACCACCCCAGCCCAAAGACGACGCTTTAGCACCAAGGCGCGCGGCCCCGTGATGCGGTCCTCCATGATCGGTGCCCGCGCGTGAAGAGAGAAGCTGCCAAGAAATCCCATGGCCCCAAGAAGCTGCACCAGCGCTTCCCGTGCCGCCTCGTCAAGACCGTGCGCCACTTGTGGCGGCGCCGCGCGGACCTCGACAAGACCAAGCTCCACCTCCGAGGCGGGCCCCAGTAACCATGGCCGGTTACTGCACCTTCACCCCCGAGCTCTGCAGCGTTGCCTGGCCAGGCAAGTTCAAGACGGATCTGCCTCCTCGCTATGACGGCACCGCCGACCCTGCAGAGTTCCTGCAGCTCTACGAGCTGAGCCTCAAAGCAGCCAACGGCGACAAGAAAGTCATGGCGAACTGGTTTCCCATGGCTCTCAAGGATGGGGCCCGCACCTGGCTCCTGAACTTGCAGCACGGCTCGATCTCCTCTTGGGACGAGATGCGCGACCGCTTCGTTGCCAACTTCCAGGGCACTCGCGACCGCCTGCCGGCTGCGACCGATTTGTGCCGCATCAAGCAACAACCAGGGGAGACCCTCTAGAAGTACATCCAGCGCTTCAATAACACCCGCCTCAAGATCCCCAAGGTCACGGATGAGGCCATCATCTCCGCATTCTCCGACGGTGTCCGTGATGTCAAGATGAAGGAAGAGCTAGCCATCCACGAGGAGCTCTGCACATCTCAGGAGCTGTTCAACCTGGCAACCAAGTACGCAAGAGCTGAGGAGGGGCGCCTTTCCCTCCTTGATCTGCCAGCCGCAGGCATAGAGGATAAGAAAGCCAAGGCCAAGGACATGAAGCGCAAGGAAGCGGTAGTGCTAGCTGCGGAGCCCTACACCAAACGGGACAGAGATCAACCCGAGTCATCCAAGAACAGCCGCCCGTTCTGCGCCTTCCACAACCTGAACACCCACAACACCAGCGATTGCCAAGAGCTCCGAGCCCTACATGAGGGATGCTACGGTCAACGCCCTCATGAGGATCGCCCCCAAGGCAACACCGGTCTTCCTCCACAGGCGCGACAGGCCTCGTGAGAACCGCTGGAAGGACCATCCTCGTGAGAGGCCCTGGAGGGACCATCCTCGTGAGGATCGCCCCCAAGGCAACACCGATCTTCCTCCACTACTGCCACCAAGAAGGAACAACGACCATCATCAGGACGAGGGGCTGGGGGCTTCCAGGATCCGCGTGCAACCGCCTGCATCTTGGGCGGCGCCTAGGCCCCAGCCTCTCAGCGCATCTTCAAACAATTCGCTCGTGAGGTGAACGCGGCGCTCCCCAAGCTTGAGGCCGCGCGCCCGCTCAAGTGGTCCCACTGCGCCATCACTTTCGACTCGGTAGATCAGCTCAAGTGTGCGGCCACCGTCGGCGTCCTCTCGATGTTGTGTTCCCTAGTCATCAACAACGTGCATGTTACCAAGACTCTCATTGAAGGTGGTGCAGGACTGAATGTCATGTCCGTTGACACTTTCGACAACCTCCAAGTGCCATATGATCAGCTCTAGCCTACCAAACCGTTCTTGGGAGTGACCGACGGCTCCACCACACCGATAGGGCAGGTCCGCCTGCCTGTCACCTTCGGCACACGCGACAACTACCGCACTGTGCTCATCGACTTTGACGTCGCACACATCCGCCTGCCGTACAACGCCATCCTTGGGTATCTGGCCCTGGCAAGGTTCATGGCGGTCACCCACCACGGCTACAACATCCTCAAGATGCCTAGAAGTAGTGGGGTCATCACGGTCCCGTGTGAATAGAGGGATGCGGTGTGCTCCCTCGAGCACACCTTCCAAGCTGCAGCAATCGACGACCCCGACAGCAGAAGTGAGGGTCCTCCGGAGGCCATCCCCAACAAGAAGCAGTCGCGCCGCGCAGGACCTCAGGAGGATGGCGTCGCGGCAGGAGCCTCGTCAGATCAGCATCCGTCCCAGGGGCGCCTCCCTCCATCGCATAGGAAGGCGTGCCCGACGCCCTCCTCAGGCAGGGCTCGGGGGCTCTCTTCTGGAGGGCCTCAGACCTTGCCCACCTCACAAGGGAGGCGCTTGGGCACCACTTGGAGGCGTGCTACGCGACACATTTTCCTCAGGAGAACATCAGGCAAGGGGTGCTCGCCTCTCAGGAGTTCATCGCAAAGACCACACAGGAACTTCAAGACGCAAGAGCCATGTGCGGCGATAGCCGCTCACAGGGCGCGGCTCACCAACCAGGTGACGGTGCCGAGCTGCGTGTCAGCATCAACATTCCAGGGCTCAACAGGGCTGCTTCTCTGGAGCGCTTCTAGCCTTCACGTGTGGGGCGTTGCGGACGCCCGCCACACAACTACATTCCCATGCCCCTTGGCTTGCCGAGCGTGGCGTCGGCCTATCAGCATGCCATGCGGCGTGACCTGGCGGCTCAATAGGCCAGGTACCACGTCGTCCTGGAGGGAATGGAGACGGTCTTCAGGGAGCCTCCTGAGCCCCCAGTGCCTCCCGAGGCTCAAGGCTCCGGTGGCTCATGAGGAGTCGTTTCATCGACGCACGCCTTCAGCTCCACCAACTCTGCATCGTCTACAGAACCAGGTGACATCTTCCAAGCTCGTTAAGCTGGGAGCGCCCCTTGGGCTGCATCATTCCCAGGCCGTGTGGGTCCGTCCCTATGGCATGTATCCCATTTGCTTATGTCTTTAGCTTACCTTGCTGGGGGCGCCCCTCGGGCTGTATCATCCCCAATCCTCTCGGGCCGGACCCAGTGGCATGTATCTTCCTGCATTTACCCAAGCTGATTTGCCTTCCCTGCTTAACCTTCCTACGGCTATCGCCTGCCTGATTGCCACCCGCCACGGATACATTCGCCCCGTGCAATTCGCGTGCGTGTTAAAAGGGGGCCTCCTGAGCATCGCTACTCAAGAGGTCTTACTGGCTCTCCAGCCCTCACCCCCTGGCATTGACCATGGCATCGCGACCTGGCATACTAGCGGCGGCTGAGATCGCTCGAGGGCCGGGACCTGAGGACGTAGAGTGCTTGCACCTGACCGCCTTGCAGGAACACACAGTCACCAAGACTCAAGACCAGGCGCAACCCGCCTTGAGGTAGGGCCTCGTGAGTCCCGCGCTGGCTCACGAGTGCCCAGATACACCTCGCAGCCGTGCCATGCAAGCTACGTGTCAGGGCGGGGCTATACACGCCCTGGGGGCTCCTCCTAGAGGGGGCCCCCATCCTGCACAAGTGGAAGCACCATGCTGCGCGCTGGCCGTCAACACTGCCGAGGAGCGACTATGCCCGTGCACAAGTGGAATCACTTTTCTCTACGCTGGTGATAAACAACTAAGGGCGGCCCCACGCTCGTACCAACCTCAGGGAGCCCAGAGCTCAGCGTCCGGCCTCACCGCAACACCTCCCATCGGGAGAGCCGCGCGAGGAGGCTGGGCATGGGGGTTGCGCTCGGGCCACACCCAAGCGCACGCCACCCAACCAGGTCTCTCAGACCTGGGCGTCGTGCACCCCTCCCAAGGCTTCAGCGAGGGCAGGTATGGAAATTGTTTGTGCGTCAAGGGGGACTCCTGAGCATCGCGACTCAGGAGCCTAACTGGTCACGTAGCCCCTCACTCCTTGGTCCGTCTTGGTCTTCGGTCGGCCCAATGGCGGTTGAGGTATGCGCAGGGCCGGGCCCTGCCGGTGTAGAACATCAGTCTATCCTCACGAACTCTCCCTATAAGTTGTTTGCGCGTCAAGGGGGACTCCTAAGCATCGCGTCTCAGGAGCCTAACTGGCCACGTAGCCCGTCACTCCTTGATCCGTCCTGGTTTCCGGTCGGCCCAATGGCGGTTGAGGTATACGCGGGGCCAGGCCTTACCGATGTAGAACGCAAAGCAAATAGGAAGGAAATCGCAAAATCTTGAAGAAAATATTACAAACATATTGTACTCACACATCGTCCTCATGATACCAAATGAAAAGTCTAAACGCCTCCCCGAGGCCTAATGCATGTTGCAGGAACGAAACATGAGAGTAGCCGCAGGTCACCCTTGGACGCCGCCATCACCTGCGGAAGGCGCTACCTCACGAGCAACATTGTCTTCGCCTTCACCACCAGCAGCAGGATTGGCGACATCGCCGGATAGAGGAGCAGAGACAAAGCCGCGGAACTTCTCCAACAAGGCCTCCACCTAACCCTGCACAGCTGCGGTGCCGGCCTCGTATTGGTCTTCAGCCACAGGCTCCAGCAGCTCGTCAAGGCAAGCATCGGGGTCGCGAAGGTGCAGGTGGGGATGCTCCTCTTGGCCCCGTGAGGACGACCGAGCTGGGGAGATGCGGGAGATGCTCCCACCTTTCCCTGAGGAAGGAGGCATGGACGCCACACCCTCCTTCAGCTTCTTCATAGAAGACATCAGCCTAACCAACCAAGGGCCAGCATCAGGAAATGAAGAGTGCAAATAGGGACAAGGCGAAGCTTAAGACACTTACTGATCCACCGCGACATACTTCCGCTTAGGAAGCCTGAAGCCCGACAGCATCGAGGCGGAGGCGTTATCGCGAGGCACCAACAACCACCTGCCCCTTATCCGGATGGGGGGCTGCTCCCTCTCCCCTTGGCGGGCATCGGCCTCGGCATCATTAGGAAGGGCGTGGAGGATCTCGGCCTTGCTCAGAGGGGAAGTCTCCTCCACCTCTTCCAGAGACTTCACCGGGTCCACCTCCTCTTCCCCCTCCCCGCGGGGCTCGCTACAGGACACCTCCACCGGTTTCGGTGCCGCGGGGGCTCCCAGGAGCGTCGGCAGCACCAGCCCACGTGCATCAAAGGACGGCCTGGAGGCGACAAATTCCTCCCGATCCTTGTGCTGGAATATGGGGACAAAGGCGCTTGGTGGGTACTCCTGGTTGTCCCCAACTATGAGGCGCAAGACAGCGGCCAATTCATCGCCAGGTAGGGCCCCTGGCCTCAGGTGGGTCATGTTTCCATCTTCTTCAAGCTCCCACATGGGGCATGCATGCGCCTGGAGTGGAGCTACTCGCAGGGTCAAGAACTCCCTCAAAAGCATGACCCCCGTCACCTTTGCCTCCCTCGCGTTGCCCGGCTTCAGGTCGGTCACCATCTGCCCCAACACCAACAAGGCCCACTCATTAGCAAGATCCGCCCTGGGCCATCCCCCGGGGAAAGAGGGCACCGCCGTGGGCAACGCCAGACGCGGACCAGTGCACTTGGCATCCATCATGACCCATTTGGATCGAATGTTGTTGGCCCTCTTCCCGGTGCTCGAGATCGAGTTGGCCTTGTCGGATGCAACGAAGTTAGTGCATCCGGAGATGTTACCCTCACTGACACGGAGGAAGAAGAAATGGCGCAGGAGCGCCACGGATGACATCATGCCCAGGTATGCCTCATAGTAGTAGGCGAAGATGGAAAGGAGGAGGACAGAGTTGGGATGGAGATGCAACGCCTGCAGCCCGTAGTGGTCAAGGACTTCATAAAAGAAATCGGAGAATGGAGGAACCGACCCGATGGCAACGCTGCTCGAGAAGAAGGGGAATAAGGTGCTTTCCTCGGGCTCCGGCGCGTCGGAGGCAAGCCGGAGCTCGGTCTTCCCCCACTCATTGCTCTCGCCCACCGTAAGCAGGCGCACGGAGGCGAGGCTCTTCTCCGTAACGGTGGGCGCCTCAAGGGCCGGCTCGTACCAAGTCGGCGCTGAGGAAGCCTTGGCCTTGCGCGGCGCCATGGATCGCAGCTGCAGAATGAGATTGGAGCGGATCTAGAGATAGCGGTGGCGGAGAGCAAGGAAGGGGATCTGGACCAAGGCAAGGGAGAAGCAATGAAGGTAAGTGCTTCCTGTGCCAACCTTTTGTCAGGGCGAGCAGTTTCCTAGGCAGTGTCGGGAAGCAGAGACACCCACGACCAATCAACCGCCACGCATCAATCAAGGACGTAGGCTTTGGGGGCCCGCGGTGCTCCGTGCTTGGCCCTTGGATTCGCTTCAAAGCCAAGCCCGAGCGCACCTTGGGCCCGGGGCTACTGTCGGCATCCTGGGAACGGGGGTCCCTAGACTTGCCTGCATGCGGCCCGCTGCGTGGCTAAGCCAGCAGGTCGTATGGCCCATCTTCATCAACAAGGCATCCAAGACCCTCGCGAGGGGCCAAGCCTCGCGAGGAGGACGACACGAGACCTCTTCTGGAGTGGCCTAGTCAAGCAGGCTCACGAGGAGCGGAGATATCAAGGCGAGGCGAACCTCACAAGGCTCTCGTGACGTGAGCCATGACGATTGACACCAGGCGGGCACCACCACGCGCAGCGTCCTTGTTTCCTCTTTGGTGCTAAGGAAACTAGCGCATGCGAGGAGTACCGAGGCATCAGGAAAAGGTTGCCATTTTGGTGCAACAAGACCAAGACCAGAAGGACGGCAAGACAGATTGTCATCATGGAGCTCAAGACGGCATCACCACTAGAGCCTTTCGCAGGCGCAGACCACCTTTTATCAGGATAGCTTGTACTAGCTATCCCCCTTCAAATTAGCCCGCCGTTGTTGGCTCCCTAATGTCTACTACACGACCTTCTTCTTGTAGATGTTGTTGGGCCTCCAAGTGCAGAGGTTTGTAGAACAGTAGCAAACTTCCCTCAAGTGGTTGACCTAAGGTTTATCAATCCGTAGGAGGCGTAGGATGAAGATGGTCTCTCTCAAGCAACCCTGAAACAAAATAACAAAGAGTCTCTTGTGTTCCCAACACACCCAAGACAACGGTAAATTGTATAGGTGCACTAGTTCAGCGAAGAGATGGTGATACAAGTGGTATATGGATAGTAGATAAATGTTTTTCTAATCTGAAAATATAAAAACAGCAATGTAACTAATGATAAATTTGAGCACAAACGGTATTGCAATGCGTTCAAACAAGGCCTAGGGTTCATACTTTCACTTGTGCAAGTCCTCTCAACAATAACAACATAATTGGATCACATAACTATCCCTCAACATGCAACAAAGAGTCACTCCAAAGTCACTAATAGCGGAGAACAAACGAAGAGATTATGGTAGGGTACGAAACCACCTCTAAGTTATTCTTTCCAATCAATCTGTTGGGATATTCCTATAAGTGTCACAAATAGCCCTAGAGTTCATACTAGAATAACACCTTAAGACACGAATCAAACAAAACCCTAATGTCACCTAGATACTCCAAGTATACCTCAAGTATCGGTGGGTATGAGTATACGATGTGCATCACACAATCTCAGATTCATCTATCCAACCAACACATAGAACCTCAAAGAGTGCCCCAAAGTTTCTACCGGAGAGTCAAGACGAAAACGTGTGCCAACCCCTATGCATAGGTTCATGGGTGGAACCCGCAAGTTGATCAGCAAAACATACATGAAGAGGATCAATAGAATACCCCATTGTCACCACGGGTATCCCACGCAAGACATACATCATGTGTTCTAAAATCCTTAAAGACTCAATCCGACAAGATAACTTCAAAGGGAAAATTCAATCCATTACAAGAGAGTAGAGGGGGAGAAACATCATAAGATCCAACTATAATAGCAAAGCTCGCGTTACATCAAGATCGTGCCACCTCAAGAACAAGAGAGAGAGAGAGAGATCAAAAACATAGCTACTGGTACATACCCTCAGCCCCGAGGGAGAACTACTCCCTTCTCGTCATGGAGAGCACCGGGATGATGAAGATGGCCACCGAAGAGGGATTGGCCCCTCCGGCAGGGTGCCGGAATGGGTCTAGATTGGTTTTCGGTGGCTACGGAGGCTTCTGGCGGCGGAACTCCCAATCTATTGTGCTCCCCGATGTTTTTAGGGTATATGTGCATATATGGGAGGAAGAAGTACGTCGGTGGATCTCCAGGCTGTCCTCGAGGCAGGGGGGCGTGCCCAGGGGGGTGGGCGCTCCCCCACCCTCGTGGGCAGCCCGGGACTCTTCTGGTCCATCTCCGATACTCCGTGGGCTTCTTCTAGTCCAAAAATAAGTTCCGTGAAGTTTCAGGTCAATTGGACTCCGTTTGATTTTCCGATACTCTCAAACAAGGAAAAAACAGAAACTGGCACTGGGCTCTAGGTTAATAGGTTAGTCCCAAAAATCATATAAAATAGCATATAAATGCATATAAAACATCCAAAGTTGATAATATAATATCATGGAACAGTCAAAAATTATAGATACGTTGGATACGTATCAGCATCCCCAAGCTTAATTCCTGCTCGTCCTCCAGTAGGTAAATGATAAAAACATAATTTTTGATGTGGAATGCTACCTAACATATTTATTCATGTAATTCTCTTTATTGTGGCAAGAATATTCAGATCCATAAGATTCAAGACAAAAGTTTAATATTGACATAAAAATAATAATATTTCAAGCATACTAACAAAGCAATTATGTCATCTCAAAATAACATGGCCAAAGAAAGTTCATCCCTACAAAATCATATAGTTTGGTCATGCTCCATTTTCGTCACACAAGAATGCTCTCATCATGCACAACCCCGATGACAAGCCAAGCAATTGTTTCATACTTTAGTAATCTCAAACTTTTTTCAACTTTCACACAATACATGAGCGTGAGCCATGGATATAGCACTATGGGTGGAATAGAATATAATGAGGGGGTTATGTGGAGAAGACAAAAAGGAGAAAGTCTCACATCGACGCGGCTAATCAATGGGCTAGGGAGATGCCCTTCAGTTGATGTCAATGCAAGGAGTAGGGATTGCCATGCAACGGATGTACTAGAGCTATAAATGTATGAAAACTCAACAAAAGAAACTAAGTGAGTGTGCATCCAACTTGCTTGCTCACGAAGACCTAGGGCACTTGAGGTGGCCCATTGTTGGAATATACAAGCCAAGTTCTATAATGAAAATTTCCCACTAGTAAATGAAAGTGACAAAACAAGAGACTCTCTACCATGAAGATCATGGTGCTACTTTGAAGCACAAGTGTGGAAAAAGGGATAGTAGCATTGTCCCTTTTATTTTTATTTTTATTTTTGTATTTGGCCTTTTTTTCTTTTTTTATTTGTCCTCTTTTTTTTTCTTTTTTTGGCCTTTTTTTGGGACAATGCTCTATTACTGATGATCATCACACTTCTATTTATTTACAACCCAAAGATTACAACTCGATACTAGAATAAGATGTGACTCTATATGAATGCCTCCGGCAGTGTACCGGGATTGCGATGAATCAACAGCGACATGTATGCAAAATTATGAATGGTGGCTTTTCCACAAATACGATGTCAACTACATGATCATGCCAAGCAATATGACAATGATGATGCGTGTCATAATAAACGGAACTGTGGAAAGTTGCATGGCAATATATCTCGGAATGGCTATGGAAATGCCATAATAGGTAGATATGGTGGCTGTTTTGAGGAAGATATAAGGAGGTTTATGTGTGACAGAGCGTATCATATCACGGGGTTTGGATGCACCGGCGAAGTTTGCACCAACTCTCAATGTGAGAAAGGGCAATGCACGGTACCGAAGAGGCTAGCAATGATGGAAGGGTAAGAGTGCGTATAATCCATGGACTCAACATTAGTCATAAAGAACTCACATACTTATTGCAAAAATATACAAGTCATCAAAAACCAAGTATTACGCGCATGCTGCTAGGGGGATAGATTGGTAGGAAAAGACCAGCGCTCGTCCCCGACCGCCACTCATAAGGAAGATAATCAAATAACACCTCATGTTTCAAATTTGTTAGTGCATGCTATGGGACTTGCAAACTTCAACACAAGTATTCCTCAAATTCAAAACTACTCAACTAGCACAACTTTGATAACACTATCTCCATATATCAAAACAATCATGAAGTATCAAACTTCTCTTAGTATTCAATACACTTATATGAAAGTTTTTGTTATCTCCCTCTTGGATGCCCATCATATTAGGACTAGTTTCATAACCAAAGCAAACTACCATGCTGTTCTAAAGACTCTCAAAATAATATAAGTGAAGCACGAGAATTCATCTATTTCTATAAAATAAATCCACCGCCGTGCTCTAAAAAGATATAAGTGAAGCACTAGAGCAACAACAAACTACTCCAGAAGATACAAGTGAAGCTCAGTGAGTAGTCGAATAATTATGCAACTATGTGAAGAGTCTCAAACATTTAAGAATTTCATATCTTGGTATTTTATTCAAACAGCAATCAAAACAAAGGAAAATAAAATGACGCTCCAAGAAAAACACATATCATGTGGTAAATAAAAATATAGCTCCAAGTAAAGTTACCGATGAACAAAGACGAAAGAGGGGATGCCTTCCGGGGCATCCCCAAGCTTAGGATTTTGGTTGTCCTTGAATATTACCTTTGGGTGCCTTGGGCATCCCCAATATTAGGCTCTTGACACTCCTTATTCCATAGTCCATCGAATCTTCACCCAAAACTTGAAAACTTCACAACACAAAACTTAACAGAAAACTCGTAAGCTCCGTTAGTATAAGAAAATAAATCACCACTTAGGTACTGTTGTGAACTCATTCTAAATTCATATTGGTGTAATATCTACTTTATTCCAACTTCTCTATGGTTCATACCCTCCAATACTACTCATAGATTCATCAAAATAAGCAAACAACACATAGAAAACAGAATCTGTCAAAAACAGAACAGTCTGTAGTAATCTGTATCAAACGTATACTTCTAGGACTCATAAAATTATCAAATAAATTGGTGGACCTTAGTAATTTGTATATTAATGACCTGCAAAAATAATTAACTCAATATCACTCTCCAATAAAAAATGGCAGCAATTCTCATGAGCGCTAAAGTTTCTGTGTTTTGCAGCATGATCGCAAAGACTTTCCCCAAGTCTTCCCAAAGGTTCTACTTGTCACAAACACTAATTAAAAGCATAAAACCACATATAAACAGATGGTAGGTGCATTATTTATTACTAAACAGGAGCAAAAATCAAGGAACAAAAATAACGTTGGGTTGCCTCCCAACAAGCGCTATCGTTTGATGCCCCTAGCTAGGCATGATGATTTCAATGATGCTCATATAAAAGATAAGAAGTGAAACATAAAGAGTGCATCATTAAGAATATGACTAACACATTTAAGTCTAACCCACTTCCTATGAATAGGGATTTTGTGATCAAACATCTTGTGGGAACAAGAATCAATTTGCATAGGAAGGTAAAACAAGCATAACTTCAAAACTTTAAGCACATAGAGAGGAAACATGATATTATTGCAATTCCTACAAGCATATGTTCATCCCTCATAATAATTTTCAGTAGCATCATGAATGAATTCAACAATATAACCAGCACCTAAAGCATTCTTTTCATGATCTACAAGCATAGAAAATTTACTACTCTCCACATAAGCAAGATTCTTCTCATTCGGAATAGTGGAAGTATCATAAGAAACTTGAATACTATAAATTGTTCCCACATTAAAAGAGTAATGTTCAGAAAAAGGGTAATCATAATCACGACAAGTTTTATAAATATAATCATCACTACTTTTTATAGCATACGTGTCATCATAATAATCATCATAAGTAGCAACTTTGTTCTCATCATAATCTATTGAAACCTCTTCCAAGATAGTGGAATCATCACTAAATAAAGTCATGACCTCTCCAAATCCACTTTCATAATTATCATAATAAGATTCAACAACTTCCAAAATAGTGGGATCGTTACTTCCTAAAGTTGACACTCTTCCAAACCCACTTTCATCAATATAATCATCATAAGTAGGAGGCATGCTATCATCAATATATATTTGCATATCAAAACTTGGGAGACTAAAAATATCATCTTCATTAATTGCAGCAAATATATTCTCATAAACATCATCTTCTTCAAACATAGCATCCCCAAGCTTGGTCCTTTTCATATCATAAGCATAATCACTCTCATCATTAATAGTATGGATAGCACCAATAGTATAGCAATTATCATATTCTTCAAAGCAAGTGCCAAAAAGATTTTCAAGATCATAAGAAGTATCATTATCTTCCCAATCATAATCATCATCAAGTGCATCATCTTCCACAATTATATTTTCATGAGGCACAACAGTAATAGGAGCAGCATTATTTGTGAGAGATATCTTTTTACCTCTCTTCCTTCTTCTTCACCACATCATGTGTGGGTCCAATCCTCTTTTTGGAGCTCCTTATTAATGAGATTGGTTGAATAGGATGCTCCTCCTCGTTACCTGATTCATCATAAGAAATAATAGGAGGGTATTGGGAAGCCTCTTCCCTTTCATTAGTATTCTCTTCATCGTCTATTTGTTTTCTTTTCTTTATGTAGTTGGCAATATAAGGATTTTAAATACAATTCACCGCACAATACATATAAATTTCCTCAAGATCAAAGCCAAGAAGTTTATCACGGGAAAATACTGTAAGATAGTTAGTTATATGTTTCATTTCTTCGCAACCCATAAGCAAACTGAGTTCATTATGATGTGCAAGATAAATCAAGTCATCACAATTTTTGGAAATGATTAGATCATGAAACAATTTGCATCGGATGGTTAAGTGACCACGTTCATTGCAAAGCTCACAAGTATGGCCAAGAAAATTTAAATTTTTAGCACAGACATCTAGCCTTTCTTGCAACAATTTAGTTTCTAAATGCGTATTCCTCTTGCAATATCTATCTTCCCTATTTGGTATATACTTGCAAACCCAATGCACTCCACAAAAATTGACATGTTTATAGGAGACATTTTCATCATAACTAGTGCAATCATCATTAGTACTATGGATATTCAAGGAGTTCATACTAACAACATTGCAATCGTGCTTATCATTCAGAGATTTAGTGCCAAACATTTTAATGCATTCTTCTTCTAACACTTTGGCACAATTTTCCTTTCCACCATACTCACGAAAGATATTAAAAAGATGAAGCGTATGAGGCAAACTTAATTCCATTTTTTGTAATTTTCTTTTATAAACTAAACTAGTGATGAAACAAGAATCTAAAAGACTTGATTGCTAGATCTAAAGATATACCTTCAAGCACAAATATCCCCGACAACGGCGCCAGAAAAGAGCTTAATGTCTACTACACAACCTTCTTCTTGTAGACGTTGTTGGGCCTCCAAGTGCAGAGGTTTGTAGGATAGTAGCAAATTTCCCTCAAGTGGATGACCTAAGGTTTATCAATCCGTAGGAGGCGTAGGATGAAGACGGTCTCTCTCAAGCAACCCTGCAACCAAATAACAAAGATTCTCTTGTGTCCCCAACACACCCAATACAATGGTAAATTGTATAGGTGCACTAGTTCGGCGAAGAGATGGTGATACAAGTGGTATATGGATAGTAGATAAAGGTTTTTGTAATCTAAAAATATTAAAACAGCAAGGTAACTAATGATAAAAGTGAGCACAAACGGTATTGCAATGCGTTGGAAGAAGGCCTAGGGTTCATACTTTCACTAGTACAAGTCCTCTCAGCAATAATAACATAATTGGATCACATGACTATCCCTCAACATGCAACAAAGAGACACTCCAAAGTCACTAATAGCGGAGAAGAAATGAAGAGATTATGGTAGGGTACGAAACCACCTCAAAGTTATTCTTTCCAATCAATCCGTTGGGCTATTCCTATGTGTCACAAACAGCCCTAGAGTTCATACTAGAATAACACCTTAAGACACGAATCAAACAAAACCCTAATGTCACCTAGATACTCCAATGTTACCTCAAGTATCGGTGGGTATGATTATACGATGTGCATCACACAATCTCAGATTCATCTATCCGACCAACACATAGAACCTCAAAGAGTGCCCCAAAGTTTCTACCGGAGAGTCAAGACAAAAACGTGTGCCAACCCCTATGCATAGGTTCATGGGCGGAACTCGCAGGTTGATCACCAAAACATACATCAAGAGGATCAATAGAATACCCCATTGTCACCACAGGTATCGCACGCAAGACATACATCAAGTGTTCTCAAATCCTTAAAGACTCAATTCGATATGATAACTTCAAAGGAAAACTCAATCCATTACAAGAGAGTAGAGTGGGAGAAACATCATAAGATCCAAATATAATAGCAAAGCTCGTGATACATCAAGATCGTGCCACCTCAAGAACACGAGAGAGAGAGAGAGAGAGAGATCAAACACATAGCTACTGGTACATACCCTCAGCCCCGAGGGAGAACTACTCCCTCCTCGTCATGGAGGGCACCGGGATGATGAAGATGGCCACCGGAGAGGGATTGCCCGCTCCGACAGGGTGCCGGAATGGGTCTAGATTGGTTTTCGGTGGCTACGGAGGCTTCTGGCAGCGGAACTCCCGATCTATTGTGCTCCCCGAAGTTTTTACGGTATATGGGTATATTTGGGAGGAAGAAGTACGTCGGTGGACCTCCGGGCTATCCACGAGGCAGGGGTGCGCCCAGGGGGGTGGGCGCGCCCTCCCACCCTCGTGGGCAGCCCGGGACTCTTCTGGTCCATCTCCGATACTCCGTGGGCTTCTTCTGGTCCAAAAATAAGTTCCATGAAGTTTCAGGTCAATTGGACTCCGTTTAATTTTCCTTTTTTGCGATACTCTAAAACTAGGAAAAAACAGAAACTAGCACTGGTCTCTAGGTTAATAGGTTAGTCCCAAAAATCATATAAAATGGCATATAAATGCATATAAAACATCCAAAGTTGATAATGTAATAGCATGGAACAATCAAAAATTATAGATACGTTGGAGACGTATCACTCCCTTCCCGCTCAATATTTGGGAAGAGGACCAGTGCCTCTATGAGTAGGGCTAGCCACCACCACAGAAAAGGGGCGAGGCGACGACATCTTAGATGACTCTCTCTCCCATACAAGTTAGCCACGCACAAGAACACCTCAACCTCAGGAGGCTGTTCTTCCCCTTGTATTGTTCATCATCAGCCCAAGAGGCAATCCACCACCACCACACTGGAGTAGGGTGTTACACCACAACGGTGGCCCGAACCAGTATAACTCATGTGTCTTTCTGTGTTGCGAGTTCGTCGAGTTCGTCCGCGAGATCTTAGCGAGCTAGGGTGTAGATCGGTAGGAGGGAAAGACTTCGCGCGCACCCAGTGTTCGAACCTTAAGGGTTTGCCGGAACCCCACATCCGATAGTGAGCGAGGACATGAACGCTGCTGGGTGCGTGATTGGAGCAGGTGGCACCATCGCCACTCTCCTCGTGGCCGACATGGGGGCTGGAGATGTCGGAGGAGAAAAGCAACAACAACGCCTTGGTGGTCATGCTCCACAAGGTGCGGGCGAGGGGGTCACTCCGTATGCACCATCTCCTCCCACTTACGGGCACAGCCGCAGCAACGACGCTCGATCCGGGGTGAACCATCGCCCTCCGCCCGCCCCCACCGTGGGAGCGACTGCAGCCCATGTGCCTCCTCTCGGACGAGCCGACCAGACTGTTGTGCTCGATGGAGCCGCTGACCCTCGAGCACCACCGCCGTGCGACCCCGCTGCCCAGGTGGTTGTCTCAATGGGTGCATGGACGCGGCACCACCATCGTCCCCGCTGGCACCGTCAGGATCCAAGCAACGGTGCGGTCGACGTCATCAACATCTATGCCAAGCACAGCCACAGCGTGTCACGCCCAATATGCGATCCCATCTGAGAGGAACTCGAAGGTCCCACCAAGGATAGAGCCGCATATTGAAACACTTTTGCAAGGTGGATATCATTAGATCGTACCATTACATAATAGACGAGGATACATACAAATGGCATACAAATGCCACAAGAATACATCAAACATCATACATGAGAACAACATTCGACTATGTATGCAACTCAAATGACATCCACCCTGCTAGCCAAGGCTGCCAACTAGGAACCTATCCCAAGATCGACGAAGAAGAAGAACTCCAAAACAAGTAGACCTCGCTCTCACGTCATGATCATCGCATTACCTGTACCTGCAACTATTGTTGTATTTATATGTGAGCCACGAGGACTAAACAATCCCATTACCATGGGTATCCAGACTAGCAAAGCATAATGGGAATGGAAAGGATGAGTGGTGAGGTTGCAGCGGCACTAAGCATTGTATGGTGGCTAACTAACAAGTACAAGAGTAAGATGAGAAGCTACGCAAATGGTCGCAAACTGGTAATGATCATAAGTGATCCTGAACTACTTACGTTCAAACATAACCCCACCATGTTCTCTTCTCGAACTCACACAAAAAGGGACGGTCACGGTTACACACGCGGTTGGTGTATTTTTAATTCGGATCTGGTGTCAAGTTCTCTACAACCGGATATTAAAAATTCCCATATGCCACATAACTGCGGGCACGGCTCTCGAAAGTTTAAACGCTGTAGGGGTGTCCCAACTTAGCCCATGACAAGCTCACAATCCGCGGAGACAATACTCCATCTCGGGACCCTTTGATCAGACTTGGAATCCCAGTGCACAAGACATTTCGACAATGGTAAAACAAATCCAGCAACACCTCCCGGGTTGTCGACACCCTGATAGTACCCACGCATATCTCGTCTTAGGCCACTACCGGATGAGCAATACACGTACGGCAACCGAAAACCCCGAGTGAAGGGGTTGCACCGCAAGTGGCTCTGTTTGGGACCAACACCATCAGCACTAGCCCCCCCTATATTATGTTGAATTACTCCTCGGGTAGCGCTAACTCCCTATGTGTCAAATTTATTATCATGTTTAGTTATTATGTTGGGCAAATGGTAAAACAACTATTGGGCCTTGCTGCAAGAGTTTTATTCAAATCGAACTGTCAAGAGGGGCCCATAAACCCTCACCGTGTTAGGGACGCAAAATCAAGGAACATAACACCGGTATGACGGAAACTAAGGCGGCAAGAGTGGAACAAAACACCAAGCAGAAAGCTAAGCCTTCCCCCCTTTACCAAGTATATAGATGCATGAATTAAATAAGAGATATTGTGATATCCCAAGATATCCATGTCCCAACATGGAACAAACTACACCTACAACTAGCAACGCTATAAGAGGGGCTGAGCAAAGTGGTAACATAGCCAAATAATGGTTTGTTGGGATGGTGGAAAAGTTTAGAGGCTGTTTCATGGCATATTGGAAGGTTTGATAAACAAGTGGTAGGTAGCATGACATAGTGATAGCATCGGGACAACTAGCAAAGCAAAGATAGTAGTGAGATCCAAGGTGATGGTCATCTTGCCTGAAATCCCACTAGGAAGAAGATGGAGTACAAGAAGTAGACGAACCAACATAGCCGAACGGATCCTCTTAATCGTAACATGACCGAAAGTATCAAGGAGAAGCGCAATCGGACAGAAGCAAACATCATGGTAAACAACCATCACATAGACATGGCATGATGCACAATCAAGTATGATGCATGACAAGATTAAATGTTGTTACTCATGGCAAGAGATGAAGCATATGCAAACTACCTATCTAGGCAAGTTTAAATGAGGCCGGAAGCACAAACAACAATTCCGGAAACTCCCCATATGCTTATTTCGAATTTCCTCTTGTTCTGCCTAAACCATATTTTAGAGTTATTAAACAGCAAAAGTAAGTGAATCATGTAAATCTATGCATTTTTCTAGACAAGTTAAATATAAAGTATTTAATTCAGAGCTACGATTATTTGGTTATGAAATAAACCATTTTAATATGTCATTTACACAAATTAATGCAAACAGAAAGTTCAGCCATTTTAGACATGGATGAAAGTTGCATATAATGAATGTACATGAAATTCTGAGCAAGATGGATATATGACATGTTTTATTATGATCATGAATATTTAGATATGAGCAATGCATGTTTAATGGCAATTCTGAAAATATGCATGCACTAGATATATGCCAAAAATCATAGAATGAAGAAAAAAAATTTGTGGGCTGAATGTAAGGCACTATGCAAGCCCAGCAGCAGATCTGGCCCGAAGTGGATGTGGGTGTGCAAAACCATAACAGGAAAATAGAGCAAAATGGGGGCCGGCTGGGACTTGATGCCACGACCTCATGCATAGAGGAGCAGAGCACCAACCAGCTGGCCTAACTGAGTGTTCGTGATTAGGATGGGGCATAGATCCTTTTGAACAAGGATAGGCTCGGTCTTAGAAAAGCCATGAAAGCACAACAACTTGTCGGCGATGACGGCAAGCAAAGCAGCGACTGTCAGTGCAGCAGAACACCGGTAGGGGAGTGGGTTTGGAAGGTGGATGCACAGGTGGCGAGGCAGGCGCCGAAAAGGTTCGGGTGTGTGAGATCTCAAAGATGAGCCTTTCTTCTACATGGTAGACGGCTATCCCTCGCCAGCGACAGGAACAAGCAGCGGCGACTGCGGTGGCTACCAATCGCCGGTGGGAGTGCGGACAAGGCTTGCAATGGCCGTGGTGGGACGTGTGTGATATGCAGGAAGGGCGTGAGCACGTGGAGCTATGGTTGCTTGCGCATGCGCGTGCGTGTAGAGGAAGTAGAGCAACCTCGCCGATGACCAAAATGATGGCGAAGGTCTCGCTGAAATTACCTCTCGACGTGCTCGAGATGCAACACTACTAGAAAAGGGCTGCTAGTGGCACACCTATTTTTGCTACTAATGGCGCACTACTGGTGCGCCAATAGCATCACGCCATTAGAATTTTTTTCTAATGGCGCACCTGTGGTGCGCCAGTAGAATCTGGTATTCTAATGGCGCACCGCTGGTGCGCCATTAGTATGGCCCACGGTGCGCCATTAGTATCTGGTATACTAATGGCGCACCACATAGAAGTGCGCCATTAGTAACAATTTTTTTTCAAATTTTTTTCAGAATTTTTTTAATTTTTTTCAAAAAATTTCAAATTTTTTTTTCGTTTTTTTCTTAATCTCAAGTCATTATGTCTTAATCTCGGGTCAATATGCTTAATCTCAACTCAAATGCCACGACCTCATGCATAGAGGAGCAGAGCACCAACCAGCTGGCCTAACTGAGTGTTCGTGATTAGGATGGGGCATAGATCCTTTTGAACAAGGAGAGGCTCGGTCTTAGAAAAGCCATGAAAGCACAACAACTTGTCGGCGACGATGGCAAGCAAAGCAGCGACTGCCAGTGCAGCAGAACACCGGCAGGGGAGTGGGTTTGGAAGGTGGATGCACAGGTGGTGAGGCAGGCGCCGAAAAGGTTCGGGTGTGTGAGATCTCAAAGATGAGCCTTTCTTCTACATGGTAGACAGCTATCCCTCGCTAGCGACAGGAACAAGCAGCGGCGACTGCGGTGGCTACCAACCGCCGGCGGGAGTGCGGACAAGGCTTGCAATGGCCGTGGTGGGACGTGTGTGATATGCAGGAAGGGCGTGAGCACGTGGAGCTACGGTTGCTTGCGCATGCGCGTGCATGTAGAGGAAGTAGAGCAACCTCGCCGATGACCAAAATGATGGCGAAGGTCTCGCTGAAATTACCTCTCGACGTGCTCGAGATGCAACACTACTAGAAAAAGGGCTGCTAGTGGCGCACCTATTTTCGCTACTAATGGTGCACTACTGGTGCGCCACTAGCATCACGCCATTAGAATTTTTTTCTAATGGCGCACCTGTGGTGCGCCATTAGAATCTGGTATTCTAATGGCGCACTGCTGGTGCGCCATTAGTATGGCCAAAATGATGGCGAAGGTCTCGCTGAAATTACCTCTCGACGTGCTCGAGATGCAACACTACTAGAAAAAGGGCTGCTAGTGGCGCACCTATTTTCGCTACTAATGGTGCACTACTGGTGCGCCACTAGCATCACGCCATTAGAATTTTTTTCTAATGGCGCACCTGTGGTGCGCCATTAGAATCTGGTATTCTAATGGCGCACCGCTGGTGCGCCATTAGTATGGCCCACGGTGCGCCATTAGTATCTGGTATACTAATGGCGCACCACATAGAAGTGCGCCATTAGTAACAATTTTTTTTCAAATTTTTTTTCAGAATTTTTTTTAATTTTTTTTCAAAAAATTTCAACTTTTTTTCGTTTTTTTCTTAATCTCTGGTCATTATGCTTAATCCCAACTCAAATCGCACTCCATGGTCAAACTTCCCGAAAGGTCACCCATCCTCACACTGCTCCAGCCCAAGCACGCTTAACTTCAGAGTTCTATCCAACCCCAGCAACAGCTCACTTCACAGCACTTGTTGATATATCTAGCATATCAATCCTATTATACCTTGTTTATGTCTAGGACTTTGTTCATGTTCATGACAATGATGAAATTTTGAAAAATATTTCAAACTTCCCGGTCATATTACGTATCATTTTTTGAAAAAAAAATTTTAAAAAAATTTCAAAACCTTTTTTTTGATTTTTTTGCCTCTAGATCCTGAAAGCCCCGTAACGTTTTTTGTGTTAGGTTTTTGGGGATTTTGAAAATGTTTAATGGGGTTCCCCAGTTAAATTCGGATGTAACTTTTCGAGTAGATGATTTTTCGTATATAAAACTTTTTAATCCGAGTTTGTATGCAAAAGTTATGCCCATTTTACAAATTTCTAGAGAGATTTTGCAAATAAAGTCGAAATTTATATTTGTAAATTTTCCCAACAACTAGACCACATATCACATGGCAAACTTATTTTCTTTTTTTTTGACATTTTTAACATTTTTTTATTTTTTTTAAAACTGAAAAGGCGGTCCACGGGGGGGGGGGGGTTCTTATAAGCCACCCTTTCTCCAAGAATCTGTGTCGGATACCCTGAGCTAGTTGGTTAAGCTAAACAATAACTTGGAGAGTTGGAAGATAAAAGCTTGTCTGAGTTAGTTCATGTTAAGGAATATCTTTTGTGTGTGTGTGTGTGTGTTGAAGAAAGATGATATCTCCATTGATTGGTCCTCGTGATTAGTTGTTGGATCTATTGCCTTGTTAAGACTTTGACTTGAGTATGGGCTATCGTCAAGTCAAATCAGAACCAACGATTTTCGTAATGTTGTCTTACTCGTGGTTGATCCCTCGAGCATACACCATTACATCTTTTGGTCTGACCATTGCTATCACCGTGTTCACATGATGGTGGAAGTCCAGTAATATGGAAAATTCTGATGAGTTGTTGTTGAGCCCATCAGCAGCATTTTCGTCTCCCCCATGATTCATGTTGAACATCAACCTAGTGTTGAAAACCTTGTAAGCAATGCCTTCGTGTTCCGTTCATGAAGCTTACGCTTGGATGAAAGAAGTGACTTTCTCCAAGTTCACGTGCGTTAGGTGTAAGTTGCCGCCATGAATTTGACAAAGGTTTGTTTTGTTTCCCTTGGAATCATCCCAAATCGGTCATGCATACGTACGAAGTATCCCAAACCTTTTTTTTAAATTTTTTTGCCTCTAGATCTTGAAAGCCCCGTAACTTTTTTGTGTTAGGTTTTTGGGGATTTTTAAAATGTCTAATGGGGTTCCCCCAGTTAAATTCGGATGTAACTTTTCGAGAAGATGATTTTTCATATATAAAACTTTTTAATCCGAGTTCGTATGCAAAAGTTATGCCCATTTTACAAATTTCCAGAGAGATTTTGCAAATAAAGTCGAAATTTATATTTGTAAATTTTCCCAACAACTAGACCACATATCACATGGCAAACTTATTTTCTTTTATTTTTTTGACATTTTTATCATTTTTTTATTATTTTTTTAAAAACAGAAAAGGCGGTCCACATGGGGGGGGGGGTTCTTGTAAGCCACCCTTTCTCCAAGAATCCGTGTCGGATACCCTGAGCTAGTTGGTTAAGCTAAACAACAACTTGGAGAGTTGGAAGATAAAAGCTTGTCTGACTTAGTTCATGTTAAGGGATATCTTTTGTGCGTGCGTGTGTGTTGAAGAAAGATGATATCTCCATTGATTGGTCCTCGTGATCAGTTGTTGGATCTATTGCCTTGTCAAGACTTTGACTTGAGTATGGGCTATCGTCAAGTCAAATCAGAACCAACGATTTTCGTTATGTTGTCTTACTCGTGGTTGATCCCTCGAGCATACACCATTACATCTTTTGGTCTGACCATTGCTATCACCGTGTTCACATGATGGTGGAAGTCCAGTAATATGGAAAATTCTGATGAGTTGTTGTTGAGCCCATCAGCAGCATTTTTGTCTCCCCCATGATTCATGTTGAACATCAATCTAGTGTTGAAAACCTTGGAAGCAATGCCTTCGTGTTCCGTTCATGAAGCTTATGCTTGGATGAAAGAAGTGACTTTCTCCAAGTTCACGTGCATTAGGTGTAAGTTACCGCCATGAATTTGAGAAAGGTTTGTTTTGTTTCCCTTGGAATCATCCCAAATCGGTCATGCATACGTACGAAGTATCCCAAACCTTTTTTTTTCAATTTTTTTGCCTCTAGATCTTGAAAGCCCCGTAACTTTTTTTGTGTTAGGTTTTTGGGGATTTTGAAAATGTTTAACGGGGTTCCCCCCGTTAAATTCGGATGTAACTTTTTGAGTAGATGATTTTTCATATATAAAACTTTTTAATCCGACTTCGTATGCAAAAGTTATGCCCATTTTACAAATTTCCAGAGAGATTTTGCAAATAAAGCCGAAATTTATATTTGTAAATTTTCCCAACAACTAGACCACATATCACATGGCAAACTTATTTTCTTTTATTTTTTTGACATTATCATTTTTTATTTATTTTTAAACTGAAAAGGCGGGCCAGGGGGGGGGGGGTTCTTGTAAGCCACCCTTTCTCCAAGAATCTGTGTCGGATACCCTGAGCTAGTTGGTTAAGCTAAACAACAACTTGGAGAGTTGGAAGATAAAAGCTTGTCTGACTTAGTTCATGTTAAGGGATATCTTGTGTGTGTGTGTGTGTTGAAGAAAGATGATATCTCCATTGATTGGTCCTCGTGATCAGTTGTTGGATCTATTGCCTTGTCAAGACTTTGACTTGAGTATGGGCTATCGTCAAGTCAAATCAGAACCAACGATTTTCGTAATGTTGTCTTACTCGTGGTTGATCCCTCAAGCATACACCATTACATCTTTTGGTCTGACCACTGCTATCACCGTGTTCACATGATGGTGGAAGTCTAGTAATATGGAAAATTCTAATGAGTTGTTGTTGAGCACATCAGCAGCATTTTTGTCTCCCCCATGATTCATGTTGAACATCAACCTAGTGTTGAAAACCTTGTAAGCAATGCCTTCATGTTCCGTTCATGAAGCTTATGCTTGGATGAAAGAAGTGACTTTCTCCAAGTTCACGTGCATTAGGTGTAAGTTGCCTCCATGAATTTGAGAAAGGTTTGTTTTGTTTCCCTTGGATTCATCCCAAATCGGTCATGCATACGTACAAAGTATCCCAAACCTTCTTTTTTGAATTTTTTGCCTCTAGATCTTGAAAGCCCCGTAACTTTTTTTGTGTTAGGTTTTTGGGTATTTTGAAAATGTTTAACTAAGTTCCCTAGTTAAATTCGGATGTAACTTTTCGAGTAGATGATTTTTCATATATAAAACTTTTTAAGCCGAGTTTGTATGCAAAAGTTATGCCCATTTTACAAATTTCCAAAGAGATTTTGCAAATAAAGTCGAAATTTATATTTGTAAATTTTCCCAACAACTAGACCACGTATCACATGGCAAACTTATTTTCTATTATTTTTTTGACATTTTTATCATTTTTTTATTTTTTTTAAACTGAAAAGGCGGTCCACGGGGGGGGGGGGGTTCTTGTAAGCCACCCTTTCTCCAAGAATCCGTGTCGGATACCCTGAGCTAGTTGGTTAAGCTAAACAACAACTTGGAGAGTTGGAAGATAAAAGCTTGTATGACTTAGTTCATGTTAAGGGATATCTTTTGTGCGTGTGTGTGTGTTGAAGAAAGATGATATCTCCATTGATTGGTCCTCGTGATGAGTTGTTGGATCTTTTGCCTTCTCAAGACTTTTACTTGAGTATGGGCTATCGTCAAGTCAAATCAGAACCAACGATTTTCGTAATGTTGTCTTACTCGTGGTTGATCCCTCAAGCATACACCATTACATCTTTTGGTCTGACCATTACTATCACCGTGTTCACATGATGGTGGAAGTCCAGTAATATGGAAAATTCTGATGAGTTGTTGTTGAGCCCATCAGCAGCATTTTTGTCTCCCCCATGATTCATGTTGAACATCAACCTAGTGTTGAAAACCTTGTAAGCAAAGCCTTCATTTTCCGTTCATGAAGCTTATGCTTGGATGAAAGAAGTGACTTTCTCCAAGTTCACGTGCATTAGGTGTAAGTTGCCTCCATGAATTTGAGAAAGGTTTGTTTTGTTTCCCTTGGATTCATCCCAAATCGGTCATGCATACGTACGAAGTATCCCAAACCTTTTTTTTTGAATTTTTTTGCCTCTAGATCTTGAAAGCCCCGTAACTTTTTTTGTGTTAGATTTTTGGGGATTTTGAAAATGTTTAACGGGGTTCCCCAGTTAAATTCGGATGTAACTTGTCGAGTAGATGATTTTTCATATATAAAACTTTTTAAGCCGAGTTTGTATGCAAAAGTTATGCCCATTTTACAAATTTCCAAAGAGATTTTGCAAATAAAGTCGAAATTTATATTTGTAATTTTTCCCAACAACTAGACCACATATCACATGGCAAACTTATTTTCATTTATTTTTTTGACATTTTTATCAATTTTTTATTTTTTTAAAACTGAAAAGGCGGTCCACGAGGGGGGGGGGGTTCTTGTAAGCCACCCTTTCTCCAAGAATCTGTGTCGGATACCCTGAGCTAGTTGGTTAAGCTAAACAACAACTTGGAGAGTTGGAAGATAAAAGCTTGTCTGACTTAGTTCATGTTAAGGGATATCTTTTGTGCGTGTGTTTGTTGAAGATAGATGATATCTCCATTGATTGGTCCTCGTGATCAGTTGTTGGATCTATTGCCTTGTCAAGACTTTTACTTGAGTATGGGCTATTGTCAAGTCAAATTAGAACCAACGATTTTCGTAATGTTGTCTTACTCGTGGTTGATCCCTCGAGCATACACCATTACATCTTTTGGTCTTACCATTGCTATCACCGTGTTCACATGATGGTGGAAGTCCAGTAATATGGAAAATTCTGATGAGTTGTTATTGAGCCCATCAGCAGCATTTTTGTCTCCCCCATGATTCATGTTGAACATCAACCTAGTCTTGAAAACCTTGTAAGCAATGCCTTCGTGTTCCGTTCATGAAGCTTACGCTTGGATGAAAGAAGTGACTTTCTCCAAGTTCACGTGCATTAGGTGTAAGTTGCCGCCATGAATTTGAGAAAGGTTTGTTTTGTTTCCCTTGGAATCATCCCAAATCGGTCATGCATACGTACGAAGTATCCCAAACCTTTTTTTTAATTTTTTTTGCCTCTAGATCTTGAAAGCCCCGTAACTTTTTGTGTGTTCGGATTTGGGGGATTTTGAAAATGTTTAACGGGGTTCCCCCAGTTAAATTCGGATGTAACTTTTCGAGTAGATGATTTTTCATATATAAAACTTTTTAATCCGAGCTCGTATGCAAAAGTTATGGCCATTTTACAAATTTCCAGAGAGATTTTGCAAATAAAGTCGAAATTTATATTTCTAAATTTTTCCAACAACTAGACCACATATCACATGGCAAACTTATTTTCTTTTATTTTTTTTGACATTTTTATCATTTTTTTAGTTTTTTTGAAAAATGAAAAGGCGGGCCAGGGGGGGTTCTTGTAAGCCACCCTTTCTCCAAGAATCTGTGTCGGATACCCTGAGCTAGTTGGTTAAGCTAAACAACAACTTGGAGAGTTGGAAGATAAAAGCTTGTCTGACTTAGTTCATGTTAAGGGATATCTATTGTGCGTGTGTGTGTGTTGAAGAAAGATGATATCTCCATTGATTGGTTCTCGTGATCAGTTGTTGGATCTATTGCCTTGTCAAGACTTTGACTTGAGTATGGGCTATCGTCAAATCAAATCAGAACCAACGATTTTCGTAATGTTGTCTTACTCGTGGTTGATCCCTCGAGCATACACCATTACATCTTTTGGACTGACCATTGCTATCACCGTGTTCACATGATGGTGGAAGTCCAGTAATATGGAAAATTCTGATGAGTTATTGTTGAGCCCATCAGCAGCATTTTTGTCTCCCCCATGATTCATGTTGAACATCAACCTAGTGTTGAAAACCTTGTAAGCAATGCCTTCGTGTTCCGTTCATTAGGCTTATGCTTGGATGAAAGAAGTGACTTTCTCCAAGTTCACGTGCGTTAGGTGTAAGTTGCCGCCATGAATTTGAGAAAGGATTGTTTTGTTTCCCTTGGAATCATCCCAAATCGGTCATGCATACATACGAAGTATCCCAAACCTTTTTTTGAATTTTTTTGCCTCTAGATCTTGAAAGCCCCGTAACTTTTTTTGTGTTAGGTGTTTGGGGATTTTGAAAATGTTTAACGGGGTTCCCCGAGTTAAATTCGGATGTAACTTTTTGAGTAGATGATTTTTCATATATAAAACTTTTTAATCCGAGTTCGTATGCAAAAGTTATGCCCATTTTACAAATTTCCAGAGAGATTTTGCAAATAAAGTCGAAATTTATATTTGTAAATTTTCCCAACAACTAGACCACATATCACATGGCAAACTTATTTTCTTTTATTTTTTTGACATTTTTATCTTTTTTTTATTTTTTTAAAAAACTGAAAAGGCGGTCCACAGGTGGGGGGTTTCTTGTAAGCCACCCTTTCTCCAAGAATCTGTGTCGGATACCCTGAGCTAGTTGGTTAAGGTAAACAACAACTTGGAGAGTTGGAAGATAAAAGCTTGTCTGACTTAGTTCATGTTAAGGGATATCTTTTGTGCGTGTGTGTGTGTTGAAGAAAGATGATATCTCCATTGATTGGTCCTCGTGATCAGTTGTTGGATCTATTGCCTTGTCAAGACTTTGACTTGAGTATGGGCTATCGTCAAGTCAAATCAGAACCAACGATTTTCATAATGTTGTCTTACTCGTGGTTGATCCCTCGAGCATACACCATTACATCTTTTGGACTGACCATTGCTATCACCGTGTTCACATGATGGTGGAAGTCCAGTAATATGGAAAATTCTGATGAGTTGTTGTTGAGCCCATCAGCAGCATTTTTGTCTCCCCCATGATTCATGTTGAACATCAACCTAGTGTTGAAAACCTTGTAAGCAATGCCTTCGTGTTCCGTTCATGAAGCTTATGCTTGGATGAAAGAAGTGACTTTCTCCAAGTTCACGTGCGTTAGGTGTAAGTTGCCGCCATGAATTTGAGAAAGGATTGTTTTGTTTCCCTTGGAATCATCCCAAATCGGTCATGCATACGTACGAAGTATCGCAAACCTTTTTTTGAATTTTTTTGCCTCTAGAGCTTGAAAGCCCCGTAACTTTTTTTGTGTTAGGTTTTTGGGGATTTTGAAAATGTTTAATGGGGTTCCCCTAGTTAAATTCGGATGTAACATTTCGAGTAGATGATTTTTCATATATAAAACTTTTTAATCCGATTTCGTATGCAAAAGTTATGCCCATTTTACAAATTTCCAGAGAGATTTTGCAAATAAAGTCGAAATTTATATTTGTAAATTTTTCCAACAACTAGACCACATATCACATGGCAAACTTATTTTCTTTTATTTTTTTGACATTTTTATCATTTTTTTATTTTTTTAAAAAACTAAAAAGGCGGTCCACAGGTGGGGGGTTTCTTGTAAGCCACCCTTTCTCCAAGAATCTGTGTCGGATACCCTGAGCTAGTTGGTTAAGCTAAACAACAACTTGGAGAGTTGGAAGATAAAAGCTTGTCTAACTTAGTTCATGTCAAGGGATATCTTTTGTGCGTGTGTGTGTGTTGAAGAAAGATGATATCTCCATTGATTGGTCCTCGTGATCAGTTGTTGGATCTATTGCCTTGTCAAGACTTTGACTTGAGTATGGGCTATCGTCAAATCAAATCAGAACCAACGATTTTCGTAATGTTGTCTTACTCGTGGTTGATCCCTCGAGCATACACCATTACATCTTTTGGACTGACCATTGCTATCACCGTGTTCACATGATGGTGGAAGTCCAGTAATATGGAAAATTCTGATGAGTTGTTGTTGAGCCCATCAGCAGCATTTTTGTCTCCCCCATGATTCATGTTGAACATCAACCTAGTGTTGAAAACCTTGTAAGCAATGCCTTCGTGTTCCGTTCATGAAGCTTATGCTTGGATGAAAGAAGTGACTTTCTCCAAGTTCACGTGCGTTAGGTGTAAGTTGCCGCCATGAATTTGAGAAAGGATTGTTTTGTTTCCCTTGGAATCATCCCAAATCGGTCATGCATACGTACGAAGTATCGCAAACCTTTTTTTGAATTTTTTTGCCTCTAGATCTTGAAAGCCCCGTAACTTTTTTTGTGTTAGGTTTTTGGGGATTTTGAAAATGTTTAACGGGGTTCCCCTAGTTAAATTCGGATGTAACATTTCGAGTAGATGATTTTTCATATATAAAACTTTTTAATCCGATTTCGTATGCAAAAGTTATGCCCATTTTACAAATTTCCAGAGAGATTTTGCAAATAAAGTCGAAATTTATATTTGTAAATTTTCCCAACAACTAGACCACATATCACATGGCAAACTTATTTTCTTTTATTTTTTTGACATTTTTATCATTTTTTTTATTTTTTTAAAAAACTGAAAAGGCGGTCCACAGGTGGGGGGGTTTCTTGTAAGCCACCCGTTCTCCAAGAATCTGTGTCGGATACCCTGAGCTAGTTGGTTAAGCTAAACAACAACTTGGAGAGTTGGAAGATAAAAGCTTGTCTAACTTAGTTCATGTTAAGGGATATCTTTTGTGCGTGTGTGTGTGTTGAAGAAAGATTATATCTCCACTGATTGGTCCTCGTGATCAGTTGTTGGATCTATTGCCTTGTCAAGACTTTGACTTGAGTATGGGCTATCGTCAAGTCAAATCAGAACCAACGATTTTCGTAATGTTGTCTTACTCGTGGTTGATCCCTCGAGCATACACCATTACATCTTTTGGACTGACCATTGCTATCACCATGTTCACATGATGGTGGAAGTCCAGTAATATGGAAAATTCTGATGAGTTGTTGTTGAGCCCATCAGCAGCATTTTTGTCTCCCCCATGATTCATGTTGAACATCAACCTAGTGTTGAAAACCTTGTAAGCAATGCCTTCGTATTCCGTTCATGAAGCTTATGCTTGGATGAAAGAAGTGACTTTCTCCAAATTCACGTGTGTTAGGTGTAAGTTGCCGCCATGAATTTGAGAAAGGATTGTTTTGTTTCCCTTGGAATCATCCCAAATCGGTCATGCATACGTACGAAGTATCGCAAACCTTTTTTTGAATTTTTTTTGCCTCTAGAGCTTGAAAGCCCCATAACTTTTTTTGTCTAAGGTTTTTGGGGATTTTGAAAATGTTTAACGGGGTTCCCCTAGTTAAATTCGGATGTAACATTTCGAGTAGATGATTTTTCATATATAAAACTTTTTAATCCGATTTCGTATGCAAAAGTTATGCCCATTTTACAAATTTCCAGAGAGATTTTGCAAATAAAGTCGAAATTTATATTTGTAAATTTTCCCAACTAGACCACATATCACATGGCAAACTTATTTTCTTTTATTTTTTTGACATTTTTATCATTTTTTTTATTTTTTTAAAAAACTGAAAAGGCGGTCCACAGGTGGGGGGTTTCTTGTAAGCCACCCTTTCTCCAAGAATCTGTGTCGGATACCCTGAGCTAGTTGGTTAAGCTAAACAACAACTTGGAGAGTTGGAAGATAAAAGCTTGTCTGACTTAGTTCATGTTAAGGGATATCTTTTGTGCGTGTGTGTGTGTTGAAGAAAGATGATATCTCCATTGATTGGTCCTCGTGATCAGTTGTTGGATCTATTGCCTTGTCAAGACTTTGACTTGAGTATGGGCTATCGTCAAGTCAAATTAGAACCAACGATTTTCGTAATGTTGTCTTACTCGTGGTTGATCCCTCGAGCATACACCATTACATCTTTTGGACTGACCATTGCTATCACCGTGTTCACATGATGGTGGAAGTCCAGTAATATGGAAAATTTTGATGAGTTGTTGTTGAGCCCATCAGCAGCATTTTTGTCTCCCCCATGATTCATGTTGAACATCAACCTAGTGTTGAAAACCTTGTAAGCAATGCCTTCGTGTTCCGTTCATGAAGCTTATGCTTGGATGAAAGAAGTGACTTTCTCCAAGTTCACGTGCGTTAGGTGTAAGTTGCCGCCATGAATTTGAGAAAGGATTGTTTTGTTTCCCTTGGAATCATCCCAAATCGGTCATGCATACGTACGAAGTATCCCAAACCTTTTTTTGAATTTTTTTGCCTCTAGATCTTGAAAGCCCCGTAACTTTTTTTGTGTTAGGTTTTTGGGGATTTTGAAAATGTTGAACGCGGTTCCCCTAGTTAAATTCGGATGTAACATTTCGAGTAGATGATTTTTCATATATAAAACTTTTTAATCCGATTTCGTATGCAAAAGTTATGCCCATTTTACAAATTTCCAGAGAGATTTTGCACATAAAGTCGAAATTTATATTTGTAAATTTTCCCAACAACTAGACCACATATCACATGGCAAACTTATTTTCTTTTATTTTTTGACATTTTTATCATTTTTTTACTTTTTTAAAAAACTAAAAAGGCGGTCCACAGGTGGGGGGTTTCTTGTAAGCCACCCTTTCTCCAAGAATCTGTGTCGGATACCCTGAGCTAGTTGGTTAAGCTAAACAACAACTTGGAGAGTTGGAAGATAAAAGCTTGTCTAACTTAGTTCATGTCAAGGGATATCTTTTGTGCGTGTGTGTGTGTTGAAGAAAGATTATATCTCCACTGATTGGTCCTCGTGATCAGTTGTTGGATCTATTGCCTTGTCAAGACTTTGACTTGAGTATGGGCTATCGTCAAGTCAAATCAGAACCAACGATTTTCGTAATGTTGTCTTACTCGTGGTTGATCCCTCGAGCATACACCATTACATCTTTTGGACTGACCATTGCTATCACCATGTTCACATGATGGTGGAAGTCCAGTAATATGGAAAATTCTGATGAGTTGTTGTTGAGCCCATCAGCAGCATTTTTGTCTCCCCCATGATTCATGTTGAACATCAACCTAGTGTTGAAAACCTTGTAAGCAATGCCTTCGTATTCCGTTCATGAAGCTTATGCTTGGATGAAAGAAGTGACTTTCTCCAAATTCACGTGTGTTAGGTGTAAGTTGCCGCCATGAATTTGAGAAAGGATTGTTTTGTTTCCCTTGGAATCATCCCAAATCGGTCATGCATACGTACGAAGTATCGCAAACCTTTTTTTGAATTTTTTTGCCTCTAGAGCTTGAAAGCCCCATAACTTTTTTTGTCTAAGGTTTTTGGGGATTTTGAAAATGTTTAACGGGGTTCCCCTAGTTAAATTCGGATGTAACATTTCGAGTAGATGATTTTTCATATATAAAACTTTTTAATCCGATTTCGTATGCAAAAGTTATGCCCATTTTACAAATTTCCAGAGAGATTTTGCAAATAAAGTCGAAATTTATATTTGTAAATTTTCCCAACTAGACCACATATCACATGGCAAACTTATTTTCTTTTATTTTTTTGACATTTTTATCATTTTTTTTATTTTTTTAAAAAACTGAAAAGGCGGTCCACAGGTGGGGGGTTTCTTGTAAGCCACCCTTTCTCCAAGAATCTGTGTCGGATACCCTGAGCTAGTTGGTTAAGCTAAACAACAACTTGGAGAGTTGGAAGATAAAAGCTTGTCTGACTTAGTTCATGTTAAGGGATATCTTTTGTGCGTGTGTGTGTGTTGAAGAAAGATGATATCTCCATTGATTGGTCCTCGTGATCAGTTGTTGGATCTATTGCCTTGTCAAGACTTTGACTTGAGTATGGGCTATCGTCAAGTCAAATTAGAACCAACGATTTTCGTAATGTTGTCTTACTCGTGGTTGATCCCTCGAGCATACACCATTACATCTTTTGGACTGACCATTGCTATCACCGTGTTCACATGATGGTGGAAGTCCAGTAATATGGAAAATTTTGATGAGTTGTTGTTGAGCCCATCAGCAGCATTTTTGTCTCCCCCATGATTCATGTTGAACATCAACCTAGTGTTGAAAACCTTGTAAGCAATGCCTTCGTGTTCCGTTCATGAAGCTTATGCTTGGATGAAAGAAGTGACTTTCTCCAAGTTCACGTGCGTTAGGTGTAAGTTGCCGCCATGAATTTGAGAAAGGATTGTTTTGTTTCCCTTGGAATCATCCCAAATCGGTCATGCATACGTACGAAGTATCCCAAACCTTTTTTTGAATTTTTTTGCCTCTAGATCTTGAAAGCCCCGTAACTTTTTTTGTGTTAGGTTTTTGGGGATTTTGAAAATGTTGAACGCGGTTCCCCTAGTTAAATTCGGATGTAACATTTCGAGTAGATGATTTTTCATATATAAAACTTTTTAATCCGATTTCGTATGCAAAAGTTATGCCCATTTTACAAATTTCCAGAGAGATTTTGCACATAAAGTCGAAATTTATATTTGTAAATTTTCCCAACAACTAGACCACATATCACATGGCAAACTTATTTTCTTTTATTTTTTGACATTTTTATCATTTTTTTACTTTTTTAAAAAACTAAAAAGGCGGTCCACAGGTGGGGGGTTTCTTGTAAGCCACCCTTTCTCCAAGAATCTGTGTCGGATACCCTGAGCTAGTTGGTTAAGCTAAACAACAACTTGGAGAGTTGGAAGATAAAAGCTTGTCTGACTTAGTTCATGTTAAGGGATATCTTTTGTGCGTGTGTGTGTGTTGAAGAAAGATGATATCTCCATTGATTGGTCCTCGTGATCAGTTGTTGGATCTATTGCCTTGTCAAGACTTTGACTTGAGTATGGGCTATCGTCAAGTCAAATCATAACCAACGATTTTCGTAATGTTGTCTTACTCGTGGTTGATCCCTCGAGCATACACCATTACATCTTTTGGACTGACCATTGCTATCACCGTGTTCACATGATGGTGGAAGTCCAGTAATATGGAAAATTCTGATGAGTTGTTGTTGAGCCCATCAGCAGCATTTTTGTCTCCCCCATGATTCATGTTGAACATCAACCTAGTGTTGAAAACCTTGTAAGCAATGCCTTCGTGTTCCGTTCATGAAGCTTATGCTTGGATGAAAGAAGTGACTTTCTCCAAGTTCACGTGCGTTAGGTGTAAGTTGCCGCCATGAATTTGAGAAAGGATTGTTTTGTTTCCCTTGGAATCATCCCAAATCGGTCATGCATACGTACGAAGTATCCCAAACCTTTTTTTGAATTTTTTTGCCTCTAGAGCTTGAAAGCCCCGTAACTTTTTTTGTGTTAGGTTTTTGGGGATTTTGAAAATGTTTAACGGGGTTCCCCTAGTTAAATTCGAATGTAACATTTCGAGTAGATGATTTTTCATATATAAAACTTTTTAATCCGATTTCGTATGCAAAAGTTATGCCCATTTTACAAATTTCCAGAGAGATTTTGCAAATAAAGTCGAAATTTATATTTGTAAATTTTCCCAACAACTAGACCACATATCACATGGCAAACTTATTTTCTTTTATTTTTTTGACATTTTTATCATTTTTTTTATTTTTTTAAAAAACTGAAAAGGCGGTCCACAGGTGGGGGGTTTCTTGTAAGCCACCCGTTCTCCAAGAATCTGTGTCGGATACCCTGAGCTAGTTGGTTAAGCTAAACAACAACTTGGAGAGTTGGAAGATAAAAGCTTGTCTGACTTAGTTCATGTTAAGGGATATCTTTTGTGCGTGTGTGTGTGTTGAAGAAAGATTATATCTCCATTGATTGGTCCTCGTGATCAGTTGTTGGATCTATTGCCTTGTCAAGACTTTGACTTGAGTATGGGCTATCGTCAAGTCAAATCAGAACCAACGATTTTCGTAATGTTGTCTTACTCGTGGTTGATCCCTCGAGCATACACCATTACATCTTTTGGACTGACCATTGCTATCACCGTGTTCACATGATGGTGGAAGTCCAGTAATATGGAAAATTCTGATGAGTTGTTGTTGAGCCCATCAGCAGCATTTTTGTCTCCCCCATGATTCATGTTGAACATCAACCTAGTGTTGAAAACCTTGTAAGCAATGCCTTCGTGTTCCGTTCATGAAGCTTATGCTTGGATGAAAGAAGTGACTTTCTCCAAATTCACGTGTGTTAGGTGTAAGTTGCCGCCATGAATTTGAGAAAGGATTGTTTTGTTTCCCTTGGAATCATCCCAAATCGGTCATGCATACGTACGAAGTATCGCAAACCTTTTTTTGAATTTTTTTTGCCTCTAGAGCTTGAAAGCCCCATAACTTTTTTTGTCTAAGGTTTTTGGGGATTTTGAAAATGTTTAACGGGGTTCCCCTAGTTAAATTCGGATGTAACATTTCGAGTAGATGATTTTTCATATATAAAACTTTTTAATCCGATTTCGTATGCAAAAGTTATGCCCATTTTACAAATTTCCAGAGAGATTTTGCAAATAAAGTCGAAATTTATATTTGTAAATTTTCCCAACTAGACCACATATCACATGGCAAACTTATTTTCTTTTATTTTTTTGACATTTTTATCATTTTTTTTATTTTTTTAAAAAACTGAAAAGGCGGTCCACAGGTGGGGGGTTTCTTGTAAGCCACCCTTTCTCCAAGAATCTGTGTCGGATACCCTGAGCTAGTTGGTTAAGCTAAACAACAACTTGGAGAGTTGGAAGATAAAAGCTTGTCTGACTTAGTTCATGTTAAGGGATATCTTTTGTGCGTGTGTGTGTGTTGAAGAAAGATGATATCTCCATTGATTGGTCCTCGTGATCAGTTGTTGGATCTATTGCCTTGTCAAGACTTTGACTTGAGTATGGGCTATCGTCAAGTCAAATTAGAACCAACGATTTTCGTAATGTTGTCTTACTCGTGGTTGATCCCTCGAGCATACACCATTACCTCTTTTGGACTGACCATTGCTATCACCGTGTTCACATGATGGTGGAAGTCCAGTAATATGGAAAATTTTGATGAGTTGTTGTTGAGCCCATCAGCAGCATTTTTGTCTCCCCCATGATTCATGTTGAACATCAACCTAGTGTTGAAAACCTTGTAAGCAATGCCTTCGTGTTCCGTTCATGAAGCTTATGCTTGGATGAAAGAAGTGACTTTCTCCAAGTTCACGTGCGTTAGGTGTAAGTTGCCGCCATGAATTTGAGAAAGGATTGTTTTGTTTCCCTTGGAATCATCCCAAATCGGTCATGCATACGTACGAAGTATCCCAAACCTTTTTTTGAATTTTTTTGCCTCTAGATCTTGAAAGCCCCGTAACTTTTTTTGTGTTAGGTTTTTGGGGATTTTGAAAATGTTGAACGCGGTTCCCCTAGTTAAATTCGGATGTAACATTTCGAGTAGATGATTTTTCATATATAAAACTTTTTAATCCGATTTCGTATGCAAAAGTTATGCCCATTTTACAAATTTCCAGAGAGATTTTGCACATAAAGTCGAAATTTATATTTGTAAATTTTCCCAACAACTAGACCACATATCACATGGCAAACTTATTTTCTTTTATTTTTTGACATTTTTATCATTTTTTTACTTTTTTAAAAAACTAAAAAGGCGGTCCACAGGTGGGGGGTTTCTTGTAAGCCACCCTTTCTCCAAGAATCTGTGTCGGATACCCTGAGCTAGTTGGTTAAGCTAAACAACAACTTGGAGAGTTGGAAGATAAAAGCTTGTCTGACTTAGTTCATGTTAAGGGATATCTTTTGTGCGTGTGTGTGTGTTGAAGAAAGATGATATCTCCATTGATTGGTCCTCGTGATCAGTTGTTGGATCTATTGCCTTGTCAAGACTTTGACTTGAGTATGGGCTATCGTCAAGTCAAATCAGAACCAACGATTTTCGTAATGTTGTCTTACTCGTGGTTGATCCCTCGAGCATACACCATTACATCTTTTGGACTGACCATTGCTATCACCGTGTTCACATGATGGTGGAAGTCCAGTAATATGGAAAATTTTGATGAGTTGTTGTTGAGCCCATCAGCAGCATTTTTGTCTCCCCCATGATTCATGTTGAACATCAACCTAGTGTTGAAAACCTTGTAAGCAATGCCTTCGTGTTCCATTCATGAAGCTTATGCTTGGATGAAAGAAGTGACTTTCTCCAAGTTCACGTGCGTTAGGTGTAAGTTGCCGCCATGAATTTGAGAAAGGATTGTTTTGTTTCCCTTGGAATCATCCCAAATCGGTCATGCATACGTACGAAGTATCCCAAACCTTTTTTTGAATTTTTTTGCCTCTAGATCTTGAAAGCCCCGTAACTTTTTTTGTGTTAGGTTTTAGGGGATTTTGAAAATGTTTAACGGGGTTCCCCTAGTTAAATTCGAATGTAACATTTCGAGTAGATGATTTTTCATATATAAAACTTTTTAATCCGATTTCGTATGCAAAAGTTATGCCCATTTTACAAATTTCCAAAGAGATTTTGCACATAAAGTCGAAATTTATATTTGTAAATTTTCCCAACAACTAGACCACATATCACATGGCAAACTTATTTTCTTTTATTTTTTTGACAATTTTCTCATTTTTTTACTTTTTTAAAAAACTAAGAAGGCGGTCCACAGGTGGGGGGTTTCTTGTAAGCCACCCTTTCTCCAAGAATCTGTGTCGGATACCCTGAGCTAGTTGGTTAAGTTAAACAACAACTTGGAGAGTTGGAAGATAAAAGCTTGTCTGACTTAGTTCATGTTAAGGGATATCTTTTGTGCGTGTGTGTGTGTTGAAGAAAGATGATATCTCCATTGATTGGTCCTCGTGATCAGTTGTTGGATCTATTGCCTTGTCAAGACTTTGACTTGAGTATGGGCTATCGTCAAGTCAAATCATAACCAACGATTTTCGTAATGTTGTCTTACTCGTGGTTGATCCCTCGAGCATACACCATTACATCTTTTGGACTGACCATTGCTATCACCGTGTTCACATGATGGTGGAAGTCCAGTAATATGGAAAATTCTGATGAGTTGTTGTTGAGCCCATCAGCAGCATTTTTGTCTCCCCCATGATTCATGTTGAACATCAACCTAGTGTTGAAAACCTTGTAAGCAATGCCTTCGTGTTCCGTTCATGAAGCTTATGCTTGGATGAAAGAAGTGACTTTCTCCAAGTTCACGTGCGTTAGGTGTAAGTTGCCGCCATGAATTTGAGAAAGGATTGTTTTGTTTCCCTTGGAATCATCCCAAATCGGTCATGCATACGTACGAAGTATCCCAAACCTTTTTTTGAATTTTTTTGCCTCTAGATCTTGAAAGCCCCGTAACTTTTTTTGTGTTAGGTTTTTGGGGATTTTGAAAATGTTTAACGGGGTTCCCCTAGTTAAATTCGAATGTAACATTTCGAGTAGATGATTTTTCATATATAAAACTTTTTAATCCGATTTCGTATGCAAAAGTTATGCCCATTTTACAAATTTCCAAAGAGATTTTGCACATAAAGTCGAAATTTATATTTGTAAATTTTCCCAACAACTAGACCACATATCACATGGCAAACTTATTTTCTTTTATTTTTTTGACAATTTTATCATTTTTTTACTTTTTTAAAAAACTAAGAAGGCGGTCCACAGGTGGGGGGTTTCTTGTAAGCCACCCTTTCTCCAAGAATCTGTGTCGGATACCCTGAGCTAGTTGGTTAAGCTAAACAACAACTTGGAGAGTTGGAAGATAAAAGCTTGTCTGACTTAGTTCATGTTAAGGGATATCTTTTGTGCGTGTGTGTGTGTTGAAGAAAGATGATATCTCCATTGATTGGTCCTCGTGATCAGTTGTTGGATCTATTGCCTTGTCAAGACTTTGACTTGAGTATGGGCTATCGTCAAGTCAAATCATAACCAACGATTTTCGTAATGTTGTCTTACTCGTGGTTGATCCCTTGAGCATACACCATTACATCTTTTGGACTGACCATTGCTATCACCGTGTTCACATGATGGTGGAAGTCCAGTAATATGGAAAATTCTGATGAGTTGTTGTTGAGCCCATCAGCAGCATTTTTGTCTCCCCCATGATTCATGTTGAACATCAACCTAGTGTTGAAAACCTTGTAAGCAATGCCTTCGTGTTCCGTTCATGAAGCTTATGCTTGGATGAAAGAAGTGACTTTCTCCAAGTTCACGTGCGTTAGGTGTAAGTTGCCGCCATGAATTTGAGAAAGGATTGTTTTGTTTCCCTTGGAATCATCCCAAATCGGTCATGCATACGTACGAAGTATCCCAAACCTTTTTTTGAATTTTTTTGCCTCTAGAGCTTGAAAGCCCCGTAACTTTTTTGTGTTAGGTTTTTGGGGATTTTGAAAATGTTTAATGGGGTTCCCCCAGTTAAATTCGGATGTAACTTTTTGAGTAGATGATTTTTCATATATAAAACTTTTTAATCCGAGTTCGTATGCAAAAGTTATGCCCATTTTACAAATTTCCAGAGAGATTTTGCAAATAAAGCCGAAATTTATATTTGTAAATTTTCCCAACAACTAGACCACATATCACATGGCAAACTTATTTTCTTTTATTTTTTTGACATTTTTATCATTTTTTTATTTTTTTTAAAAACTGAAAAGGCGGTCCACAGGTGGGGGGTTTCTTGTAAGCCGCCCTTTCTCCAAGAATCTGTGTCGGATACCCTGAGCTAGTTGGTTAAGCTAAACAACAACTTGGAGAGTTGGAAGATAAAAGCTTGTCTGACTTAGTTCATGTTAAGGGATATCTTTTGTGCGTGTGTGTGTGTTGAAGAAAGATTATATCTCCATTGATTGGTCCTCGTGATCAGTTGTTGGATCTATTGCCTTGTCAAGACTTTGACTTGAGTATGGGCTATCGTCAAGTCAAATCAGAACCAACGATTTTCGTAATGTTGTCTTACTCGTGGTTGATCCCTCGAGCATACACCATTACATCTTTTGGACTGACCATTGCTATCACCGTGTTCACATGATGGTGGAAGTCCAGTAATATGGAAAATTCTGATGAGTTGTTGTTGAGCCCATCAGCAGCATTTTTGTCTCCCCCATGATTCATGTTGAACATCAACCTAGTGTTGAAAACCTTGTAAGCAATGCCTTCGTGTTCCGTTCATGAAGCTTATGCTTGGATGAAAAAAGTGACTTTCTCCAAGTTCACGTGCGTTAGGTGTAAGTTGCCGCCATGAATTTGAGAAAGGATTGTTTTGTTTCCCTTGGAATCATCCCAAATCGGTCATGCATACGTACGAAGTATCCCAAACCTTTTTTTGAATTTTTTTGCCTCTAGAGCTTGAAAGCCCCGTAACTTTTTTTGTGTTAGGTTTTTGGGGATTTTGAAAATGTTTAACGGGGTTCCCCCAGTTAAATTCGGATGTAACTTTTTGAGTAGATGATTTTTCATATATAAAACTTTTTAATCCGAGTTCGTATGCAAAAGTTATGCCCATTTTACAAATTTCCAGAGAGATTTTGCAAATAAAGCCGAAATTTATATTTGTAAATTTTCCCAACAACTAGACCACATATCACATGGCAAACTTATTTTCTTTTATTTTTTTGACACTTTTATCATTTTTTTATTTTTTTTTAAAACTGAAAAGGCGGTCCACAGGTGGGGGGTTTCTTGTAAGCCGCCCTTTCTCCAAGAATCTGTGTCGGATACCCTGAGCTAGTTGGTTAAGCTAAACAACAACTTGGAGAGTTGGAAGATAAAAGCTTGTCTGACTTAGTTCATGTTAAGGGATATCTTTTGTGCGTGTGTGTGTGTTGAAGAAAGATTATATCTCCATTGATTGGTCCTCGTGATCAGTTGTTGGATCTATTGCCTTGTCAAGACTTTGACTTGAGTATGGGCTATCGTCAAGTCAAATCAGAACCAACGATTTTCGTAATGTTGTCTTACTCGTGGTTGATCCCTCGAGCATACACCATTACATCTTTTGGACTGACCATTGCTATCACCGTGTTCACATGATGGTGGAAGTCCAGTAATATGGAAAATTCTGATGAGTTGTTGTTGAGCCCATCAGCAGCATTTTTGTCTCCCCCATGATTCATGTTGAACATCAACCTAGTGTTGAAAACCTTGTAAGCAATGCCTTCGTGTTCCGTTCATGAAGCTTATGCTTGGATGAAAGAAGTGACTTTCTCCAAGTTCACGTGCGTTAGGTGTAAGTTGCCGCCATGAATTTGAGAAAGGATTGTTTTGTTTCCCTTGGAATCATCCCAAATCGGTCATGCATACGTACGAAGTATCCCAAACCTTTTTTTGAATTTTTTTGCCTCTAGATCTTGAAAGCCCCGTAACTTTTTTTGTTTTAGGTTTTTGGGGATTTTGAAAATGTTTAACGGGGTTCCCCTAGTTAAATTCGGATGTAACATTTCGAGTAGATGATTTTTCATATATAAAACTTTTTAATCCGATTTCGTATGCAAAAGTTATGCCCATTTTACAAATTTCCAGAGAGATTTTGCAAATAAAGTCGAAATTTATATTTGTAAATTTTCCCAACAACTAGACCACATATCACATGGCAAACTTATTTTCTTTTATTTTTTTGACATTTTTATCTTTTTTTTATTTTTCTAAAAAACTAAAAAGGCGGTCCACAGGTGGGGGGTTTCTTGTAAGCCACCCTTTCTCCAAGAATCTGTGTGGGATACCCTGAGCTAGTTGGTTAAGCTAAACAACAACTTGGAGAGTTGGAAGATAAAAGCTTGTCTGACTTAGTTCATGTTAAGGGATATCTTTTGTGCGTGTGTGTGTGTTGAAGAAAGATGATATCTCCATTGATTGGTCCTCGTGATCAGTTGTTGGATCTATTGTGTGACGCCCGGATAATCAAGCTACAGTAACCCTCTAGTAATGATGCCTTGTCACCACTGTTACTGTTGTTAATCTCGCGTTAGATCGAAACTGGTTCGAATTCAAAATTCAAAATCAGGGAAACAATAAAAGTTTTCAAACTTTAAAACTAAAATGTTAAAAATGGGACAACTAAATCCTAGGTAATAATGGTGGAGAAACCACACTTGTATAAAATGCGTGAATACTCAAAAATGAATAAAACAACAGCAAAATAAATTAATTAAATGCCTTTTGTATTTTGTAAAATATTAAACTATTTTATTTAGCTGTCCAAATTAATGTGGCAGTGGCATATTTGGTAATGTCAAATACAGTGCCATTTTGGTATTCCGCTAACACAAGAATAAATTGAAACTAAAAGAAAACATTACAGGAAATATGAATAAAAGGTAAAGGAAAAACAGAAAACAAAACAAAAGAAAGCCCCCCCCCCCAATGGGCCAGGCCCAGCTGTCCACTGCGCCGACCGGCCCACCGGCCCAGCCGCCCACCCATAAGCTCCCCCCGGGGTCAAACCCTAGCGCACACCCCCCACGATCCCCCCCCCCACGACCCCCCCCTCTCCCTCGTCTCCTCCCTCTGCCCCTCCCCCGATCCAGATCGGGATCGGGCAGCGCCCAGCCCCGTGCGCCTCCTGCCTCCCGCCCCGTCGCCCGCTCTCCGACTCCTCCCACACAGCGCCCCCCCTCGACACGAGCTGGATCGGGGGCTGGATCCCGCGCCACCCCGAGCCCCGACGACCGCACCCCGTCCGCTGCCGCTCGAAGGCCTCCTCGACTCGCCGGACCGCTCCGCCATCGCCGGAGCCCTACCCCGCCGGACTGCATCCCCTGCGCCGCGTCGTCTCCGCCCGCCTCCTCGCCCCCCTGCTGCCCCTGACCCTACGGATCCACGGTGAGGCCCCCGGCCTCTCTTCCTCCCGGCTCCTCGCGTCGTCCCGCAGCCGTGCACGAGCACCACCGCGTTGGCCATGCCGTCGCCCGCGTCCCTGGCCGCCCGACTGCGCGCCAGGCCAAGCCCCCTCCTCCACGCGCACGCCTCGTGCCCTGCGCGCGCGGCAGCCCAGGCCCGGCTCGCCGTGCCGTCGCTCCCCGCTGTCCCCGCGCATGCCTTTCCGCTCACCGGCTCCTGTCCGCTGCGCCTGGCAGCGCTCGCCTGGGCCGCCCCTTGCCACGCCCAGCCCCTCACCGCTGCCGCCCTGGAACCCCCTTTGCTCGCCGTGGCCTACACCTCTGCCGGCCCCGCCTCGCTATGCCGTCGTGCTCCGGTGGCCTCGCCCCGTCGCCCTTGGTTGGGCTCGGCCCCGAGCGGGTGGCGCCCGCCACCGCTAACTCAGCGCCCGTTAACCACCCCCTGTGCCTATGACAAGGGGGCCCCGCACCAGAACGATAAAAAAAAGAACTTAAAAATAAATAATTAACTAAATAAGTAAATAAAAATGTTAATTAATTAATTGACTTAATTAACTTAATTAATCCTGTTGAATTAAACTAATTAAACATTAGATACCTAATTAACTAATTAAACTGATTAATAGATTAATTAGGTTATTGTAACTATGACACACGGGACCCACCTGCAGGGTTGACCTAGTCAACCTTTGGTCCTGCTGACATCATGCTGATGTCACGCTGACATCATAATTGCAATTTCTAAATTAATTTAATTATGCTAATTTCTAGAAAATGATTTAAAATCCTTAAAAATTAATATAAAATAATCCGTAGCTCGGATGAAAATACTTTGTACATGAAAGTTGCTCAGAACGACGAGACGAATCCGGATACGCAGCCTGTTCGTCCACCGCACATCCCTAGCATAGCAAACATGCAACTTTCCCCCCTCCGGTTCGTCTGTCCGAAAACGCGAAACACCGGGGATACTTTCCCGGATGTCATCCCCCTTCACCGGTATCACCTACTACCGCGTTAGGGCACCTCTAACGCCGTTACTTGTCATGTCATGCATCACTATGCATATGCTTGCATTATATTTATTGTTTCTTCCCCCTCTTCTCTCGCTAGACACCGAGACCGACGCCGCTGCTACCCAGTACGACTGCGGAGTTGACGACCCCTCTCTCTTGCCGGAGCAACCAGGCAAGCCCCCCCTTTGATCACCAGATATCGCCTACTCTTCTCTATACTGCTTGCATTAGAGTAGTGTAGCATGTTACTGCTTCCCGTTAATCCTATGCTGATGCATAGCCTGTCCTTGCTACTACTTTTGTTACCTTTACCTACAATCCTAATGCTTAGTATAGGATGCTAGTATTTTCATCAGTGGCCCTACATCCTTGTCCGTCTGCCATGCTATACTATCGGGCCGTGATCACTCGGGAGTTGATCACGGGAATATACTATATGCTTTATACATGATACACATGGTGACTAAAGACGGGTCGGCTTGTGGAGCACCCGCGAGTGATTCACGGATTGGGGGCTGAAAGGACCTTTGTCCCAACGGCCCTCTGTGTGGATCTTTGAGGCGGAGCGACAAGGCAGGTTCCGACCACCTAGGAGAGAGGTGGGCCTGGCCCTGGTCGGCGTTTGCGGATACTTAACACGCTTAACGAGATCTGGGTATTTGATCTGAGTCTGGCCATTTGGTCTATACGCACTAACCATCTACGCGGGAGTAGTTATGGGTATCCCGGCGTCGTGGTATCAGCCGAAGCCTTCGTGACGTCAGCGACTGAGTGGCGCGCGCCGGATTGGACTGGAAGGCCACTAGGCTAGGTCTGCTTTCGGCCGCGTTCGCAACGTGCAGGTGTGCTATGGGCGATGGGCCTAGACCCCGGTGCGCTTAGGTTTAGACCGGCGTGCTGACCTCTCTGTTGTGCCTAGGTGGGGCTGCGACGTGTTGATCTTCCAGGGCCGGGCATGACCCAGGAAAGTGTGTCCGGCCAAATGGGATCGAGCGTGTTGGGGTATGTGGTGCACCCCTGCAGGGAAGTTAATCTATTCGAATAGCCGTGATCTTCGGTAACAGGACGACTTGGAGTTGTATCTTGACCTTATGACAACTAGAACCGGATACTTAATAAGACACACCCTTCCAAGTGCCAGATACAACCGGTGCTCGCTCTCTCACAGGGCGACGAGGGGAGGATCATCGGTTAGGATTATGCTATGCGATGCGGCTTGGAGGACTTCAGTCTACTCTCTTCTACATGATGCAAGACGGAGGCTGCCAGAAGCGTAGTCTTCGAAAGGATTAGCTATCCCCCTCTTATTCTGGCTTTCTGCAGTTCAATGCACCGATATGGCCCTTTACACATTTACCCATGCATATGTAGTGTAGCTTCTTGCTTGCGAGTACTTTGGATGAGTACTCACGGTTGCTTTCTCCTTCTTTCCCTCTATCCCTTCTACCTGGTTGTCGCAACCAGATGTTGGAGCCCAGGAGCCAGACACCACGGTCGACGACGACCCCTACTACACCGGAGGTGCCTACTACTACGTGATGCCCGCTGACGACGACCAGGAGTAGTTAGGAGGATCCCAGGCAGGAGGCCTGCGCCTCTTTCGATCTGTATCCCAGTTTGTGCTAGCCTTCTTAAGGCAAACTTGCTTAACTTATGTCTGTGCTCAGATATTGTTGCTACCGCTGACTCGTCTATGATCGAGTTCTTGTATTCGAGCCCTCGAGGCCCCTGGCTTGTAATATGATGCTTGTATGACTTATTTTATTTGTAGAGTTGTGTTGTGATATCTTCCCGTGAGTCCCTGATCTTGATCGTACACGTTTGCGTGTATGATTAGTGTACGATTAAATCGGGGGCGTCACAAGTTGGTATCAGAGCCAACTGCCTGTAGGAATCCCCTTTCCAACTCCTTGGCCGAAGTTGAGTCTAGTCGATGAAAACTGTTTTTCTAACATGGCGGTGCAGCCCATGGGCCCACGTCGCCATCTGGGTGGTATTAGGATCTTTTACTCCTCGAACCTTACTCTGGGACTCTGATCTCTCTTCTATTCGGGTTTAATAAATTTACTAAAAAATCTAACTTAGGTTCTCGAAAATACTTTCTCCCGGAGAACCCCCTTCAGTCCAGACGATCGTCGGCTGCACTAGAGGATTTCGAAGATACTCTCCGATATTCTGTTGAAACCTTATGCCGTTGCTTTTGCAAGTCCCTACCACCGAAATATCCCTATGGATAAGTATTTAGACCTGACGTGCTTACCTTTATTCCCAGTCGATCTTGTTATTATAAGATACCCCGAGAATACTTTGTGCCTACTGCCTTGCAGTTCTTTGCCACATGCATACCACTATGGATAATTACTCGCATTTATCGAGTATCCGCTCATCCCCAGATATTCATGCAGTTCACAAAATTCTTCGAAATACCATTCGGTCTTCCGAAAATCCTGAGCAACCTATTGCTCCTGAAATTCTTGCTTGCTTGCATTATGGTTAATCTCATAAGTATAGTAATCTTATTGGCTACCTTTGTCAATATCATTTTGAGTCCATTGACTCAATATGTTGCGAATTCTCGCAATCCTCACTCAGATCGTAGAATTCATCCTTCCAGCTCAGATGTCATTTAAAACGTGAGCTGGTCCTCGGCCAATCAGATTGCCATCGATTGTACGCCTAAGTCTATTCAACTTGTCCGTCCTTGATCAAAGCGTTTGCTCCTGATCCCTTGATTTGAAAATCATAATTCCTTTGTTATTTAAACGTTGAATTATTCAGATGTTCTGTAAAATGATGCATTTGCATTCTTTCTTCCTCTGATTGGGTATCGATACTCACATGAGCTCCATTGTGGGTCACCATATCCACTGTTGGATTATTATCCGACAATGCCCTTCATAATTAATCACCTTGTGAGTTCTTTCTCTGATACATAATGCCTTTGGTAATTTGTATCCTCTCCTTTTGCCAACCATGCTCTGCTTTCGAGCTGGTAATATTTACTCATGAAACTTGTGGTATATGTTTCTAAGAAGCCCCTATGGGTTGAACATATGCCTTCTCTAAAACTGCGTGAACTCGAAAGTATTCACGGGTCATACTCCTCTGATAATTCACCGGGTAGGTTTTGACACTGAAATCAGTTTTATCTAGAGCAGTGAATGAAAGGTTATGCATTGAAGAAGTGGGAGTCGACCTTGAACTTGTGTTCATGCCCATGGACACGATGTATATCCTATCATGGAAGCTTCTTGCAATAATAACTATCCTCCTTGATATAATATCATTTGGTATCTGTGAATTGATCCTTGCAATCGTGGTTCCGACCATATGTTCTTCTTTGACCCCATTTCTCGGGCAAGTTTAAGCACTTGTCTTGTGTGGACCAATACACCAGTCCAACCTTTACTTTGATCTACCATCGAGTATTACACCCTGGTATCTCGGGAATATCATGGGACATCATAACTTCTTATGGGTTCTTCATAAACCATTATCACTCGCCGGATCCAATTGTTCCTAGGTTCTGGGTTGTCGTCAACCGAGAACATCAAATAGTGAATCGAGTCCGCACTCTGATTCAATAACTCTTAAGTAAATTTTGTTGCTTACGAGTTAATATTCATTTAAGTCATTCCTAGCCTGATCGGCTATATCATCATTGTGCTAAATTTTAACTGTGCTACCTGGTCCTTCACGGAGCACAATTCTCGACGATGAGCTAAGCTTACGTCGATTTTCCTCATCATATCATTTCTCCCTGAACAGCAAACTTGATTTCGAGTTCGTGTCATACCCATGGTTCCAATAACCATTCGCTTCATCATTCCTTTCACTTGATGTCATCGCCGATCGATTACATCTTCGTGGAGCCTCTCGACTAAATTTGTCGTGGTCATCAAACAACATTTTGATTCCTTCTAGAATATCAACCAAATGTATGATGACATGTAACCATCCTTGTCCCTCGATGATTTGTGTTATCACCGACAACATTATTGCTTTCCCTCCAACACAAACTTGTTCGTGTTTTGTGTTATACCTGGAGACCCGTGCTATCCAGCAATTATTCTTCGATACCTTGGAGTATTACCATCTTTTATGTCCAGAATGTCGTGAGAATTTCACCACCTCCTAAGAATTCTTGATACAGGTAATACTTATCACCATCACCATTCTTCCTTGGTCCCCGTGTTGGATCTAACCGGGATACAAACAGGTGAATGGTGCTGTTTGGATTCTGCCCTTCTAGCAACCCTATTGCTTTGAAGTTAATGGTCGGCCGTTCGTTCTTAGACTATTGATTATTGAATCACCATTCTGACATTGGTCGTGCAACCCAACCCATATTTTGGGCGCACCTTTCAACCAATGTTTAATTGTGTATGTTTTCCGTGACCATACTTCCTTATATCATTTGATCTGACAAATGTTATCTCCTTGTTCACTTAATTGTGGAAATCCATCTTTTGTTAATCTTGATGAATTGTTGCTGATTCCATCAGCCACCTCCTCATTCTATCCTTGATTTAATAATGACCTCATGATTCGGAACTTGCTTCCACAGTTCAATTCCCGAGAATCTTACAATGTCGTCTCGTCAATTTGTCTTGCACCTTTTCTTCTCAGGCATCTTGAGTCTGAGGTTTCCTAACACCGATCAGATCGGAATCTCGATCAGATATGATGGTTGGAACATACTTTCAAGAGTTATAACATTGATCCTCATATGACCCGGTAAGGTGATGTCGTGCCTAGCACACCTGGCCGGTTGGCCCTATTGTTATAGATTCCTTTTCAGCAAGGTTATCCATTCGTCTATGAGGAAATTATAAGACTTATTCTACAAGTTATTCCTGATGGATCCTTTGTGTTTCCAAAGTCTGATCTTCACCTGATGACCATGTCAATGCTATCTCGAAGCACGTCTATGGTACTCCGATTTTCAACAAGACCATTTGAAGCCCAATGCTAAATGTTTCCTGCTCAATTATCCAAACACCACTGTATGGGTAATGTCATGAAATTTCTCTCCCCTACCTAAAGAGTTTTCTACATTATATCCTGTCATGGATATCATACTCTGCTTGTCCTTGGGAAGGATATACCCTTGAAATATGTGTTTAAACACATTTTCCTTTCCATTTTCTGTTTAAATCTGATAATCATATTTTCCTTTCCATTGGTTGGTTTAACGTTTCTTGTGATCTATATGATCTAATCAGTAACATTCTCCTGCTTATGTAAACACCTCGTTGTACAATGCTGTTAGTAACACCCTGTTACTATTGTTGGTGACATCCCGGTAACCACCGATGGACGAGAACTTTGCCTATTGGTCTGCCTCGTTTCAACGAGCAGGAAAATGGTTCTCCTCGTCCCTAGCCCTTGGTACCGACTTTGTTGCCGACATAACTGATAGGCTACTCTCTGACATGTCTTGCTATCATGGCCGTGCCAGATGTCGACGCCCTTCCTACTTTAACCACATGGTGGGCCCATAACCCACAGTTCCACAGGATCGAAACCTGACTCTCCTATACACCCCCTGTTTTTAAGGTTGTTCCTCGCACCTGGACTCATATGTAATTCACGAGCCACCTTCCGTGTGATCCTCAATCCTGGTATTAAACACAATACTTGTTTCCGTTGCTTTGAACCCCTTTCACACTCTGTTTCAGGCAACGAACGATTGCCTACCCGCTTGAAACTTCTCATGGTACCCCCTACTTTACTCTCGATATTTTCTTAAGTTTTAGTTCGAGAGTTACTTTCCGCCACCTTCCCCGATGTTAACTACCAGATAGTCAACCTTGCAGAGGTTCGTTCTCCCGGAATATACCCACCCTTTATTCTTTCATAAGTACGATTGAGTTCTCGAAGAAAGGAAGCCGACTTCATCATGATGACTGAAGCCTAGGGATGAAGACATCAATGTTATGGATCGACCTCTTCGAGAAGAGCAACAACGATCAAGAAGAATCACTAGGATTTCGTAACCTATTCTTCCCCCTTACACACCTCTTAAATCTCGGGACGAGATTTCTTGTAGTGGAGGAGAATTGTGACGCCCGGATAATCAAGCTACAGTAACCCTCTAGTAATGATGCCTTGTCACCACTGTTACTGTTGTTAATCTCGCGTTAGATCGAAACCGGTTCGAATTCAAAATTCAAAATCAGGGAAACAATAAAAGTTTTCAAACTTTAAAACTAAAATGTTAAAAATGGGACAACTAAATCCTAGGTAATAATGGTGGAGAAACCACACTTGTATAAAATGCGTGAATACTCAAAAATGAATAAAACAACAGCAAAATAAATTAATTAAATGCCTTTTGTATTTTGTAAAATATTAAACTATTTTATTTAGCTGTCCAAATTAATGTGGCAGTGGCATATTTGGTAATGTCAAATACAGTGCCATTTTGGTATTTCGCTAACACAAGAATAAATTGAAACTAAAAGAAAACATTACAGGAAATATGAATAAAAGGTAAAGGCAAAACAGAAAACAAAACAAAAGAAAGGGCCCCCCCCAATGGGCCAGGCCCAGCTGTCCACTGCGCCGACCGGCCCACCGGCCCAGCCGCCCACCCATAAGCTCCCCCCGGGGTCAAACCCTAGCGCACACCCCCCCACGATCCCCCCCCCACGACCCCCCCCTCTCCCTCGTCTCCTCCCTCTGCCCCTCCCCCGATCCAGATCGGGATCGGGCAGCGCCCAGCCCCGTGCGCCTCCTGCCTCCCGCCCCGTCGCCCGCTCTCCGACTCCTCCCACACAGCGCCCCCCCTCGACACGAGCTGGATCGGGGGCTGGATCCCGCGCCACCCCGAGCCCCGACGACCGCACCCCGTCCGCTGCCGCTCGAAGGCCTCCTCGACTCGCCGGACCGCTCCGCCATCGCCGGAGCCCTACCCCGCCGGACTGCATCCCCTGCGCCGCGTCGTCTCCGCCCGCCTCCTCGCCCCCCCTGTTGCCCGTGACCCTACGGATCCACGGTGAGGCCCCCGGCCTCTCTTCCTCCCGGCTCCTCGCGTCGTCCCGCAGCCGTGCACGAGCACCACCGCGTCGTCCATGCCGTCGCCCGCGTCCCTGGCCGCCCGACTGCGCGCCAGGCCAAGCCCCCTCCTCCCCGCGCACGCCTCGTGCCCTGCGCGCGCAGCAGCCCAGGCCCGGCTCGCCGTGCCGTCGCTCCCCGCTGTCCCCGCGCATGCCTTTCCGCTCACCGGCTCCTGTCCGCTGCGCCTGGCAGCGCTCGCCTGGGCCGCCCCTTGCCACGCCCAGCCCCTCACCGCTGCCGGCCTGGAACCCCCTTTGCTCGCCGTGGCCTACACCTCTGCCGGCCCCGCCTCGCTATGCCGTCGTGCTCCGGTGGCCTCGCCCCGTCGCCCTTGGTTGGGCTCGGCCCCGAGCGGGTGGCGCCCGCCACCGCTAACTCAGCGCCCGTTAACCACCCCCTGTGCCTATGACAAGGGGGCCCCGCACCAGAACGATAAAAAAAGAACTTAAAAATAAATAATTAACTAAATAAGTAAATAAAAATGTTAATTAATTAATTGACTTAATTAACTTAATTAATCCTGTTGAATTAAACTAATTAAACATTAGATACCTAATTAACTAATTAAACTGATTAATAGATTAATTAGGTTATTGTAACTATGACACACGGGACCCACCTGCAGGGTTGACCTAGTCAACCTTTGGTCCTGCTGACATCATGCTGATGTCACGCTGACATCATAATTGCAATTTCTAAATTAATTTAATTATGCTAATTTCTAGAAAATGATTTAAAATCCTTAAAAATTAATATAAAATAATCCGTAGCTCGGATGAAAATACTTTGTACATGAAAGTTGCTCAGAACGACGAGACGAATCCGGATACGCAGCCTGTTCGTCCACCGCACATCCCTAGCATAGCAAACACGCAACTTGCCCCCTCCGGTTCGTCTGTCCGAAAACGCGAAACACCGGGGATACTTTCCCGGATGTCATCCCCCTTCACCGGTATCACCTACTACCGCGTTAGGGCACCTCTAACGCCGTTACTTGTCATGTCATGCATCACTATGCATATGCTTGCATTATATTTATTGTTTCTTCCCCCTCTTCTCTCGCTAGACACCGAGACCGACGCCGCTGCTACCCAGTACGACTGCGGAGTTGACGACCCCTCTCTCTTGCCGGAGCAACCAGGCAAGCCCCCCCTTTGATCACCAGATATCGCCTACTCTTCTCTATACTGCTTGCATTAGAGTAGTGTAGCATGTTACTGCTTCCCGTTAATCCTATACTGATGCATAGCCTGTCCTTGCTACTACTGTTGTTACCTTTACCTGTAATCCTAATGCTTAGTATAGGATGCTAGTATTTTCATCAGTGGCCCTACATCCTTGTCCGTCTGCCATGCTATACTATCGGGCCGTGATCACTCGGGAGTTGATCACGGGAATATACTATATGCTTTATACATGATACACGTGGTGACTAAAGACGGGTCGGCTTGTGGAGCACCCGTGAGTGATTCACGGATTGGGGGCTGAAAGGACCTTTGTCCCAACGGCCCTCTGTGTGGATCTTTGAGGCGGAGCGACAGGGCAGGTTCCGACCACCTAGGAGAGAGGTGGGCCTGGCCCTGGTCGGCGTTCGCGGATACTTAACACGCTTAACGAGATCTGGGTATTTGATCTGAGTCTGGCCATTTGGTCTATACGCACTAACCATCTACGCGGGAGTAGTTATGGGTATCCCGGCATCGTGGTATCAGCCGAAGCCTTCGTGACGTCAGCGACTGAGTGGCGCGCGCCGGATTGGACTGGAAGGCCACTAGGCTAGGTCTGCTTTCGGCCGCGTTCGCAACGTGCAGGTGTGCTATGGGCGATGGGCCCAGACCCCTGTGCGCTTAGGTTTAGACCGGCGTGCTGACCTCTCTGTTGTGCCTAGGTGGGGCTGGGACGTGTTGATCTTCCAAGGCCGGGCATGACCCAGGAAAGTGTGTCCGGCCAAATGGGATCGAGCGTGTTGGGGTATGTGGTGCACCCCTGCAGGGAAGTTAATCTATTCGAATAGCCGTGATCTTCGGTAACAGGACGACTTGGAGTTGTATCTTGACCTTATGACAACTAGAACCGGATACTTAATAAAACACACCCTTCCAAGTGCCAGATACAACCGGTGGTCGCTCTCTCACAGGGCGACGAGGGGAGGATCATCGGTTAGGATTATGCTATGCGATGCGGCTTGGAGGACTTCAGTCTACTCTCTTCTGCATGATGCAAGACGGAGGCTGCCAGAAGCGTAGTCTTCGAAAGGATTAGCTATCCCCCTCTTATTCTGGCTTTCTGCAGTTCAATCCATCGATATGGCCCTTTACACATTTACCCATGCATATGTAGTGTAGCTTCTTGCTAGCGAGTACTTTGGATGAGTACTCACGGTTGCTTTCTCCTTCTTTCCCTCTATCCCTTCTACCTGGTTGTCGCAACCAGATGTTGGAGCCCAGGAGCCAGACGCCACCGTCGACGACGACCCCTACTACACCGGAGGTGCCTACTACTACGTGATGCCCGCTGACGACGACCAGGAGTAGTTAGAAGGATCCCAGGCTGGAGGCCTGCGCCTCTTTCGATCTGTATCCCAGTTTGTGCTAGCCTTCTTAAGGCAAACTTGCTTAACTTATGTCTGTACTCAGATATTGTTGCTACCGCTGACTCGTCTATGATCGAGTTCTTGTATTCGAGCCCTCGAGGCCCCTGGCTTGTAATATGATGCTTGTATGACTTATTTTATTTGTAGAGTTGTGTTGTGATATCTTCCCGTGAGTCCCTGATCTTGATCGTACACGTTTGCGTGTATGATTAGTGTACGATTAAATCGGGGGCGTCACATATTGCCTTGTCAAGACTTTGACTTGAGTATGGGCTATCGTCAAGTCAAATCAGAACCAACGATTTTCGTAATGTTGTCTTACTCGTGGTTGATCCCTCGAGCATACACCATTACATCTTTTGGACTGACCATTTCTATCACCGTGTTCACATGATGGTGGAAGTCCAGTAATATGGAAAATTCTGATGAGTTGTTGTTGAGCCCATCAGCAGCATTTTTGTCTCCCCCATGATTCATGTTGAACATCAACCTAGTGTTGAAAACCTTGTAAGCAATGCCTTCGTGTTCCGTTCATGAAGCTTATGCTTGGATGAAAGAAGTGACTTTCTCCAAGTTCACGTGCGTTAGGTGTAAGTTGCCGCCATGAATTTGAGAAAGGATTGTTTTGTTTCCCTTGGAATCATCCCAAATCGGTCATGCATACGTACGAAGTATCCCAAACCTTTTTTTGAATTTTTTTGCCTCTAGATCTTGAAAGCCCCGTAACTTGTTTTGTGTTAGGTTTTTGGGGTTTCGAAAATGTTTAACGGGGTTCCCCTAGTTATATTCGGATGTAACATTTCGAGTAGATGATTTTTCATATATAAAACTTTTTAATCCGATTTCGTATGCAAAAGTTATGCCCATTTTACAAATTTCCAGAGAGATTTTGCACATAAAGTCGAAATTTATATTTGTAAATTTTCCCAACAACTAGACCACATATCACATGGCAAACTTATTTTCTTTTATTTTTTTGACATTTTAATCATTTTTTTACTTTTTTAAAAAACTGAAAAGGCGGTCCACAGGTGGGGGGTTTCTTGTAAGCCACCCTTTCTCCAAGAATCTGTGTCGGATACCCTGAGCTAGTTGGTTAAGCTAAACAACAACTTGGAGAGTTGGAAGATAAAAGCTTGTCTGACTTAGTTCATGTTAAGGGATATCTTTTGTGCGTGTGTGTGTGTTGAAGAAAGATGATATCTCCATTGATTGGTCCTCGTGATCAGTTGTTGGATCTATTGCCTTATCAAGACTTTGACTTGAGTATGGGCTATCGTCAAGTCAAATCAGAACCAACGATTTTCGTAATGTTGTCTTACTCGTGGTTGATCCCTCGAGCATACACCATTACATCTTTTGGACTGACCATTGCTATCACCGTGTTCACATGATGGTGGAAGTCCAGTAATATGAAAAATTCTGATGAGTTGTTGTTGAGCCCATCAGCAGCATTTTTGTCTCCCCCATGATTCATGTTGAACATCAACCTAGTGTTGAAAACCTTGTAAGCAATGCCTTCGTGTTCCGTTCATGAAGCTTATGCTTGGATGAAAGAAGTGACTTTCTCCAAGTTCACGTGCGTTAGGTGTAAGTTGCCGCCATGAATTTGAGAAAGGATTGTTTTGTTTCCCTTGGAATCATCCCAAATCGGTCATGCATACGTACGAAGTATCCCAAACCTTTTTTTGAATTTTTTTGCCTCAAGATCTTGAAAGCCCCGTAACTTTTTTTGTGTTAGGTTTTTGGGGATTTTGAAAATGTTTAACGGGGTTCCCCTAGTTAAATTCGGATGTAACATTTCGAGTAGATGATTTTTCATATACAAAACTTTTTAATCCGATTTCGTATGCAAAAGTTATGCCCATTTTACAAATTTCCAGAGAGATTTTGCAAATAAAGTCGAAATTTATATTTGTAAATTTTCCCAACAACTAGACCACATATCACATGGCAAACTTATTTTCTTTTATTTTTTTGACATTTTTATCATTTTTTTTTATTTTTTTAAAAAACTGAAAAGGCGGTCCACAGGTGGGGGGTTTCTTGTAAGCCACCCTTTCTCCAAGAATCCGTGTCGGATACCCTGAGCTAGTTGCTTAAGCTAAACAACAACTTGGAGAGTTGGAAGATAAAAGCTTGTCTGACTTAGTTCATGTTAAGGGATATCTTTTGTGCGTGTGTGTGTGTTGAAGAAAGATGATATCTCCATTGATTGGTCCTCGTGATCAGTTGTTGGATCTATTGCCTTGTCAAGACTTTGACTTGAGTATGGGCTATCGTCAAGTCAAATCAGAACCAACGATTTTCGTAATGTTGTCTTACTCGTGGTTGATCCCTCGAGCATACACCATTACATCTTTTGGACTGACCATTGCTATCACCGTGTTCACATGATGGTGGAAGTCCAGTAATATGGAAAATTCTGATGAGTTGTTGTTGATCCCATCAGCAGCATTTTTGTCTCCCCCATGATTCATGTTGAACATCAACCTAGTGTTGAAAACCTTGTAAGCAATGCCTTCGTGTTCCGTTCATGAAGCTTATGCTTGGATGAAAGAAGTGACTTTCTCCAAGTTCACGTGCGTTAGGTGTAAGTTGCCGCCATGAATTTGAGAAAGGATTGTTTTGTTTCCCTTGGAATCATCCCAAATCGGTCATGCATACGTACGAAGTATCCCAAACCTTTTTTTGAATTTTTTTGCCTCTAAATCTTGAAAGCCCCGTAACTTTTTTTGTGTTAGGTTTTTGGGGATTTTGAAAATGTTTAACGGGGTTCCCCGAGTTAAATTCGGATGTAACATTTCGAGTAGATGATTTTTCATATATAAAACTTTTTAATCCGATTTCGTATGCAAAAGTTATGCCCATTTTACAAATTTCCAGAGAGATTTTGCACATAAAGTCGAAATTTATATTTGTAAATTTTCCCAACAACTAGACCACATATCACATGGCAAACTTATTTTCTTTTATTTTTTTGACATTTTTATCATTTTTTTACTTTTTTAAAAAACTGAAAAGGCGGTCCACAGGTGGGGGGTTTCTTGTAAGCCACCCTTTCTCCAAGAATCTATGTCGGATACCCTGAGCTAGTTGGTTAAGCTAAACAGCAACTTGGAGAGTTGGAAGATAAAAGCTTGTCTGACTTAGTTCATGTTAAGGGATATCTTTTGTGCGTGTGTGTGTGTTGAAGAAAGATGATATCTCCATTGATTGGTCCTCGTGATCAGTTGTTGGATCTATTGCCTTGTCAAGACTTTGACTTGAGTATGGGCTATCGTGAAGTCAAATCAGAACCAATGATTTTCGTAATGTTGTCTTACTCGTGGTTGATCCCTCGAGCATACACCATTACATCTTTTGGACTGACCATTGCTATCACCGTGTTCACATGATGGTGGAAGTCCAGTAATATGAAAAATTCTGATGAGTTGTTGTTGAGCCCATCAGCAGCATTTTTGTCTCCCCCATGATTCATGTTGAACATCAACCTAGTGTTGAAAACCTTGTAAGCAATGCCTTCGTGTTCCGTTCATGAAGCTTATGCTTGGATGAAAGAAGTGACTTTCTCCAAGTTCACGTGCGTTAGGTGTAAGTTGCCGCCATGAATTTGAGAAAGGATTGTTTTGTTTCCCTTGGAATCATCCCAAATCGGTCATGCATACGTACGAAGTATCCCAAACCTTTTTTTGAATTTTTTTGCCTCTAGATCTTGAAAGCCCCGTAACTTTTTTTGTGTTAGGTTTTTGGGGATTTTGAAAATGTTTAACAGGGTTCCCCTAGTTAAATTCGGATGTAACATTTCGAGTAGATGATTTTTCATATATAAAACTTTTTAATCCGATTTCGTATGCAAAAGTTATGCCCATTTTACAAATTTCCAGAGAGATTTTGCACATAAAGTCGAAATTTATATTTGTAAATTTTCCCAACAACTAGACCACATATCACATGGCAAACTTATTTTCTTTTATTTTTTTGACATTTTAATCATTTTTTTACTTTTTTAAAAAACTGAAAAGGCGGTCCACAGGTGGGGGGTTTCTTGTAAGCCACCCTTTCTCCAAGAATCTGTGTCGGATACCCTGAGCTAGTTGGTTAAGCTAAACAACAACTTGGAGAGTTGGAAGATAAAAGCTTGTCTGACTTAGTTCATGTTAAGGGATATCTTTTGTGCGTGTGTGTGTGTTGAAGAAAGATGATATCTCCATTGATTGGTCCTCGTGATCAGTTGTTGGATCTATTGCCTTATCAAGACTATGACTTGAGTATGGGCTAACATCAAGTCAAATCAGAACCAACGATTTTCGTAATGTTGTCTTACTCGTGGTTGATCCCTCGAGCATACACCATTACATCTTTTGGACTGACCATTGCTATCACCGTGTTCACATGATGGTGGAAGTCCAGTAATATGGAAAATTCTGATGAGTTGTTGTTGAGCCCATCAGCAGCATTTTTGTCTCCCCCATGATTCATGTTGAACATCAACCTAGTGTTGAAAACCTTGTAAGCAATGCCTTCGTGTTCCGTTCATGAAGCTTATGCTTGGATGAAAGAAGTGACTTTCTCCAAGTTCACGTGCGTTAGGTGTAAGTTGCCGCCATGAATTTGAGAAAGGATTGTTTTGTTTCCCTTGGAATCATCCCAAATCGGTCATGCATACGTACGAAGTATCCCAAACCTTTTTTTGAATTTTTTTGCCTCTAGATCTTGAAAGCCCCGTAACTTTTTTTGTGTTAGGTTTTTGGGGATTTTGAAAATGTTTAACGGGGTTCCCCTAGTTAAATTCGGATGTAACATTTCGAGTAGATGATTTTTCATATATAAAACTTTTTAATCCGATTTCGTATGCAAAAGTTATGCCCATTTTACAAATTTCCAGAGAGATTTTGCACATAAAGTCGAAATTTATATTTGTAAATTTTCCCAACAACTAGACCACATATCACATGGCAAACTTATTTTGTTTTATTTTTTTGACATTTTTATCATTTTTTTACTTTTTTAAAAAACTGAAAAGGCGGTCCACAGGTGGGCGGTTTCTTGTAAGCCACCCTTTCTCCAAGAATCTGTGTCGGATACCCTGAGCTAGTTGGTTAAGCTAAACAACAACTTGGAGAGTTGGAAGATAAAAGCTTGTCTGACTTAGTTCATGTTAAGGGATATCTTTTGTGCGTGTGTGTGTGTTGAAGAAAGATGATATCTCCATTGATTGGTCCTCGTGATCAGTTGTTGGATCTATTGCCTTATCAAGACTTTGACTTGAGTATGGGCTATCGTCAAGTCAAATCAGAACCAACGATTTTCGTAATGTTGTCTTACTCGTGGTTGATCCCTCGAGCATACACCATTACATCTTTTGGACTGACCATTGCTATCACCGTGTTCACATGATGGTGGAAGTCCAGTAATATGGAAAATTCTGATGAGTTGTTGTTGAGCCCATCAGCAGCATTTTTGTCTCCCCCATGATTCATGTTGAACATCAACCTAGTGTTGAAAACCTTGTAAGCAATGCCTTCGTGTTCCGTTCATGAAGCTTATGCTTGGATGAAAGAAGTGACTTTCTCCAAGTTCACGTGCGTCAGGTGTAAGTTGCCGCCATGAATTTGAGAAAGGATTGTTTTGTTTCCCTTGGAATCATCCCAAATCGGTCATGCATACGTACGAAGTATCCCAAACCTTTTTTTGAATTTTTTTGCCTCTAGATCTTGAAAGCCCCGTAACTTTTTTTGTGTTAGGTTTTTGGGGATTTTGAAAATGTTTAACGGGGTTCCCCTAGTTAAATTCGGATGTAACATTTCGAGTAGATGATTTTTCATATATAAAACTTTTTAATCCGATTTCGTATTCAAAAGTTATGCCCATTTTACAAATTTCCAGAGAGATTTTGCACATAAAGTCGAAATTTATATTTGTAAATTTTCCCAACAACTAGACCACATATCACATGGCAAACTTATTTTGTTTTATTTTTTTGACATTTTTATCATTTTTTTACTTTTTTAAAAAACTGAAAAGGCGGTCCACAGGTGGGGGGTTTCTTGTAAGCCACCCTTTCTCCAAGAATCTGTGTCGGATACCCTGAGCTAGTTGGTTAAGCTAAACAACAACTTGGAGAGTTGGAAGATAAAATCTTGTCTGACTTAGTTCATGTTAAGGGATATCTTTTGTGCGTGTGTGTGTGTTGAAGAAAGATGATATCTCCATTGATTGGTCCTCGTGATCAGTTGTTGGATCTATTGCCTTATCAAGACTTTGACTTGAGTATGGGCTATCGTCAAGTCAAATCAGAACCAACGATTTTCGTAATGTTGTCTTACTCGTGGTTGATCCCTCGAGCATACACCATTACATCTTTTGGACTGACCATTGCTATCACCATGTTCACATGATGGTGGAAGTCCAGTAATATGGAAAATTCTGATGAGTTGTTGTTGAGCCCATCAGCAGCATTTTTGTCTCCCCCATGATTCATGTTGAACATCAACCTAGTGTTGAAAACCTTGTAAGCAATGCCTTCATGTTCCGTTCATGAAGCTTATGCTTGGATGAAAGAAGTGACTTTCTCCAAGTTCACGTGCGTTAGGTGTAAGTTGCCGCCATGAATTTGAGAAAGGATTGTTTTGTTTCCCTTGGAATCATCCCAAATCGGTCATGCATACGGACGAAGTATCCCAAACCTTTTTTTGAATTTTTTTGCCTCTAGATCTTGAAAGCCCCGTAACTTTTTTGTGTTAGGTTTTTGGGGATTTTGAAAATGTTTAACGGGGTTCCCCTAGTTAAATTCGGATGTAACATTTCGAGTAGATGATTTTTCATATATAAAACTTTTTAATCCGATTTCGTATGCAAAAGTTATGCCCATTTTACAAATTTCCAGAGAGATTTTGCACATAAAGTCGAAATTTATATTTGTAAATTTTCCCAACAACTAGACCACATATCACATGGCAAACTTATTTTCTTTTATTTTTTTGACATTTTTATCATTTTTTTACTTTTCTAAAAAACTGAAAAGGCGGTCCACAGGTGGGGGGTTTCTTGTAAGCCACCCTTTCTCCAAGAATCTGTGTCGGATACCCTGAGCTAGTTGGTTAAGCTAAACAACAACTTGGAGAGTTGGAAGATAAAAGCTTGTCTGACTTAGTTCATGTTAAGGGATATCTTTTGTGCGTGTGTGTGTGTTGAAGAAAGATGATATCTCCATTGATTGGTCCTCGTGATCAGTTGTTGGATCTATTGCCTTATCAAGAGTTTGACTTGAGTATGGGCTATTGTCAAGTCAAATCAGAACCAACGATTTTCGTAATGTTGTCTTACTCGTGGTTGATCCCTCGAGCATACACCATTACATCACACCATTACATCTTTTGGACTGACCATTGCTATCACCGTGTTCACATGATGGTGGAAGTCCAGTAATATGGAAAATTCTGATGAGTTGTTGTTGAGCCCATCAGCAGCATTTTTGTCTCCCCCATGATTCATGTTGAACATCAACCTAGTGTTGAAAACCTTGTAAGCAATGCCTTCGTGTTCCGTTCATGAAGCTTATGCTTGGATGAAAGAAGTGACTTTCTCCAAGTTCACGTGCGTTAGGTGTAAGTTGCCGCCATGAATTTGAGAAAGGATTGTTTTGTTTCCCTTGGAATCATCCCAAATCGGTCATGCATACGTACGAAGTATCCCAAACCTTTTTTTGAATTTTTTTGCCTCTAGATCTTGAAAGCCCCGTAACTTTTTTTGTGTTAGGTTTTGGGGGATTTTGAAAATGTTTAACGGGGTTCCCCCAGTTAAATTCGGATGTAACTTTTTGAGTAGATGATTTTTCATATATAAAACTTTTTAATCCGAGTTCGTATGCAAAAGTTATGCCCATTTTACAAATTTCTAGAGAGATTTTGCAAATAAAGTCGAAATTTATATTTGTAAATTTTCCCAACAACTAGACCACACATGACATGGCAAACTTATTGCTAGTTGGTTAAGCTAAACAACAACTTGGAGAGTTGGAAGATAAAAGCTTGTCTGACTTAGTTCATGTTAAGGGATATCTTTTGTGCGTGTGTGTGTGTTGAAGAAAGATGATATCTCCATTGATTGGTCTTCCTGATCAGTTGTCGGATCTATTGCCTTGTCAAGACTTTGACTTGAGTATGCGCTATCGTCAAGTCAAATCAGAACCAATGATTTTCGTAATGTTGTCTTACTTGTGGTTGATCCCTCGAGCATACACCATTACATCTTTTGGTCTGACCATTGCTATCACCGTGTTCACATGATGGTGGAAGGCCAGTAATATGGAAAATTCTGATGAGTTGTTGTTGAGCCCATCAGCAGCATTTTTGTCTCCCCCATGATTCATGTTGAACATCAACCTAGTGTTGAAAACCTTGTAAGCAATGCCTTCGTGTTCCGTTCATGAAGCTTATGCTTGGATGAAAGAAGTGACTTTCTCCAAGTTCACCTGCATTAGGTGTAAGTTGCCGCCATGAATTTGAGAAAGGTTTGTTTTGTTTCCCTTGGAATCATCCCAAATCGGTCATGCATACGTACGAAGTATCCCAAACCTTTTTTTGACTTTTTTTGCCTCTAGATCTTGAAAGCCCCGTAACTTTTTTTGTGTTAGGTTTTTGGGGATTTTGAAAATGTTTAACGGGGTTCCCCTAGTTAAATTCGGATGTAACATTTCGAGTAGATGATTTTTCATATATAAAACTTTTTAATCCGATTTCGTATGCAAAAGTTATGCCCATTTTACAAATTTCCAGAGAGATTTTGCAAATAAAGTCGAAATTTATATTTGTAAATTTTCCCAACAACTAGACCACATATCACATGGCAAACTTATTTTCTTTTATTTTTTTGACATTTTTATCATTTTTTTTATTTTTTTAAAAAACTGAATAGGCGGTCCACAGGTGGGGGGTTTCTTGTAAGCCACCCTTTCTCCAAGAATCTGTGTCGGATACCCTGAGCTAGTTGGTTAAGCTAAACAACAAGTTGGAGAGTTGGAAGATAAAAGCTTGTCTGACTTAGTTCATGTTAAGGGATATCTTTTGTGCGTGTGTGTGTGTTGAAGAAAGATGATATCTCCATTGATTGGTCCTCGTGATCAGTTGTTGGATCTATTGCCTTGTCAAGACTTTGACTTGAGTATGGGCTATCGTGAAGTCAAATCAGAACCAACGATTTTCGTAATGTTGTCTTACTCGTGGTTGATCCCTCGAGCATACACCATTACATCTTTTGGACTGACCATTGCTATCACCGTGTTCACATGATGGTGGAAGTCCAGTAATATGGAAAATTCTGATGAGTTGTTGAGCCCATCAGCAGCATTTTTGTCTCCCCCATGATTCATGTTGAACATCAACCTAGTGTTGAAAACCTTGTAAGCAATGCCTTCGTGTTCCGTTCATGAAGCTTATGCTTGGATGAAAGAAGTGACTTTCTCCAAGTTCACGTGCGTTAGGTGTAAGTTGCCGCCATGAATTTGAGAAAGGATTGTTTTGTTTCCCTTGGAATCATCCCAAATCGGTCATGCATACGTACGAAGTATCGCAAACCTTTTTTTGAATTTTTTTGCCTCTAGATCTTGAAAGCCCCGTAACTTTTTGTGTGTTAGGTTTTTGGGGATTTTGAAAATGTTTAACGGGGTTCCCCTAGTTAAATTCGGATGTAACATTTCGAGTAGATGATTTTTCATATATAAAACTTTTTAATCCGATTTCGTATGCAAAAGTTATGCCCATTTTACAAATTTCCAGAGAGATTTTGCAAATAAAGTCAAAATTTATATTTGTAAATTTTCCCAACAACTAGACCACATATCACATGGCAAACTTATTTTCTTTTATTTTTTTGACATTTTTATCATTTTTTTTATTTTTTTAAAAACCTGAAAAGGCGGTCCACAGGTGGGGGGTTTCTTGTAAGCCACCCTTTCTCCAAGAATCTGTGTTGGATACCCTGAGCTAGTTGGTTAAGCTAAACAACAACTTGGAGAGTTGGAAGATAAAAGCTTGTCTGACTTAGTTCATGTTAAGGGATATCTTTTGTGCGTGTGTGTGTGTTGAAGAAAGATGATATCTCCATTGATTGGTCCTCGTGATCAGTTGTTGGATCTATTGCCTTGTCAAGACTTTGACTTGAGTATGGGCTATCGTCAAGTCAAATCAGAACCAACGATTTTCGTAATGTTGTCTTACTCGTGGTTGATCCCTCGAGCATACACCATTACATCTTTTGGACTGACCATTGCTATCACCGTGTTCACATGGTGGTGGAAGTCCAGTAATATGGAAAATTCTGATGAGTTGTTGTTGAGCCCATCAGCAGCATTTTTGTCTCCCCCATGATTCATGTTGAACATCAACCTAGTGTTGAAAACCTTGTAAGCAATGCCTTCGTGTTCCGTTCATGAAGCTTATGCTTGGATGAAAGAAGTGACTTTCTCCAAGTTCACGTGCGTTCGGTGTAAGTTGCCGCCATGAATTTGAGAAAGGATTGTTTTGTTTCCCTTGGAATCATCCCAAATCGGTCATGCATACGTACGAAGTATCCCAAACCTTTTTTTGAATTTTTTTGCCTCTAGATCTTTAAAGCCCCGTAACTTTTTTTGTGTTAGGTTTTGGGGGATTTTTAAAATGTTTAAGGGGTTCCCCCAGTTAAATTCGGATGTAACTTTTCGAGTAGATGATTTTTCATATATAAAACTTTTTAATCCGATTTCGTATGCAAAAGTTATGCCCATTTTACAAATTTCCAGAGAGATTTTGCAAATAAAGTCGAAATTTATATTTGTAAATTTTCCCAACAACTAGACCACATATCACATGGCAAACTTATTTTCTTTTATTTTTTTGACATTTTTATCATTTTTTTTATTTTTTTAAAAAACTGAATAGGCGGTCCACAGGTGGGGGGTTTCTTGTAAGCCACCCTTTCTCCAAGAATCTGTGTCGGATACCCTGAGCTAGTTGGTTAAGCTAAACAACAACTTGGAGAGTTGGAAGATAAAAGCTTGTCTGACTTAGTTCATGTTAAGGGATATCTTTTGTGCGTGTGTGTGTGTTGAAGAAAGATGATATCTCCATTGATTGGTCCTCGTGATCAGTTGTTGGATCTATTGCCTTGTCAAGACTTTGACTTGAGTATGGGCTATCGTGAAGTCAAATCAGAACCAACGATTTTCGTAATGTTGTCTTACTCGTGGTTGATCCCTCGAGCATACACCATTACATCACACCATTACATCTTTTGGACTGACCATTGCTATCACCGTGTTCACATGATGGTGGAAGTCCAGTAATATGGAAAATTCTGATGAGTTGTTGAGCCCATCAGCAGCATTTTTGTCTCCCCCATGATTCATGTTGAACATCAACCTAGTGTTAAAAACCTTGTAAGCAATGCCTTCGTGTTCCGTTCATGAAGCTTATGCTTGGATGAAAGAAGTGACTTTCTCCAAGTTCACGTGCGTTAGGTGTAAGTTGCCGCCATGAATTTGAGAAAGGATTGTTTTGTTTCCCTTGGAATCATCCCAAATCGGTCATGCATACGTACGAAGTATCGCAAACCTTTTTTTGAATTTTTTTGCCTCTAGATCTTGAAAGCAACGTAACTTTTTGTGTGTTAGGTTTTTGGGGATTTTGAAAATGTTTAACGGGGTTCCCCTAGTTAAATTCGGTTGTAACATTTCGAGTAGATGATTTTTCATATATAAAACTTTTTAATCCGATTTCGTATGCAAAAGTTATGCCCATTTTACAAATTTCCAGAGAGATTTTGCAAATAAAGTCGAAATTTATATTTGTAAATTTTCCCAACAACTAGACCACATATCACATGGCAAACTTATTTTCTTTTATGTTTTTGACATTTTTATCATTTTTTTATTTTTTTAAAAACCTGAAAAGGCGGTCCACAGGTGGGGGGTTTCTTGTAAGCCACCCTTTCTCCAAGAATCTGTGTTGGATACCCTGAGCTAGTTGGTTAAGCTAAACAACAACTTGGAGAGTTGGAAGATAAAAGCTTGTCTGACTTAGTTCATGTTAAGGGATATCTTTTGTGCGTGTGTGTGTGTTGAAGAAAGATGATATCTCCATTGATTGGTCCTCGTGATCAGTTGTTGGATCTATTGCCTTGTCAAGACTTTGACTTGAGTATGGGCTATCGTCAAGTCAAATCAGAACCAACGATTTTCGTAATGTTGTCTTACTCGTGGTTGATCCCTCGAGCATACACCATTACATCTTTTGGACTGACCATTGCTATCACCGTGTTCACATGGTGGTGGAAGTCCAGTAATATGGAAAATTCTGATGAGTTGTTGTTGAGCCCATCAGCAGCATTTTTGTCTCCCCCATGATTCATGTTGAACATCAACCTAGTGTTGAAAACCTTGTAAGCAATGCCTTCGTGTTCCGTTCATGAAGCTTATGCTTGGATGAAAGAAGTGACTTTCTCCAAGTTCACGTGCGTTAGGTGTAAGTTGCCGCCATGAATTTGAGAAAGGATTGTTTTGTTTCCCTTGGAATCATCCCAAATCGGTCATGCATACGTACGAAGTATCCCAAACCTTTTTTTGAATTTTTTTGCCTCTAGATCTTGAAAGCCCCGTAACTTTTTTTGTGTTAGGTTTTTGGGGATTTTGAAAATGTTTAACCGGGTTCCCCCAGTTAAATTCGGATGTAACTTTTTGAGTAGATGATTTTTCATATATAAAACTTTTTAATCCGAGTTCGTATGCAAAAGTTATGCCCATTTTACAAATTTCCAGAGAGATTTTGCACATAAAGTCGAAATTTATATTTGTAAATTTTCCCAACAACTAGACCACATATCACATGGCAAACTTATTTTCTTTTATTTTTTTGACATTTTTATCATTTTTTTACTTTTTTAAAAAACTGAAAGGGCGGTCCACAGGTGGGGGGTTTCTTGTAAGCCACCCTTTCTCCAAGAATCTGTGTCGGATACCCTGAGCTAGTTGGTTAAGCTAAACAACAACTTGGAGAGTTGGAAGATAAAAGCTTGTCTGACTTAGTTCATGTTAAGGGATATCTTTTGTGCGTGTGTGTGTGTTGAAGAAAGATGATATCTCCATTGATTGGTCTTCCTGATCAGTTGTTGGATCTATTGCCTTGTCAAGACTTTGACTTGAGTATGCGCTATCGTCAAGTCAAATCAGAACCAATGATTTTCGTAATGTTGTCTTACTTGTGGTTGATCCCTCGAGCATACACCATTACATCTTTTGGTCTGACCATTGCTATCACCGTGTTCACATGATGGTGGAAGTCCAGTAATATGGAAAATACTGATGAGTTGTTGTTGAGCCCATCAGCATCATTTTTGTCTCCCCCATGATTCATGTTGAACATCAACCTAGTGTTGAAAACCTTGCAAGCAATGCCTTCGTGTTCCGTTCATGAAGCTTATGCTTGGATGAAAGAAGTGACTTTCTCCAAGTTCACCTGCATTAGGTGTAAGTTGCCGCCATGAATTTGAGAAAGGTTTGTTTTGTTTCCCTTGGAATCATCCCAAATCGGTCATGCATACGTACGAAGTATCCCAAACCTTTTTTTTGACTTTTTTTGCCTCTAGATCTTGAAAGCCCCGTAACTTTTTTTGTGTTAGGTTTTTGGGGATTTTGAAAATGTTTAACGGGGTTCCCCTAGTTAAATTCGGATGTAACATTTCGAGTAGATGATTTTTCATATATAAAACTTTTTAATCCGATTTCGTATGCAAAAGTTATGCCCATTTTACAAATTTCCACAGAGATTTTGCAAATAAAGTCGAAATTTATATTTGTAAATCTTCCCAACAACTAGACCACATATCACATGGCAAACTTATTTTCTTTTATTTTTTTGACATTTTTATCATTTTTTTTATTTTTTTAAAAAACTGAATAGATGGTCCACAGGTGGGGGGTTTCTTGTAAGCCACCCTTTCTCCAAGAATCTGTGTCGGATACCCTGAGCTAGTTGGTTAAGCTAAACAACAACTTGGAGAGTTGGAAGATAAAAGCTTGTCTGACTTAGTTCATGTTAAGGGATATCTTTTGTGCGTGTGTGTGTGTTGAAGAAAGCTGATATCTCCATTGATTGGTCCTCGTGATCAGTTGTTGGATCTATTGCCTTATCAAGACATTGACTTGAGTATGGGCTATCGTCAAGTCAAATCAGAACCAACGATTTTCGTAATGTTGTCTTACTCGTGGTTGATCCCTCGAGCATACACCATTACATCTTTTGGACTGACCATTGCTATCACCGTGTTCACATGATGGTGGAAGTCCAGTAATATGGAAAATTCTGATGAGTTGTTGTTGAGCCCATCAGCAGCATTTTTGTCTCCCCCATGATTCATGTTGAACATCAACCTAGTGTTGAAAACCTTGTAAGCAATGCCTTCGTGTTCCGTTCATGAAGCTTATGCTTGGATGAAAGAAGTGACTTTCTCCAAGTTCACCTGCGTTAGGTGTAAGTTGCCGCCATGAATTTGAGAAAGGTTTGTTTTGTTTCCCTTGGAATCATCCCAAATCGGTCATGCATACGTACGAAGTATCGCAAACCTTTTTTTGAATTTTTTTGCCTCTAGATCTTGAAAGCCCCGTAACTTTTTTGTGTTAGGTTTTTGGGGATTTTGAAAATGTTTAACGGGGTTCCCCTAGTTAAATTTGGATGTAACATTTCGAGTAGATGATTTTTCATATATAAAACTTTTTAATCCGATTTCGTATGCAAAAGTTATGCCCATTTTACAAATTTCCAGAGAGATTTTGCAAATAAAGTCGAAATTTATATTTGTAAATTTTCCCAACAACTAGACCACATATCACATGGCAAACTTATTTTCTTTTATTTCTTTGACATTTTTATCACTTTTTTTATTTTTTTAAAAAACAGAATAGGCGGTCCACAGGTGGGGGGTTTCTTGTAAGCCACCCTTTCTCCAAGAATCTGTGTCGGATACCCTGAGCTAGTTGGTTAAGCTAAACAACAAGTTGGAGAGTTGGAAGATAAAAGCTTGTCTGACTTAGTTCATGTTAAGGGATATCTTTTGTGCGTGTGTGTGTGTTGAAGAAAGATGATATCTCCATTGATTGGTCCTCGTGATCAGTTGTTGGATCTATTGCCTTGTCAAGACTTTGACTTGAGTATGGGCTATCGTGAAGTCAAATCAGAACCAACGATTTTCGTAATGTTGTCTTACTCGTGGTTGATCCCTCGAGCATACACCATTACATCTTTTGGACTGACCATTGCTATCACCGTGTTCACATGATGGTGGAAGTCCAGTAATATGGAAAATTCTGATGAGTTGTTGAGCCCATCAGCAGCATTTTTGTCTCCCCCATGATTCATGTTGAACATCAACCTAGTGTTGAAAACCTTGTAAGCAATGCCTTCGTGTTCCGTTCATGAAGCTTATGCTTGGATGAAAGAAGTGACTTTCTCCAAGTTCACGTGCGTTAGGTGTAAGTTGCCGCCATGAATTTGAGAAAGGATTGTTTTGTTTCCCTTGGAATCATCCCAAATCGGTCATGCATACGTACGAAGTATCGCAAACCTTTTTTTGAATTTTTTTGCCTCAAGATCTTGAAAGCCCCGTAACTTTTTGTGTGTTAGGTTTTTGGGGATTTTGAAAATGTTTAACGGGGTTCCCCTAGTTAAATTCGGATGTAACATTTCGAGTAGATGATTTTTCATATATAAAACTTTTTAATCCGATTTCGTATGCAAAAGTTATGCCCATTTTACAAATTTCCAGAGAGATTTTGCAAATAAAGTCGAAATTTATATTTGTAAATTTTCCCAACAACTAGACCACATATCACATGGCAAACTTATTTTCTTTTATTTTTTTGACATTTTTATCATTTTTTTTATTTTTTTAAAAACCTGAAAAGGCGGTCCACAGGTGGGGGGTTTCTTGTAAGCCACCCTTTCTCCAAGAATCTGTGTCGGATACCCTGAGCTAGTTGGTTAAGCTAAACAACAACTTGGAGAGTTGGAAGATAAAAGCTTGTCTGACTTAGTTCATGTTAAGGGATATCTTTTGTGCGTGTGTGTGTGTTGAAGAAAGATGATATCTCCATTGATTGGTCCTCGTGATCAGTTGTTGGATCTATTGCCTTGTCAAGACTTTGACTTGAGTATGGGCTATCGTCAAGTCAAATCAGAACCAACGATTTTCGTAATGTTGTCTTACTCGTGGTTGATCCCTCGAGCATACACCATTACATCTTTTGGACTGACCATTGCTATCACCGTGTTCACATGGTGGTGGAAGTCCAGTAATATGGAAAATTCTGATGAGTTGTTGTTGAGCCCATCAGCAGCATTTTTGTCTCCCCCATGATTCATGTTGAACATCAACCTAGTGTTGAAAACCTTGTAAGCAATGCCTTCGTGTTCCGTTCATGAAGCTTATGCTTGGATGAAAGAAGTGACTTTCTCCAAGTTCACGTGCGTTAGGTGTAAGTTGCCGCCATGAATTTGAGAAAGGATTGTTTTGTTTCCCTTGGAATCATCCCAAATCGGTCATGCATACGTACGAAGTATCCCAAACCTTTTTTTGAATTTTTTTGCCTCTAGATCTTGAAAGCCCCGTAACTTTTTTTGTGTTAGGTTTTGGGGGATTTTGAAAATGTTTAACGGGGTTCCCCCAGTTAAATTCGGATGTAACTTTTTGAGTAGATGATTTTTCATATATAAAACTTTTTAATCCGAGTTCGTATGCAAAAGTTATGCCCATTTTACAAATTTCTAGAGAGATTTTGCAAATAAAGTCGAAATTTATATTTGTAAATTTTCCCAACAACTAGACCACACATGACATGGCAAACTTATTTTCTTTTATTTTTTTGAAATTTTTATCATTTTTTTTATTTTTTTAAAACTAAAAAGGCGGTCCACGGGGGGGGGGGGGGTTTCTTGTAAGCCACCCTTTCTCCAAGAATCTGTGTCGGATTCCCTGAGCTAGTTGGTTAAGCTAAACAACAACTTGGAGAGTTGGAAGATAAAAGCTTGTCTGACTTAGTTCATGTTAAGGGATATCTTTTGTGCGTGTGTGTGTGTTGAAGAAAGATGATATCTCCATTGATTGGTCTTCCTGATCAGTTGTTGGATCTATTGCCTTGTCAAGACTTTGACTTGAGTATGCGCTATCGTCAAGTCAAATCAGAACCAATGATTTTCGTAATGTTGTCTTACTTGTGGTTGATCCCTTGAGCATACACCATTACATCTTTTGGTCTGACCATTGCTATCACCGTGTTCACATGATGGTGGAAGTCCAGTAATATGGAAAATTCTGATGAGTTGTTGTTGAGCCCATCAGCAGCATTTTTGTCTCCCCCATGATTCATGTTGAACATCAACCTAGTGTTCAAAACCTTGTAAGCAATGCCTTCGTGTTCCGTTCATGAAGCTTATGCTTGGATGAAAGAAGTGACTTTCTCCAAGTTCACCTGCGTTAGGTGTAAGTTGCCGCCATGAATTTGAGAAAGGTTTGTTTTGTTTCCCTTGGAATCATCCCAAATCGGTCATGCATACGTACGAAGTATCCCAAACCTTTTTTTTTGACTTTTTTTGCCTCTAGATCTTGAAAGCCCCGTAACTTTTTTTGTGTTAGGTTTTTGGGGATTTTGAAAATTTTTAACGGGGTTCCCCTAGTTAAATTCGGATGTAACATTTCGAGTAGATGATTTTTCATATATAAAACTTTTTAATCCGATTTCGTATGCAAAAGTTATGCCCATTTTACAAATTTCCAGAGAGATTTTGCAAATAAAGTCGAAATTTATATTTGTAAATTTTCCCAACAACTAGACCACATATCACATGGCAAACTTATTTTCTTTTATTTTTTTGACATTTTTATCATTTTTTTTATTTTTTTAAAAAACTGAATAGGCGGTCCACAGGTGGGGGGTTTCTTGTAAGCCACCCTTTCTCCAAGAATCTGTGTCGGATACCCTGAGCTAGTTGGTTAAGCTAAACAACAACTTGGAGAGTTGGAAGATAAAAGCTTGTCTGACTTAGTTCATGTTAAGGGATATCTTTTGTGCGTGTGTGTGTGTTGAAGAAAGATGATATCTCCATTGATTGGTCCTCGTGATCAGTTGTTGGATCTATTGCCTTATCAAGACTTTGACTTGAGTATGGGCTATCGTGAAGTCAAATCAGAACCAACGATTTTCGTAATGTTGTCTTACTCGTGGTTGATCCCTCGAGCATACACCATTACATCTTTTGGACTGACCATTGATATCACCGTGTTCACATGATGGTGGAAGTCCAGTAATATGGAAAATTCTGATGAGTTGTTGTTGAGCCCATCAGCAGCATTTTTGTCTCCCCCATGATTCATGTTGAACATCAACCTAGTGTTGAAAACCTTGTAAGCAATGCCTTCGTGTTCCGTTCATGAAGCTTATGCTTGGATGAAAGAAGTGACTTTCTCCAAGTTCACGTGCGTTAGGTGTAAGTTGCCGCCATGAATTTGAGAAAGGATTGTTTTGTTTCCCTTGGAATCATCCCAAATCGGTCATGCATACGTACGAAGTATCCCAAACCTTTTTTTGAATTTTTTTGCCTCTAGATCTTGAAAGCCCCGTAACTTTTTTTGTTTTAGGTTTTTGGGGATTTTGAAAATGTTTAACGGGGTTCCCCTAGCTAAATTCGGATGTAACATTTCGAGTAGATGATTTTTCATATATAAACTTTTTAATCCGATTTCGTATGCAAAAGTTATGCCCATTTTACAAATTTCCAGAGAGATTTTGCACATAAAGTCGAAATTTATATTTGTAAATTTTCCCAACAACTAGACCACATATCACATGGCAAACTTATTTTCTTTTATTTTTTTGACATTTTTATCATTTTTTTTACTTTTTTAAAAAACTGAAAAGGCGGTCCACAGGTGGGGGGTTTCTTGTAAGCCACCCTTTCTCCAAGAATCTGTGTCGGATACCCTGAGCTAGTTGGTTAAGCTAAACAACAACTTGGAGAGTTGGAAGATAAAAGCTTGTCTGACTTAGTTCATGTTAAGGGATATCTTTTGTGCGTGTGTGTGTGTTGAAGAAAGATGATATCTCCATTGATTGGTCCTCGTGATCAGTTGTTGGATCTATTGCCTTGTCAAGACTTTGACTTGAGTATGGGCTATCGTGAAGTCAAATCAGAACCAACGATTTTCGTAATGTTGTCTTACTCGTGGTTGATCCCTCGAGCATACACCATTACATCTTTTGGACTGACCATTGCTATCACCGTGTTCACATGATGGTGGAAGTCCAGTAATATGGAAAATTCTGATGAGTTGTTGTTGATCCCATCAGCAGCATTTTTGTCTCCCCCATGATTCATGTTGAACATCAACCTAGTGTTGAAAAACTTGTAAGCAATGCCTTCGTGTTCCGTTCATGAAGCTTATGCTTGGATGAAAGAAGTGACTTTCTCCAAGTTCACGTGCGTTAGGTGTAAGTTGCCGCCATGAATTTGAGAAAGGATTGTTTTGTTTCCCTTGGAATCATCCCAAATCGGTCATGCATACGTACGAAGTATCGCAAACCTTTTTTTGAATTTTTTTGCCTCTAGATCTTGAAAGCCCCGTAACTTTTTTTGTGTTAGGTTTTTGGGGATTTTGAAAATGTTTAACGGGGTTCCCCTAGTTAAATTCGGATGTAACATTTCGAGTAGATGATTTTTCATATATAAAACTTTTTAATCCGATTTCGTATGCAAAAGTTATGCCCATTTTACAAATTTCCAGAGAGATTTTGCAAATAAAATTGAAATTTATATTTGTAAATTTTCCCAACAACTAGACCACATATCACATGGCAAACTTATTTTCTTTTATTTTTTTGACATTTTTATCATTTTTTTTTATTTTTTTAAAAAACTGAAAAGGCGGTCCACAGGTGGGGGGTTTCTTGTAAGCCACCCTTTCTCCAAGAATCTGTGTCGGATACCCTGAGCTAGTTGGTTAAGCTAAACAACAACTTGGAGAGTTGGAAGATAAAAGCTTGTCTGACTTAGTTCATGTTAAGGGATATCTTTTGTGCGTGTGTGTGTGTTGAAGAAAGATGATATCTCCATTGATTGGTCCTCGTGATCAGTTGTTGGATCTATTGCCTTGTCAAGACTTTGACTTGAGTATGGGCTATCGTCAAGTCAAATCAGAACCAACGATTTTCGTAATGTTGTCTTACTCGTGGTTGATCCCTCGAGCATACACCATTACATCTTTTGGACTGACCATTGCTATCACCGTGTTCACATGGTGGTGGAAGTCCAGTAATATGGAAAATTCTGATGAGTTGTTGTTGAGCCCATCAGCAGCATTTTTGTCTCCCCCATGATTCATGTTGAACATCAACCTAGTGTTGAAAACCTTGTAAGCAATGCCTTCATGTTCCGTTCATGAAGCTTATGCTTGGATGAAAGAAGTGACTTTCTCCAAGTTCACGTGCGTTAGGTGTAAGTTGCCGCCATGAATTTGAGAAAGGATTGTTTTGTTTCCCTTGGAATCATCCCAAATCGGTCATGCATACGTACGAAGTATCCCAAACCTTTTTTTGAATTTTTTTGCCTCTAGATCTTGAAAGCCCCGTAACTTTTTTTGTGTTAGGTTTTGGGGGATTTTGAAAATGTTTAACGGGGTTTCCCCAGTTAAATTCGGATGTAACTTTTTGAGTAGATGATTTTTCATATATAAAACTTTTTAATCCGAGTTCGTATGCAAAATTTTTGCCCATTTTACAAATTTCCAGAGAGATTTTGCAAATAAATTCGAAATTTATATTTGTAAATTTTCCCAACAACTAGACCACATATCACATGGCAAACTTATTTTCTTTTAAATTTTTGACATTTTTATCATTTTTTTTATTTTTTTAAAAACTGAAAAGGCGGTCCACTGTGGGGGGGGGGGTTCTTGTAAGCCACCCTTTCTCCAAGAATCCGTGTCGGATACCCTGAGCTAGTTGGTTAAGCTAAACAACAACTTGGAGAGTTGGAAGATAAAAGCTTGTATGACTTAGTTCATGTTAAGGGATATCTTTTGTGCGTGTGTGTGTGTTGAAGAAAGATGATATCTCCATTGATTGGTCCTCGTGATCAGTTGTTGGATCTATTGCCTTGTCAAGACTTTGACTTGAGTATGGGCTATCGTCAAGTCAAATCAGAACCAACGATTTTCGTAATGTTGTCTTACTCGTGGTTGATCCCTCGAGCATACACCATTACATCTTTTGGACTGACCATTGCTATCACCGTGTTCACATGATGGTGGAAGTCCAGTAATATGGAAAATTCTGATGAGTTGTTGTTGAGCCCATCAGCAGCATTTTTGTCTCCCCCATGATTCATGTTGAACATCAACCTAGTGTTGAAAACCTTGTAAGCAATGCCTTCGTGTTCCGTTCATGAAGCTTATGCTTGGATGAAAGAAGTGACTTTCTCCAAGTTCACGTGCGTTAGGTGTAAGTTGCCGCCATGAATTTGAGAAAGGATTGTTTTGTTTCCCTTGGAATCATCCCAAATCGGTCATGCATACGTACGAAGTATCGCAAACCTTTTTTTGAATTTTTTTGCCTCTAGAGCTTGAAAGCCCCGTAACTTTTTTTGTGTTAGGTTTTTGGGGATTTCGAAAATGTTTAACGGGGTTCCCCTAGTTAAATTCGGATGTAACATTTCGAGTAGATGATTTTTCATATATAAAACTTTTTAATCCGATTTCGTATGCAAAAGTTATGCCCATTTTACAAATTTCCAGAGAGATTTTGCAAATAAAGTCGAAATTTATATTTGTAAATTTTCCCAACAACTAGACCACATATCACATGGCAAACTTATTTTCTTTTATTTTTTTGACATTTTTATCATTTTTTTTAATTTTTTTTAAAAACTGAAAAGGCGGTCCACAGGTGGGGGGTTTCTTGTAAGCCACCCTTTCTCTAAGAATCTGTGTCGGATACCCTGAGCTAGTTGGTTAAGCTAAACAACAACTTGGAGAGTTGGAAGATAAAAGCTTGTCTGACTTAGTTCATGTTAAGGGATATCTTTTGTGCGTGTGTGTGTGTTGAAGAAAGATGATATCTCCATTGATTGGTCCTCGTGATCAGTTGTTGGATCTATTGCCTTGTCAAGACTTTGACTTGAGTATGGGCTATCGTCAAGTCAAATCAGAACCAACGATTTTCGTAATGTTGTCTTACTCGTGGTTGATCCCTCGAGCATACACCATTACATCTTTTGGACTGACCATTGCTATCACCGTGTTCACATGGTGGTGGAAGTCCAGTAATATGGAAAATTCTGATGAGTTGTTGTTGAGCCCATCAGCAGCATTTTTGTCTCCCCCATGATTCATGTTGAACATCAACCTAGTGTTGAAAACCTTGTAAGCAATGCCTTCATGTTCCGTTCATGAAGCTTATGCTTGGATGAAAGAAGTGACTTTCTCCAAGTTCACGTGCGTTAGGTGTAAGTTGCCGCCATGAATTTGAGAAAGGATTGTTTTGTTTCCCTTGGAATCATCCCAAATCGGTCATGCATACGTACGAAGTATCCCAAACCTTTTTTTGAATTTTTTTGCCTCTAGATCTTGAAAGCCCCGTAACTTTTTTTGTGTTAGGTTTTGGGGGATTTTGAAAATGTTTAACGGGGTTTCCCCAGTTAAATTCGGATGTAACTTTTTGAGTAGATGATTTTTCATATATAAAACTTTTTAATCCGAGTTCGTATGCAAAATTTTTGCCCATTTTACAAATTTCTAGAGAGATTTTGCAAATAAAGTCGAAATTTATATTTGTAAATTTTCCCAACAACTAGACCACACATGACATGGCAAACTTATTTTCTTTTATTTTTTTGACATTTCTATCATTTTTTTTATTTTTTTAAAACTAAAAAGGCGGTCCACAGGGGGGGGGTTTCTTGTAAGCCACCCTTTCTCCAAGAATCTGTGTCGGATTCCCTGAGCTAGTTGGTTAAGCTAAACAACAACTTGGAGAGTTGGAAGATAAAAGCTTGTCTGACTTAGTTCATGTTAAGGGATATCTTTTGTGCGTGTGTGTGTGTTGAAGAAAGATGATATCTCCATTGATTGGTCTTCCTGATCAGTTGTTGGATCTATTGCCTTGTCAAGACTTTGACTTGAGTATGCGCTATCGTCAAGTCAAATCAGAACCAATGATTTTCGTAATGTTGTCTTCCTTGTGGTTGGTCCCTCGAGCATACACCATTACATCTTTTGGTCTGACCATTGCTATCACCGTGTTCACATGATGGTGGAAGTCCAGTAATATGGAAAATTCGGATGAGTTGTTGTTGAGCCCATCAGCAGCATTTTTGTCTCCCCCATGATTCATGTTGAACATCAACCTAGTGTTGAAAACCTTGTAAGCAATGCCTTCGTGTTCCGTTCATGAAGCTTATGCTTGGATGAAAGAAGTGACTTTCTGCAAGTTCACCTGCATTAGGTGTAAGTTGCCGCCATGAATTTGAGAAAGGTTTGTTTTGTTTCCCTTGGAATCATCCCAAATCGGTCATGCATACGTACGAAGTATCCCAAACCTTTTTTTTGACTTTTTTTGCCTCTAGATCTTGAAAGCCCCGTAACTTTTTTTGTGTTAGGTTTTTGGGGATTTTGAAAATGTTTAACGGGGTTCCCCTAGTTAAATTTGGATGTAACATTTCGAGTAGATGATTTTTCATATATAAAACTTTTTAATCCGATTTCGTATGCAAAAGTTATGCCCATTTTACAAATTTCCAGAGAGATTTTGCAAATAAAGTCGAAATTTATATTTGTAAATTTTCCCAACAACTAGACCACATATCACATGGCAAACTTATTTTCTTTTATTTTTTTGACATTTTTATCATTTTTTTTATTTTTTTTAAAACTGAATAGGCGGTCCACAGGTGGGGGGTTTCTTGTAAGCCACCCTTTCTCCAAGAATCTGTGTCGGATACCCTGAGCTAGTTGGTTAAGCTAAACAACAACTTGGAGAGTTGGAAGATAAAAGCTTGCCTGACTTAGTTCATGTTAAGGGATATCTTTTGTGCGTGTGTGTGTGTTGAAGAAAGATGATATCTCCATTGATTGGTCCTCGTGATCAGTTGTTGGATCTATTGCCTTGTCAAGACTTTGACTTGAGTATGGGCTATCGTGAAGTCAAATCAGAACCAACGATTTTCGTAATGTTGTCTTACTCGTGGTTGATCCCTCGAGCATACACCATTACATCTTTTGGACTGACCATTGCTATCACCGTGTTCACATGATGGTGGAAGTCCAGTAATATGGAAAATTCTGATGAGTTGTTGGGCCCATCAGCAGCATTTTTGTCTCCCCCATGATTCATGTTGAACATCAACCTAGTGTTGAAAACCTTGTAAGCAATGCCTTCGTGTTCCGTTCATGAAGCTTATGCTTGGATGAAAGAAGTGACTTTCTCCAAGTTCACGTGCGTTAGGTGTAAGTTGCCGCCATGAATTTGAGAAAGGATTGTTTTGTTTCCCTTGGAATCATCCCAAATCGGTCATGCATACGTACGAAGTATCGCAAACCTTTTTTTGAATTTTTTTGCCTCTAGATCTTGAAAGCCCCGTAAATTTTTGTGTGTTAGGTTTTTGGGGATTTTGAAAATGTTTAACGGGGTTCCCCTAGTTAAATTCGGATGTAACATTTCGAGTAGATGATTTTTCATATATAAAACTTTTTAATCCGATTTCGTATGCAAAATTTATGCCCATTTTACAAATTTCCAGAGAGATTTTGCAAATAAAGTCGAAATTTATATTTGTAAATTTTCCCAACAACTAGACCACATATCACATGGCAAACTTATTTTCTTTTATTTTTTTGACATTTTTATCATTTTTTTTATTTTTTTAAAAACCTGAAAAGGCGGTCCACAGGTGGGGGGTTTCTTGTAAGCCACCCTTTCTCCAAGAATCTGTGTCGGATACCCTGAGCTAGTTGGTTAAGCTAAACAACAACTTGGAGAGTTGGAAGATAAAAGCTTGTCTGACTTAGTTCATGTTAAGGGATATCTTTTGTGCGTGTGTGTGTGTTGAAGAAAGATGATATCTCCATTGATTGGTCCTCGTGATCAGTTGTTGGATCTATTGCCTTGTCAAGACTTTGACTTGAGTATGGGCTATCGTCAAGTCAAATCAGAACCAACGATTTTCGTAATGTTGTCTTACTCGTGGTTGATCCCTCGAGCATACACCATTACATCTTTTGGACTGACCATTGCTATCACCGTGTTCACATGATGGTGGAAGTCCAGTAATATGGAAAATTCTGATGAGTTGTTGTTGAGCCCATCAGCATCATTTTTGTCTCCCCCATGATTCGTGTTGAACATCAACCTAGTGTTGAAAACCTTGTAAGCAATGCCTTCGTGTTCCGTTCATGAAGCTTATGCTTGGATGAAAGAAGTGACTTTCTCCAAGTTCACGTGCGTTAGATGTAAGTTGCCGCCATGAATTTGAGAAAGGATTGTTTTGTTTCCCTTGGAATCATCCCAAATCGGTCATGCAAACGTACGAATTATCGCAAACCTTTTTTTGAATTTTTTTGCCTCTAGAGCTTGAAAGCCCCGTAACTTTTTTTGTGTTAGGTTTTTGGGGATTTTGAAAATGTTTAACGGGGTTCCCCTAGTTAAATTCGGATGTAACATTTCGAGTAGATGATTTTTCATATATAAAACTTTTTAATCCGATTTCGTATGCAACAGTTATGCCCATTTTACAAATTTCCAGAGAGATTTTGCAAATAAAGTCGAAATTTATATTTGTAAATTTTCCCAACAACTAGACCACATATCACATGGCAAACTTATTTTCTTTTATTTTTTTGACATTTTTATCATTTTTTTTATTTTTTTTAAAACTGAAAAGGCGGTCCACAGGTGGGGGGTTTCTTGTAAGCCACCCTTTCTCTAAGAATCTGTGTCGGATACCCTGAGCTAGTTGGTTAAGCTAAACAACAACTTGGAGAGTTGGAAGATAAAAGCTTGTCTGACTTAGTTCATGTTAAGGGATATCTTTTGTGCGTGTGTGTGTGTTGAAGAAAGATGATATCTCCATTGATTGGTCCTCGTGATCAGTTGTTGGATCTATTGCCTTGTCAAGACTTTGACTTGAGTATGGGCTATCGTCAAGTCAAATCAGAACCAACGATTTTCGTAATGTTGTCTTACTCGTGGTTGATCCCTCGAGCATACACCATTACATCTTTTGGACTGACCATTGCTATCACCGTGTTCACATGGTGGTGGAAGTCGAGTAGTATGGAAAATTCTGATGAGTTGTTGTTGAGCCCATCAGCAGCATTTTTGTCTCCCCCATGATTCATGTTGAACATCAACCTAGTGTTGAAAACCTTGTAAGCAATGCCTTCGTGTTCCGTTCATGAAGCTTATGCTTGGATGAAAGAAGTGACTTTCTCCAAGTTCACGTGCGTTAGGTGTAAGTTGCCGCCATGAATTTGAGAAAGGATTGTTTTGTTTCCCTTGGAATCATCCCAAATCGGTCATGCATACGTACGAAGTATCCCAAACCTATTTTTGAATTTTTTTGCCTCTAGATCTTGAAAGCCCCGTAACTTTTTTGTGTTAGGTTTTGGGGGATTTTGAAAATGTTTAACGGGGTTCCCCCAGTTAAATTCGGATGTAACTTTTTGAGTAGATGATTTTTCATATATAAAACTTTTTAATCCGAGTTCGTATGCAAAAGTTATGCCCATTTTACAAATTTCTAGAGAGATTTTGCAAATAAAGTCGAAATTTATATTTGTAAATTTTCCCAACAACTAGACCACACATGACATGGCAAACTTATTTTCTTTTATTTTTTTCACATTTTTATCATTTTTTTTATTTTTTTAAAACTAAAAAGGCGGTCCACGGGGGGGGGGGGGGGGGAGGGGGTTTCTTGTAAGCCACCCTTTCTCCAAGAATCTGTGTCGGATTCCCTGAGCTAGTTGGTTAAGCTAAACAACAACTTGGAGAGTTGGAAGATAAAAGCTTGTCTGACTTAGTTCATGTTAAGGGATATCTTTTGTGCGTGTGTGTGTTGAAGAAAGATGATATCTCCATTGATTGGTCTTCCTGATCAGTTGTTGGATCTATTGCCTTGTCAAGACTTTGACTTGAGTATGCGCTATCGTCAAGTCAAATCAGAACCAATGATTTTCGTAATGTTGTCTTACTTGTGGTTGATCCCTCGAGCATACACCATTACATCTTTTGGTCTGACCATTGCTATCACCGTGTTCACATGATGGTGGAAGTCCAGTAATATGGAAAATTCTGATGAGTTGTTGTTGAGCCCATCAGCAGCATTTTTGTCTCCCCCATGATTCATGTTGAACATCAACCTAGTGTTGAAAACCTTGTAAGCAATGCCTTCGTGTTCCGTTCATGAAGCTTATGCTTGGATGAAAGAAGTGACTTTCTCCAAGTTCACCTGCATTAGGTGTAAGTTGCCGCCATGAATCTGAGAAAGGTTTGTTTTGTTTCCCTTGGAATCATCCCAAATCGGTCATGCATACGTACGAAGTATCCCAAACCTTTTTTTTGACTTTTTTTGCCTCTAGATCTTGAAAGCCCCGTAACTTTTTTTGTGTTAGGTTTTTGGGGATTTTGAAAATGTTTAACGGGGTTCCCCTAGTTAAATTCGGATGTAACATTTCGAGTAGATGATTTTTCATATATAAAACTTTTTAATCCGATTTCGTATGCAAAAGTTATGCCCATTTTACAAATTTCCAGAGAGATTTTGCAAATAAAGTCGAAATTTATATTTGTAAATTTTCCCAACAACTAGACCACATATCACATGGCAAACTTATTTTCCTTTATTTTTTTGACATTTTTATCATTTTTTTTATTTTTTTAAAAAACTGAATAGGTGGTCCACAGGTGGGGGGTTTCTTGTAAGCCACCCTTTCTCCAAGAATCTGTGTCGGATAACCTGAGCTAGTTGGTTAAGCTAAACAACAACTTGGAGAGTTGGAAGATAAAATCTTGTCTGACTTAGTTCATGTTAAGGGATATCTTTTGTGCGTGTGTGTGTGTGTGTTGAAGAAAGATGATATCTTCATTGATTGGTCCTCGTGATCAGTTGTTGGATCTATTGCCTTGTCAAGACTTTGACTTGAGTATGGGCTATCGTCAAGTCAAATCAGAACCAACGATTTTTGTAATGTTGTCTTACTCGTGGTTGATCCCTCGAGCATACACCATTACATCTTTTGGACTGACCATTGCTATCACCGTGTTCACATGATGGTGGAAATCCAGTAATATGGAAAATTCTGATGAGTTGTTGTTGAGCCCATCAGCAGCATTTTTGTCTCCCCCATGATTCATGTTGAACATCAACCTAGTATTGAAAACCTTGTAAGCAATGCCTTCGTGTTCCGTTCATGAAGCTTATGCTTGGATGAAAGAAGTGACTTTCTCCAAGTTCACGTGCGTTAGGTGCAAGTTGCCGCCATGAATTTGAGAAAGGATTGTTTTGTTTCCCTTGGAATCATCCCAAATCGGTCATGCATACGTACGAAGTATCCCAAACCTTTTTTTGAATTTTTTTGCCTCTAGATCTTGAAAGCCCCATAACTTTTTTTGTGTTAGGTTTTTGGGGATTTTTAAAATGTTTAACGGGGTTCCCCGAGTTAAATTCGGATGTAACTTTTTGAGTAGATGATTTTTCATATATAAAACTTTTTAATCTGAGTTCGTATGCAAAAGTTATGCCCATTTTACAAATTTCCAGAGAGATTTTGCAAATAAATTCGAAATTTATATTTGTAAATTTTCCCAACAACTAGACCACATATCACATGGCAAACTTATTTTCTTTTAAATTTTTGACATTTTTATCATTTTTTTATTTTTTTAAAAACTGAAAAGGCGGTCCACTGTGGGGGGGGGGGGGGTTCTTGTAAGCCACCCTTTCTCCAAGAATCCGTGTCGGATACCCTGAGCTAGTTGGTTAAGCTAAACAACAACTTGGAGAGTTGGAAGATAAAAGCTTGTATGACTTAGTTCATGTTAAGGGATATCTTTTGTGCGTGTGTGTGTGTTGAAGAAAGATGATATCTCCATTGATTGGTCCTCGTGATCAGTTGTTGGATCTATTGCCTTGTCAAGACTTTGACTTGAGTATGGGCTATCGTCAAGTCAAATCAGAACCAACGATTTTCGTAATGTTGTCTTACTCGTGGTTGATCCCTCGAGCATACACCATTACATCTTTTGGTCTGACCATTGCTATCACCGTGTTCACATGATGGTGGAAGTCCAATAATATGGAAAATTCTGATGAGTTGTTGTTGAGCCCATTAGCAGCATTTTTGTCTCCCCCATGACTCATGTTGAACATCAACCTAGTGTTGAAAACCTTGTAAGCAATGCCTTCGTGTTCCGTTCATGAAGCTTATGCTTGGATGAAAGAAGTGACTTTCTCCAAGTTCACGTGCATTAGGTGTAAGTTTCCGCCATGAATTTGAGAAAGGTTTGTTTTGTTTCCCTTGGAATCATCCCAAATCGGTCATGCATACGTACGAAGTATCCCAAACCTTTTTTTTTGAATTTTTTTGCCTCTAGATCTTGAAAGCCCCGTAACTTTTTTTGTGTTAGGTTTTTGGGGATTTTTAAAATGCTTAACGGGGTTCCCCCAGTTAAATTCGGATGTAACTTTTCGAGTAGATGATTTTTCATATATAAAACTTTTTAATCCGAGTTCGTATGCAAAAGTTATGCCCATTTTACAAATTTCCAGAGAGATTTTGCAAATAAAGTCGAAATCTATATTTGTAAATTTTCCCAACAACTAGACCACATATCACATGGCAAACTTATTTTCTTTTATTTTTTGACATTTTTATCATTTTTTTTTATTTTTTTTAAAACTGAAAAGGCGGTCCACACGGGGGGGGGGGGGGGGGGGTTCTTGTAAGCCACCCTTTCTACAAGAATCCGTGTCGGATACCCTGAGCTAGTTGGTTAAGCTAAACAACAACTTGGAGAGTTGGAAGATAAAAGCTTGTCTGACATAGTTCATGTTAAGGGATATCTTTTGTGCGTGTGTGTGTGTTGAAGAAAGATTATATCTCCATTGATTGGTCCTCGTGATCAGTTGTTGGATCTATTGCCTTGTCAAGACTTTGACTTGAGTATGGGCTATCGTCAAGTCAAATCAGAACCAACGATTTTCGTAATGTTGTCTTACTCGTGGTTGATCCCTCGAGCTTACACCATTACATCTTTTGGTCTGACCATTGCTATCACCGTGTTGACATGATGGTGGAAGTCCAGTAATATGGAAAATTCTGATGAGTTGTTGTTGAGCCCATCAGCAGCATTTTTGTCTCCCCCATGATTCATGTTGAACATCAACCTAGTGTTGAAAACCTTGTAAGCAATGCTTCGTGTTCCGTTCATGAAGCTTATGCTTGGATGAAAGAAGTGACTTTCTCCAAGTTCACGTGCATTAGGTCTAAGTTGCCGCCATGAATTTGAGAAAGGTTTTTTTTGTTTCCCTTGGAATCATCCCAAATCGGTCATGCATACGTACGAAGTATCCCAAACCTTTTTTTGGATTTTTTTGCCTCTAGATCTTGAAAGCCCCGTAACTTTTTTTGTGTTAGGTTTTTGGGGATTTTGAAAATGTTTAACAAGGTTCCCCCAGTTAAATTCGGATGTAACTTTTCGAGTAGATGATTTTTCATATATAAAACTTTTTAATCTGAGTTTGTATGCAAAAGTTATGCCCATCTTACAAATTTCCAAAGAGATTTTGCAAATAAAGTCAAAATTTATATTTGTAAATTTTCCGAACAACTAGACCACACATCACAAGGCAAACTTATTTTCTTTTATATTTTTGACATTTTTATCATTTTTTTTAAAACTGAAAAGGCGGTCCACGGGGGGGGGGGGGGTTCTTGTAAGCCTCCCTGTCTCCAAGAATATGTGTTGGATTCCCTGAGCTAGTTGGTTAAGCTAAACAACAACTTGGAGAGTTGGAAGATAAAAGCTTGTCTGACATAGATCATGTTAAGGGATATCTTTTGTGCGTGTGTGTGTGTTGAAGAAAGATGATATCTCCATTGATTGGTCTTCGTGATCAGTTGTTGGATCTATTGTCTTGTCAAGACTTTGACTTGAGTATGGGCTATCGTCAAGTCAAATCAGAACCAATGATTTTCGTAATGTTGTCTTACTTGTGGTTGATCCCTCGAGCATACACCATTACATCTTTTGGTCTGACCATTGCTATCACCGTGTTCACATGATGGTGGAAGTCCAGTAATATGGAAAATTCTGATGAGTTGTTGTTGAGCCCATCAGCAGCATTTTTGTCTCCCCCATGATTCATGTTGAACATCAACCTAGTGTTGAAAACCTTGTAAGCAATGCCTTCGTGTTCCGTTCATGAAGCATATGCTTGGATGAAAGAAGTGACTTTCTCCAAGTTCTTGTGCATTAGGTGTAAGTTGCCGCCATGAATTTGAGAAAGGTTTGTTTTGTTTCCCTTGGAATCATCCCAAATCGGTCATGCATACGTACGAAGTATCCCAAACCTTTTTTTTGAATTTTTTTGCCTCTAGATCTTGAAAGCCCCGTAACTTTTTTTGTGTTAGCTTTTTGGGGATTTTGAAAATGTTTAACAGGGTTCCCCCAGTTAAATTCGGATGTAACTTTTCGAGTAGATGATTTTTCATATATAAAACTTTTTAATCCGATTTCGTATGCAAAAGTTATGCCCATTTTACAAATTTCCAGAGAGATTTTGCAAATAAAGTCGAAATTTATATTTGTAAATTTTCCCAACAACTAGACCACATATCACATGGCAAATTTATTTTCTTTTATTTTTTTGACATTTTTATCATTTTTTTTATTTTTTTAAAAACCTGAAAAGGCGGTCCACAGGTGGGGGGTTTCTTGTAAGCCACCCTTTCTCCAAGAATCTGTGTCGGATACCCTGAGCTAGTTGGTTAAGCTAAACAACAACTTGGAGAGTTGGAAGATAAAAGCTTGTCTGACTTAGTTCATGTTAAGGGATATCTTTTGTGCGTGTGTGTGTGTTGAAGAAAGATGATATCTCCATTGATTGGTCCTCGTGATCAGTTGTTGGATCTATTGCCTTGTCAAGACTTTGACTTGAGTATGGGCTATCGTGAAGTCAAATCAGAACCAACGATTTTCGTAATGTTGTCTTACTCGTGGTTGATCCCTTGAGCATACACCATTACATCTTTTGGACTGACCATTGCTATCACCGTGTTCACATGGTGGTGGAAGTCCAGTAATATGGAAAATTCTGATGAGTTGTTGTTGAGCCCATCAGCAGCATTTTTGTCTCCCCCATGATTCATGTTGAACATCAACCTAGTGTTGAAAACCTTGTAAGCAATACCTTCGTGTTCCGTTCATGAAGCTTATGCTTGGATGAAAGAAGTGACTTTCTCCAAGTTCACGTGCATTAGGTGTAAGTTACCACCATGAATTTGAGAAAGGTTTGTTTTGTTTCCATTGGAACCATCCCAAATTGGTGATGCATACGTTCGAAGGATCCCAAACCTTTTTTTTGAATTTTTTTGCCTCTAGATCTTGAAAGCCCCGTAACTTTTTTGTGTTAGGTTTTTTGGGATTTTGAAAATGTTTAACGGGGTTCCCCCAGTTAAATTCGGATGTAACTTTTCGAGTAGATGATTTTTCATATATAAAACTTTTTAATCCGAGTTTGTATGCAAAAGTTATGCCCATTTTACAAATTTCCAAAGAGATTTTGAAATAAAGTCGAAATTTATATTTGTAAATTTTCCCAACAACTAGACCACATATCACATGGCAAACTTATTTTCTTTTATTTTTTTGACATTTTTATCATTTTTTTGTTTTTTTTAAAACTGAAAAGGCGGTCCACGAGGGGGGGGGGGGTTCTTGTAAGCCACCCTTTCTCCAAGAATCCGTGTCGGATACCCTGAGCTAGTTGGTTAAGCTAAACAACAACTTGGAGAGTTGGAAGATAAAAGCTTGTCTGACTTAGTTCATGTTAAGGGATATCTTTTGTGCGTGTGTGTGTGTTGAAGAAAGATGATTTCTCCATTGATTGGTCCTCGTGATCAGTTGTTGGATCTATTGCCTTGTCAAGACTTTGACTTGAGTATGGGCTATCGTCAAGTCAAATCAGAACCAACGATTTTCGTAATGTTGTCTTACTCGTGGTTGATCCCTCGAGCATACACCATGACATCTTTTGGTCTGACCATTGCTATCACCGTGTTCACATGATGGTGGAAGTCCAGTAATATGGAAAATTCTGATGAGTTGTTGTTGAGCCCATCAGCAACGTTTTTGTCTCCCCCATGATTCATGTTGAACATCAACCTAGTGTTGAAAACCTTGTAAGCAATACCTTCGTGTTCCGTTCATGAAGCATATGCTTGGATAAAAGAAGTGACTTTCTCCAAGTTCATGTGCATTAGGTGTAAGTTGCCGCCATGAATTTGAGAAAGGTTTGTTTTGTTTCCCTTGGAATCATCCCAAATCGGTCATGCATACGTACGAAGTATCCCAAACCTTTTTTTTGAATTTTTTTGCCTCTAGATCTTGAAAGCCCCGTAACTTTTTTTGTGTTAGCTTTTTGGGGATTTTGAAAATGTTTAACAGGGTTCCCCCAGTTAAATTCGGATGTAACTTTTCGAGTACATGATTTTTCATATATAAAACTTTTTAATCCGAGTTTGTATGAAAAGTTATGCCCATTTTACAAATTTCCAAAGAGATTTTGCAAATAAAGTCAAAATTTATATTTGTAAATTTTCCCAACAACTAGACCACACATCACAAGGCAAACTCATTTTCTTTTATATTTTTGACATTTTTATCATTTTTTTTAAAACTGAAAAGGCGGTCCACGGGGGGAGGGGGGGGTTCTTGTAAGCCACCCTTTTTCCAAGAATATGTGTCGGATACCCTGAGCTAGTTGGTTAAGCTAAACAACAACTTGGAGAGTTGGAAGATAAAAGCTTGTCTGACTTAGTTCATGTTAAGGGATATCTTTTGTGCGTGTGTGTGTGTTGAAGAAAGATGATATCTCCATTGATTGGTCTTCGTGATCAGTTGTTGGATCTATTGTCTTGTCAAGACTTTGACTTGAGTATGGGCTATCGTCAAGTCAAATCAGAACCAACGATTTTCGTAATGTTGTCTTACTCGTGGTTGATCCCTCGAGCATACACCATTACATCTTTTGGTCTGACCATTGCTATCACCGTGTTCACATGATGGTGGAAGTCCAGTAATATGGAAAATTCCGATGAGTTGTTGTTGAGCCCATTAGCAGCATTTTTGTCTACCCCATGATTCATGTTGAACATCAACCTAGTGTTGAAAACCTTGTAAGCAATACCTTCGTGTTCCGTTCATGAAGCTTATGCTTGGATGAAAGAAGTGACTTTCTCCAAGTTCACGTGCATTAGGTGTAAGTTACCGCCACGAATTTGAGAAATGTTTGTTTTGTTTCCATTGGAACCATCCCAAATCGGTCATGCATACGTACGAAGTATCCCAAACCTTTTTTTTGAATTTTTTTGCCTCTAGATCTTGAAAGCCCCGTTACTTTTTTTGTGTTAGGTTTTTGGGGATTTTGAAAATGTTTAACGGGGTTTCCCCAGTTAAATTCGGATGTAACTTTTCGAGTAGATGATTTTTCATATATAAAACTTTTTAATCCGAGTTCGTATGCAAAAGTTATGCCCATTTTACAAATTTCCTGAGAGATTTTGCAAATAAAGTCGAAATTTATATTTGTAAATTTTCCCAACAACTAGACCACATATCACATGGCAAACTTATTTTCTTGTATTTTTTTGACATTTTATCATTTTTTTATTTTTTTTAAACTGAAAAGGCGGGCCAGGGGGGGTTCTTCTAAGCCACCCTTCCTCCAAGAATCTGTGTCGGATACCCTGAGCTAGTTGGTTAAGCTAAACAACAACTTGGACAGTTGGATGATAAAAGCTTGTCTGACTTAGTTCATGTTAAGGGATATCTTGTGTGTGTGTTGAAGAAAGATGATATCTCCATTGATTGGTCCTCGTGATCAGTTGTTGGATCTATTGCCTTGTCAAGACTTTGACTTGAGTATGAGCTATCGTCAAGTCAAATCCGAACCAACGATTTTCGTAATGTTGTCTTACTCGTGGTTGATCCCTCGAGCATACACCATTACATCTTTTGGTCTGACCATTGCTATCACCGTGTTCACATGATGGTGGAAGTCCAGTAATATGGAAAATTCTAATGAGTTGTTGTTGAGCCCATCAGCAGCATTTTTGTCTCCCCCATGATTCATGTTGAACATCAACCTAGTGTTGAAAACCTTGTAAGTAATGCCTTCGTGTTCCGTTCATGAAGCTTACGCTTGGATGAAAGAAGTGTCTTTCTCCAAGTTCACGTGCGTTAGGTGTGAGTTGCCGCCATGAATTTGAGAAAGGTTTGTTTTGTTTCCCTTGGAATCATCCCAAATCGGTCATGCATACGTACGAAGTATCCCAAACCTTTTTTTTGAATTTTTTTGCCTCTAGATCTTGAAAGCCCCGTAACTTTTTTTGTGTTAGGTTTTTGGGAATTTTGAAAATGTTTAACGGGGTTCTGCCAGTTAAATTCGGATGTAACTTTTCGAGTAGATGATTTTTCATATATTAAACTTTTTAATCCGAGTTTGTATGCAAAAGTTATGCCCATTTTACAAATTTCCAAAGATATTTTGCAAATAAAGTCGAAATTTATATTTGTAAATTTTCCCAACAACTAGACCACATATCACATGGCAAACTTATTTTCTTTTATTTTTTTTGACATTTTTATCATTTTTTTATTTTTTTAAACTGAAAAGGCAGTCCACGAGGTTGGGGGGGGTTCTTGTAAGCCACCCTTTCTCCAAGAATCTGTGTCGGATACCCTGAGCTAGTTGGTTAAGCTAAACAACAACTTGGAGAGTTGGAAGATAAAAGCTTGTCTGACTTAGTTCATGTTAAGGGATATCTTTTGTGCGTGTGTGTGTTGAAGAAAGATGATATCTCCATTGATTGGTCCTCGTGATCAGTTGTTGGATCTATTGCCTTGTCAAGACTTTGACTTGAGTATGGGCTATCGTCAAGTCAAATCAGAACCAACGATTTTCGTAATGTTGTCTTACTTATGGTTGATCCCTCGAGCATACACCATTACATCTTTTGGTCTGACCATTGCTATCACCGTGTTCACATGATGGTGGAAGTCCAGTAATATGGAAAATTCTGATGAGTTGTTGTTGAGCCCATCAGCAGCATTTTTGTCTCCCCATGATTCAAGTTGAACATCAACCTAGTGTTGAAAACCTTGTAAGCAATGCCTTCGTGTTCCGTTCATGAAGCTTACACTTGAATGAAAGAAGTGACTTTCTCCAAGTTCACGTGCGTTAGGTGTGAGTTGCCGCCATGAATTTGAGAAAGGTTTGTTTTGTTTCCCTTGGAATCATCCCAAATCGGTCATGCATACGTACGACGTATCCCAAACCTTTTTTTTTGAATTTTTTTACCTCTAGATCTTGAAAGCCCCGTAACTTTTTTTGTGTTAGGTTTTTGGGGATTTTGAAAATGTTTAACGGGGTTCCCCCAGTTAAATTCGGATGTAACTTTTCGAGTAGATGATTTTTCATACATAAAACTTTTTAATCCGAGTTTGTATATAAAAGTTATGCCCATTTTACAAATTTCCAGAGAGATTTTGCAAATAAAGTCGAAATTTATATTTGTAAATTTTCCCAACAACTAGACCACATATCACATGGCAAACTTATTTTCTTTTCTTTTTTTTGACATTTTTATCATTTTTTTATTATTTTTTTAAAACTGAAACGGCGGGCCAGGGGGGGGGGTTCTTGTAAGCCACCCTTTCTCCAAGAATCTGTGTCGGATACCCTGAGCTAGTTGGTTAAGCTAAACAACAACTTGGAGAGTTGGAAGATAAAAGCTTGTTTGACTTAGTTCATGTTAAGGGATATCTAGTGTGTGTGTGTGTGTGTTGAAGAAAGATGATATCTCCATTGATTGGTCCTCGTGATCAGTTGTTGGATCTATTGCCTTGTCAAGACTTTGACTTGAGTATGGGCTATCGTCAAGTCAAATCAGAACCAACGATTTTCGTAATGTTGTCTTACTCGTGGTTGATCCCTCGAGCATACACCATTACATCTTTTGGTCTGACCATTGCTATCACCGTGTTCACATGATGGTGGAAGTCCAGTAATATGGAAAATTCTAATGAGTTGTTGTTGAGCCCATCAGCAGCATTTTTGTCTCCCCCATGATTCATGTTGAACATCAACCTAGTGTTGAAAACCTTGTAAGCAATGCCTTCGTGTTCCGTTCATGAAGCTTACGCCTGGATGAAAGAAGTGATTTCTCCAAGTTCACGTGCGTTAGGTGTGAGTTGCCGCCATGAATTTGAGAAAGGTTTGTTTTGTTTCCCTTGGAATCATCCCAAATCGGTCATGCATACGTACGAAGTATCCCAAACCTTTTTTTTTCAATTTTTTTGCCTCTAGATCTTGAAAGCCCCGTAACTTTTTTTGTGTTAGGTTTTTGGGGATTTTGAAAATGTTTAACGGGGTTTCCCCAGTTAAATTGGGATGGAACTTTTCGAGTAGATGATTTTTCATATGTAAAACTTTTTAATCCGAGTTCGTATGCAAAAGTTATGCCCATTTTACAAATTTCCAGAGAGATTTTGCAAATAGAGTCGAAATTTATATTTGTAAATTTTCCCAACAACTAGACCACATATCACATGGCAAACTTATTTTCTTTTTTTTTTGACATTTTATAATTTTTTTATTTTTTTAAAACTGAAAATGCGGGCCAGGGGGGGGGGGTTCTTGTAAGCCACCCTTCCTCCAAGAATCTGTGTCGGATACCCTGAGCTAGTTGGTTAAGCTAAACAACAACTTGGAGAGTTGGATGATAAAAGCTTGTCTGACTTAGTTCACGTTAAGGGATATCTTGTGTGTGTGTTGAAGAAAGATGATATCTCCATTGATTGGTCCTCGTGATCAGTTGTTGGATCTATTGCCTTGTCAAGACTTTGACTTGAGTATGAGCTATCGTCAAGTCAAATCAGAACCAACGATTTTCGTAATGTTGTCTTACTCGTGGTTGATCCCTCGAGCATACACCATTACATCTTTTGGTCTGACCATTGCTATCACCGTGTTCACATGATGGTGGAAGTCCAGTAATATGGAAAATTCTAATGAGTTGTTGTTGAGCCCATCAGCAGCATTTTTGTCTCCCCCATGATTCATGTTGAACATCAACCTAGTGTTGAAAACCTTGTAAGCAATGCCTTCGTGTTCCGTTCATGAAGCTTACGCCTGGATGAAGGAAGTGATTTCTCCAAGTTCACGTGCGTTAGGTGTGAGTTGCCGCCATGAATTTGAGAAAGGTTTGTTTTGTTTCCCTTGGAATCATCCCAAATCGGTCATGCATACGTACGAAGTATCCCAAACCTTTTTTTTGAATTTTTTTGCCTCTAGGTCTTGAAAGCCCCGTAACTTTTTTTGTGTTAGGTTTTTGGGGATTTTGAAAATGTTTAACGGGGTTTCCCCAGTTAAGTTGGGATGTAACTTTTCGAGTAGATGATTTTTCATATATAAAACTTTTTAATCCGAGTTCGTATGCAAAAGTTATGCCCATTTTACAAATTTCCAGAGAGATTTTGCAAATAGAGTCGAAATTTATATTTGTAAATTTTCCCAACAACTAGACCACATATCACATGGCAAACTTATTTTCTTTTATTTTTTTGACATTTTATCATTTTTTTATTTTTTTTAAAACTGAAAATGCGGGCCAGGGGGGGGGGTTCTTGTAAGCCACCCTTCCTCCAAGAATCTGTGTCGGATACCCTGAGCTAGTTGGTTAAGCTAAACAACAACTTGGAGAGTTGGATGATAAAAGCTTGTCTGACTTAGTTCACGTTAAGGGATATCTTGTGTGTGTGTTGAAGAAAGATGATATCTCCATTGATTGGTCCTCGTGATCAGTTGTTGGATCTATTGCCTTGTCAAGACTTTGACTTGAGTATGAGCTATCGTCAAGTCAAATCAGAACCAACGATTTTCGTAATGTTTTCTTACTCGTGGTTGATCCCTCGAGCATACACCATTACATCTTTTGGACTGACCATTGCTATCACCGTGTTCACATGATGGTGGAAGTCCAGTAATATGGAAAATTCTGATGAGTTGTTGTTGAGCCCATCAGCAGCATTTTTGTCTCCCCCATGATTCATGTTGAACATCAACCTAGTGTTGAAAACCTAGTAAGAAATGCCTTCGTGTTCCGTTCATGAAGCTTACGCTTGGATGAAAGAAGTGACTTTCTCCAAGTTCACGTGCGTTAGGTGTGAGTTGCCGCCATGAATTTGAGAAAGGTTTGTTTTGTTTCCCTTGGAATTATCCCAAATCGGTCATGCATACGTACGAAGTATCCCAATCCTTTTTTTTGAATTTTTTTGCCTCTAGATCTTGAAAGCCCCGTAACTTTTTTTGTGTTAGGTTTTTGCGGATTTTTAAAATGTTTAACGGGGTTCCCCCAGTTAAATTCGGATGTAACTTTTCGAGTAGATGATTTTTCATATATAAAACTTTTTAATCCGAGTTCGTATGCAAAAGTTATGCCCATTTTACAAATTTCCAGAGAGATTTTGCAAATAAAGTCGAAATTTATATTTGTAAATTTTCCCAACAACTAGACCACATGTCACATGGAAAACTTATTTTCTTTTATTTTTTTGACATTTTTATCATTTTTTTTATTTTTTTAAAAACAGAAAAGGCGGTCCACAGGGGGGGTTCTTGTAAGCCACCCTTTCTCCAAGAATCCGTGTCGGATACCCTGAGCTAGTTGGTTAAGCTAAACAACAACTTGGAGAGTTGGAAGATAAAAGCTTGTCTGACTTAGTTCATGTTAAGGGATATCTTTTGTGCGTGTGTGTGTGTTGAACAAAGCTGATATCTCCATTGATTGGTCCTCGTGATCAGTTGTTGGATCTATTGCCTTGTCAAGACTTTGACTTGAGTATGGGCTATCGTCAAGTCAAATCAGAACCAACGATTTTCGTAATGTTGTCTTACTCTTGGTTGATCCCTCGAGCATACACCATTACATCTTTTGGTCTGACCATTGCTATCACCGTGTTCACATGATGGTGGAAGTCCAGTAATATGGAAAATTCTGATGAGTTGTTGTTGAGCCCTTCAGCAGCATTTTTTCTCCCCCATGATTCATGTTGAACATCAACCTAGTGTTGAAAACCTTGTAAGCAATGCCTTCGTGTTCCGTTCATGAAGCTTACGTTTGGATGAAAGAAGTGACTTTCTCCAAGTTCACGTGCGTTACGTGTGTGTTGCCGCCATGAATTTGAGAAAGGTTTGTTTTGTTTCCCTTGGAATCATCCCAAATCGGTCATGCATACGTACGAAGTATCCCAAACCTTTTTTTTTTGAATTTTTTTGCCTCTAGATCTTGAAAGCCCCGTAACTTTTTTTGTGTTAGGTTTTTGGGGATTTTTAAAATGTTTAACGGGGTTCCCCCAGTTAAATTCGGATGTAACTTTTCGAGTAGATGATTTTTCATATATAAAACTTTTTAATCCGAGTTCGTATGCAAAAGTTATGCCCATTTTACAAATTTCCAAAGAGATTTTGCAAATAAAGTCGAAATTTATATTTGTAAATTTTCCCAACAAGTAGACCACATAGCACATGGCAAACTCATTTTCTTTTATCTTTTTTGACATTTTTATCATTTTTTTTATTTTTTAAAAAATTGAAAAGGCGGTCAACAGGGAGGGGGGGTTTCTTGTAAGCCACCCTTTCTCCAAGAATCCGTGTCGGATACCCTGAGCTAGTTGGTTAAGCTAAACAACAACTTGGAGAGTTGGAAGATAAAAGCTTGTCTGACTTAGTTCATGTTAAGGGATATCTTTTGTGCGTGTGTGTGTGTTGAAGAAAGATGATATCTCCATTGATTGGTCCTCGTGATCAGTTGTTGGATCTATTGCCTTGTCAAGACTTTGACTTGAGTATGGGCTATCGTCAAGTCAAATCAGAACCAACGATTTTCGTAATGTTGTCTTACTCGTGGTTGATCCCTCGAGCATACACCATTACATCTTTTGGTCTGACCATTGCTATCACCGTGTTCACATGATGGTGGAAGTCCAGTAATATGGAAAATTCTGATGAGTTGTTGTTGAGCCCATCAGCAGCATTTTTTTCTCCCCCATGATTCATGTTGAACATCAACCTAGTGTTGAAAACCTTGTAAGCAATGCCTTCGTGTTCCATTCATGAAGCTTATGCTTGGATGAGAGAAGTGACTTTCTCCAAGTTCACGTGCATTAGGTGTAAGTTGCCGCCATGAATTTGAGAAAGGTTTGTTTTGTTTCCCTTGGAATCATCCCAAATCGGTCATGCATACGTACGAAGTATCCCAAACCTTTTTTTTGAATTTTTTTGCCTCTAGATCTTGAAAGCCCCGTAACTTTTTTTGTGTTATGTTTTTGGGGATTTTGTAAATGTTTAACGGGGTTCCCCTAGTTAAATTCGGATGTAACTTTTTGAGTAGATGATTTTTCATATATAAAACTTTTTAATCCGAGTTCGGATGCAAAAGTTATGCCCATTTTACAAATTTCCAGAGAGATTTTGCAAATAAAGTCGAAATTTATATTTGTAAATTTTCCCAACAACTATACCACATATCACATGGCAAACTTATTTTCTTTTACTTTTTTTGACATTTTTATCTTTTTTTTATTTCTTTTAAAACTGAAAAGGCGGTCCACAGGGGGGGGGTTTCTTGTAAGCCACCCTTTCTCCAAGAATCTGTGTCGGATACCCTGAGCTAGTTGGTTAAGCTAAACAACAACTTGGAGAGTTGGAAGATAAAAGCTTGTCTGACTTAGTTCATGTTAAGGGATATCTTTTGTGCGTGTGTGTGTGTTGAAGAAAGATGATATCTCCATTGATTGGTCCTCGTGATCAGTTGTTGGATCTATTGCCTTGTCAAGACTTTGACTTGAGTATGGGCTATCGTCAAGTCAAATCAGAACCAACGATTTTCGTAATGTTGTCTTACTCGTGGTTGATCCCTCGAGCATACACCATTACATCTTTTGGTCTGACCATTGCTATCACCGTGTTCACATGATGGTGGAAGTCCAGTAATATGGAAAATTCTGATGAGTTGTTGTTGAGCCCATCAGCAGCATTTTGGTCTCCCCCATGATTCATGTTGAACATCAACCTAGTGTTGAAAACCTTGTAAGCAATGCCTTCGTGTTCCGTTCATGAAGCTTATGCTTGGATGAAAGAAGTGACTTTCTCCAAGTTCACGTGCCTTAGGTGTAAGTTGCCGCCATGAATTTGAGAAAGGTTTGTTTTGTTTCCCTTGGAATCATCCCAAATCGGTCCTGCATACGTACGAAGTATTCCAAACCTTTTTTTTGAATTTTTTTGCCTCTAGATCTTGAAAGCCCCGTAACTTTTTTGTGTTAGGTTTTTGGGGATTTTGAAAATGTTTAACGGGGTTCCCCCAGTTAAATTCGGATGTAACTTTTTGAGTAGATGATTTTTCATATATAAAACTTTTTAATCCGAGTTCGTATGCAAAAGTTATGCCCATTTTACAAATTTCCAGAGAGATTTTGCAAATAAAGTCGAAATTTATATTTGTAAATTTTCCCAATAACTAGACCACATATCACATGGCAAACTTATTTTCTTTTATTTTTTTGACATTTTTATCATTTTTTTATTTTTTTAAAAACTGAAAAGGCGGTCAACAGGGATGGGTGGTTTCTTGTAAGCCACCCTTTCTCCAAGAATCCGTGTCGGATACCCTGAGCTAGTTGGTTAAGCTAAACAACAACTTGGAGAGTTGGAAGATAAAAGCTTGTCTGACTTAGTTCATGTTAAGGGATATCTTTTGTGCGTGTGTGTGTGTTGAAGAAAGATGATATCTCCATTGATTGGTCCTCGTGATCAGTTGTTGGATCTATTGCCTTGTCAAGACTTTGACTTGAGTATGGGCTATCGTCAAGTCAAATCAGAACCAACGATTTTCGTAATGTTGTCTTACTCGTGGTTGATCCCTCGAGCATACACCATTACATCTTTTGGTCTGACCATTGCTATCACCGTGTTCACATGATGGTGGAAGTCCAGTAATATGGAAAATTCTGATGAGTTGTTGTTGAGCCCATCAGCAGCATTTTTGTCTCCCCCATGATTCATGTTGAACATCAACCTAGTGTTGAAAACCTTGTAAGCAATGCCTTCGTGTTCCGTTCATGAAGCTTATGCTTGGATGAAAGAAGTGACTTTCTCCAAGTTCACGTGCATTAGGTGTAAGTTGCCGCCACGAATTTGAGAAAGGTTTTTTTGTTTCCCTTGGAATCATCCCAAATCGGTCATGCATACGTACGAGGTATCCCAAACCTTTTTTTTGAATTTTTTTGCCTCTAGATCTTGAAAGCCCTGTAACTTTTTTGTGTTAGGTTTTTGGGGATTTTGAAAATGTTTAACGGGGTTCCCCCAGTTAAATTCGGATGTAACTTTTTGAGTAGATGATTTTTCATATATAAAACTTTTTAATCCGAGTTCGTATGCAAAAGTTATGCCCATTTTACAAATTTCCAGAGAGATTTTGCAAATAAAGTCGAAATTTATATTTGTAAATTTTCCCAATAACTAGACCACATATCACATGGCAAACTTATTTTCTTTTATTTTTTTGACATTTTTATCATTTTTTTATTTTTTTAAAAACTGAAAAGGCGGTCAACAGGGATGGGTGGTTTCTTGTAAGCCACCCTTTCTCCAAGAATCCGTGTCGGATACCCTGAGCTAGTTGGTTAAGCTAAACAACAACTTGGAGAGTTGGAAGATAAAAGCTTGTCTGACTTAGTTCATGTTAAGGGATATCTTTTGTGCGTGTGTGTGTGTTGAAGAAAGATGATATCTCCATTGATTGGTCCTCGTGATCAGTTGTTGGATCTATTGCCTTGTCAAGACTTTGACTTGAGTATGGGCTATCGTCAAGTCAAATCAGAACCAACGATTTTCGTAATGTTGTCTTACTCGTGGTTGATCCCTCGAGCATACACCATTACATCTTTTGGTCTGACCATTGCTATCACCGTGTTCACATGATGGTGGAAGTCCAGTAATATGGAAAATTCTGATGAGTTGTTGTTGAGCCCATCAGCAGCATTTTTGTCTCCCCCATGATTCATGTTGAACATCAACCTAGTGTTGAAAACCTTGTAAGCAATGCCTTCGTGTTCCGTTCATGAAGCTTATGCTTGGATGAAAGAAGTGACTTTCTCCAAGTTCACGTGCATTAGGTGTAAGTTGCCGCCACGAATTTGAGAAAGGTTTTTTTGTTTCCCTTGGAATCATCCCAAATCGGTCATGCATACGTACGAGGTATCCCAAACCTTTTTTTTGAATTTTTTTGCCTCTAGATCTTGAAAGCCCTGTAACTTTTTTGTGTTAGGTTTTTGGGGATTTTGAAAATGTTTAACGGGGTTCCCCCAGTTAAATTCGGATGTAACTTTTTGAGTAGATGATTTTTCATATATAAAACTTTTTAATCCGAGTTCGTATGCAAAAGTTATGCCCATTTTACAAATTTCCAGAGAGATTTTGCAAATAAAGTCGAAATTTATATTTGTAAATTTTCCCAATAACTAGACCACATATCACATGGCAAACTTATTTTCTTTTATTTTTTTGACATTTTTATCATTTTTTTATTTTTTTAAAAACTGAAAAGGCGGTCAACAGGGATGGGTGGTTTCTTGTAAGCCACCCTTTCTCCAAGAATCCGTGTCGGATACCCTGAGCTAGTTGGTTAAGCTAAACAACAACTTGGAGAGTTGGAAGATAAAAGCTTGTCTGACTTAGTTCATGTTAAGGGATATCTTTTGTGCGTGTGTGTGTGTTGAAGAAAGATGATATCTCCATTGATTGGTCCTCGTGATCAGTTGTTGGATCTATTGCCTTGTCAAGACTTTGACTTGAGTATGGGCTATCGTCAAGTCAAATCAGAACCAACGATTTTCGTAATGTTGTCTTACTCGTGGTTGATCCCTCGAGCATACACCATTACATCTTTTGGTCTGACCATTGCTATCACCGTGTTCACATGATGGTGGAAGTCCAGTAATATGGAAAATTCTGATGAGTTGTTGTTGAGCCCATCAGCAGCATTTTTTTCTCCCCCATGATTCATGTTGAACATCAACCTAGTGTTGAAAACCTTGTAAGCAATGCCTTCGTGTTCCGTTCATGAAGCTTATGCTTGGATGAAAGAAGTGACTTTCTCCAAGTTCACGTGCATTAGGTGTAAGTTGCCGCCACGAATTTGAGAAAGGTTTTTTTGTTTCCCTTGGAATCATCCCAAATCGGTCATGCATACGTACGAGGTATCCCAAACCTTTTTTTTGAATTTTTTTGCCTCTAGATCTTGAAAGCCCTGTAACTTTTTTGTGTTAGGTTTTTGGGGATTTTGAAAATGTTTAACGGGGTTCCCCCAGTTAAATTCGGATGTAACTTTTTGAGTAGATGATTTTTCATATATAAAACTTTTTAATCCGAGTTCGTATGCAAAAGTTATGCCCATTTTACAAATTTCCAGAGAGATTTTGCAAATAAAGTCGAAATTTATATTTGTAAATTTTCCCAATAACTAGACCACATATCACATGGCAAACTTATTTTCTTTTATTTTTTTGACATTTTTATCATTTTTTTATTTTTTTAAAAACTGAAAAGGCGGTCAACAGGGATGGGGGGTTTCTTGTAAGCCACCCTTTCTCCAAGAATCCGTGTCGGATACCCTGAGCTAGTTGGTTAAGCTAAACAACAACTTGGAGAGTTGGAAGATAAAAGCTTGTCTGACTTAGTTCATGTTAAGGGATATCTTTTGTGCGTGTGTGTGTGTTGAAGAAAGATGATATCTCCATTGATTGGTCCTCGTGATCAGTTGTTGGATCTATTGCCTTGTCAAGACTTTGACTTGAGTATGGGCTATCGTCAAGTCAAATCAGAACCAACGATTTTCGTAATGTTGTCTTACTCGTGGTTGATCCCTCGAGCATACACCATTACATCTTTTGGTCTGACCATTGCTATCACCGTGTTCACATGATGGTGGAAGTCCAGTAATATGGAAAATTCTGATGAGTTGTTGTTGAGCCCATCAGCAGCATTTTTTACTCCCCCATGATTCATGTTGAACATCAACCTAGTGTTGAAAACCTTGTAAGCAATGCCTTCGTGTTCCGTTCATGAAGCTTATGCTTGGATGAAAGAAGTGACTTTCTCCAAGTTCACGTGCATTAGGTGTAAGTTGCCGCCACGAATTTGAGAAAGGTTTTTTTTGTTTCCCTTGGAATCATCCCAAATCGGTCATGCATACGTACGAGGTATCCCAAACCTTTTTTTTGAATTTTTTTGCCTCTAGATCTTGAAAGCCCCGTAACTTTTTTTGTGTTATGTTTTTGGGGATTTTGAAAATGTTTAACGGGGTTCCCCCAGTTAAATTCGGATGTAACTTTTTGAGTAGATGATTTTTCATATATAAAACTTTTTAATCCGAGTTCGTATGCAAAAGTTATGCCCATTTTACAAATTTCCAGAGAGATTTTGCAAATAAAGTCGAAATTTATATTTGTAAATTTCCCAATAACTAGACCACATATCACATGGCAAACTTATTTTCTTTTATTTTTTTGACATTTTTATCATTTTTTATTTTTTTAAAAATTGAAAAGGCGGTCAACAGGGATGGGTGGTTTCTTGTAAGCCACCCTTTCTCCAAGAATCCGTGTCGGATACATTGAGCTAGTTGGTTAAGCTAAACAACAACTTGGAGAGTTGGAAGATAAAAGCTTGTCTGACTTAGTTCATGTTAAGGGATATCTTTTGTGCGTGTGTGTGTGTTGAAGAAAGATGATATCTCCATTGATTGGTCCTCGTGATAAGTTGTTGGATCTATTGCCTTGTCAAGACTTTGACTTGAGTATGGGCTATCGTCAAGTCAAATCAGAACCAATGATTTTCGTAATGTTGTCTTACTCGTGGTTGATCCCTCGAGCATACACCATTACATCTTTTGGTCTGACCATTGCTATCACCGTGTTCACATGATGGTGGAAGTCTAGTAATATGGAAAATTCTGATGAGTTGTTGTTGAGCCCATCAGCAGCATTTTTTTCTCCCCCATGATTCATGTTGAACATCAACCTAGTGTTGAAAACCTTGTAAGCAATGCCTTCGTGTTCCGTTCATGAAGCTTATGCTTGGATGAAAGAAGTGACTTTCTCCAAGTTCACGTGCATTAGGTGTAAGTTGCCGCCACGAATTTGAGAAAGGTTTTTTTGTTTCCCTTGGAATCATCCCAAATCGGTCATGCATACGTACGAGGTATCCCAAACCTTTTTTTTGAATTTTTTTGCCTCTAGATCTTGAAAGCCCCGTAACTTTTTTTGTGTTATGTTTTTGGGGATTTTGAAAATGTTTAACGGGGTTCCCCTAGTTAAATTCGGTTATAACTTTTCGAGTAGATGATTTTTCATATATAAAACTATTTAATCCGAGTTCGTATGCAAAAGTTATGCCCATTTTACGAATATCCAGAGAGATTTTGCAAATAAAGTCGAAATTTATATTTGTAAATTTTCCCGACAACTAGACCACATATCACATGGCAAACTTATTTTCTTTTATTTTTTTGACATCTTTATCATTTTTTTTTATTTTTCTTAAACTGAAAAGGCGGTCCACGGGGGGGGGGGGGGGGGGTGTTTCTTGTAAGCCACCCTTTCTCCATGAATCTGTGTCGGATTCCCTGAGCTAGTTGGTTAAGCTAAACAACAACTTGGAGAGTTGGAAGATAAAAGCTTGTCTGACTTAGTTCATGTTAAGGGATATCTTTTGTGCGTGTGTGTGTGTTGAAGAAAGATGATATCTCCATTGATTGGTCCTCGTGATCAGTTGTTGGATCTATTGCCTTGTCAAGACTTTGACTTGAGTATGGGCTATCGTCAAGTCAAATCAGAACCAACGATTTTCGTAATGTTGTCTTACTCGTGGTTGATCCCTCGAGCATACACCATTACATCTTTTGGTCTGACCATTGCTATCACCGTGTTCACATGATGGTGGAAGTCCAGTAATATGGAAAATTCTGATGAGTTGTTGTTGAGCCCATCAGCAGCATTTTTTTCTCCCCCATGATTCATGTTGAACATCAACCTAGTGTTGAAAACCTTGTAAGCAATGCCTTCGTGTTCCCTTCATGAAGCTTATGCTTGGATGAAAGAAGTGACTTTCTCCAAGTTCACGTGCATTAGGTGTAAGTTGCCGCCACGAATTTGAGAAAGGTTTTTTTGTTTCCCTTGGAATCATCCCAAATCGGTCATGCATACGTACGAGGTATCCCAAACCTTTTTTTTGAATTTTTTTGCCTCTAGATCTTGAAAGCCCCGTAACTTTTTTTGTGTTATGTTTTTGGGGATTTTGAAAATGTTTAACGGGGTTCCCCCAGTTAAATTCGGATGTAACTTTTTGAGTAGATGATTTTTCATATATAAAACTTTTTAATCCGAGTTCGTATGCAAAAGTTATGCCCATTTTACAAATTTCCAGAGAGATTTTGCAAATAAAGTCGAAATTTATATTTGTAAATTTCCCAATAACTAGACCACATATCACATGGCAAACTTATTTTCTTTTATTTTTTTGACATTTTTATCATTTTTTATTTTTTTAAAAATTGAAAAGGCGGTCAACAGGGATGGGTGGTTTCTTGTAAGCCACCCATTCTCCAAGAATCCGTGTCGGATACATTGAGCTAGTTGGTTAAGCTAAACAACAACTTGGAGAGTTGGAAGATAAAAGCTTGTCTGACTTAGTTCATGTTAAGGGATATCTTTTGTGCGTGTGTGTGTGTTGAAGAAAGATGATATCTCCATTGATTGGTCCTCGTGATAAGTTGTTGGATCTGTTGCCTTGTCAAGACTTTGACTTGAGTATGGGCTATCGTCAAGTCAAATCAGAACCAACGATTTTCGTAATGTTGTCTTACTCGTGGTTGATCCCTCGAGCATACACCATTACATCTTTTGGTCTGACCATTGCTATCACCGTGTTCACATGATGGTGGAAGTCTAGTAATATGGAAAATTCTGATGAGTTGTTGTTGAGCCCATCAGCAGCATTTTTTTCTCCCCCATGATTCATGTTGAACATCAACCTAGTGTTGAAAACCTTGTAAGCAATGCCTTCGTGTTCCGTTCATGAAGCTTATGCTTGGATGAAAGAAGTGACTTTCTCCAAGTTCACGTGCATTAGGTGTAAGTTGCCGCCACGAATTTGAGAAAGGTTTTTTTGTTTCCCTTGGAATCATCCCAAATCGGTCATGCATACGTACGAGGTATCCCAAACCTTTTTTTTGAAATTTTTTGCCTCTAGATCTTGAAAGCCCCGTAACTTTTTTTGTGTTATGTTTTTGGGGATTTTGAAAATGTTTAACGGGGTTCCCCTAGTTAAATTCGGTTATAACTTTTCGAGTAGATGATTTTTCATATATAAAACTTTTTAATCCGAGTTCGTATGCAAAAGTTATGCCCATTTTACGAATTTCCAGAGAGATTTTGCAAATAAAGTCGAAATTTATATTTGTAAATTTTCCCAACAACTAGACCACATATCACATGGCAAACTTATTTTCTTTTATTTTTTTGACATCTTTATCATTTTTTTTATTTTTTTTAAACTGAAAAGGCGGTCCACGGGAGGGGGGGGTGTTTCTTGTAAGCCACCCTTTCTCCATGAATCTGTGTCGGATTCCCTGAGCTAGTTGGTTAAGCTAAACAACAACTTGGAGAGTTGGAAGATAAAAGCTTGTCTGACTTAGTTCATGTTAAGGGATATCTTTTATGCGTGTGTGTGTGTTGAAGAAAGATGATATCTCCATTGATTGGTCCTCGTGATCAGTTGTTGGATCTATTGCCTTGTCAAGACTTTGACTTGAGTATGGGCTATCGTCAAGTCAAATCAGAACCAACGATTTTCGTAATGTTGTCTTACTCGTGGTTGATCCCTCGAGCATACACCATTACATCTTTTGGTCTGACCATTGCTATCACCGTGTTCACATGATGGTGGAAGTCCAGTAATATGGAAAATTCTGATGAGTTGTTGTTGAGCCCATCAGCAGCATTTTTTTCTCCCCCATGATTCATGTAGAACATCAACCTAGTGTTGAAAACCTTGTAAGCAATGCCTTCGTGTTCCGTTCATGAAGCTTATGCTTGGATGAAAGAAGTGACTTTCTCCAAGTTCACGTGCATTAGGTGTAAGTTGCCGCCACGAATTTGAGAAAGGTTTTTTTGTTTCCCTTGGAATCATCCCAAATCGGTCATGCATACGTACGAGGTATCCCAAACCTTTTTTTTGAATTTTTTTGCCTCTAGATCTTGAAAGCCCCGTAACTTTTTTTGTGTTATGTTTTTGGGGATTTTGAAAATGTTTAACGGGGTTCCCCCAGTTAAATTCGGATGTAACTTTTTGAGTAGATGATTTTTCATATATAAAACTTTTTAATCCGAGTTCGTATGCAAAAGTTATGCCCATTTTACAAATTTCCAGAGAGATTTTGCAAATAAAGTCGAAATTTATATTTGTAAATTTCCCAATAACTAGACCACATATCACATGGCAAACGTATTTTCTTTTATTTTTTTGACATTTTTATCATTTTTTATTTTTTTAAAAATTGAAAAGGCGGTCAACAGGGATGGGTGGTTTCTTGTAAGCCACCCTTTCTCCAAGAATCCGTGTCGGATACATTGAGCTAGTTGGTTAAGCTAAACAACAACTTGGAGAGTTGGAAGATAAAAGCTTGTCTGACTTAGTTCATGTTAAGGGATATCTTTTGTGCGTGTGTGTGTGTTGAAGAAAGATGATATCTCCATTGATTGGTCCTCGTGATAAGTTGTTGGATCTGTTGCCTTGTCAAGACTTTGACTTGAGTATGGGCTATTGTCAAGTCAAATCAGAACCAACGATTTTCGTAATGTTGTCTTACTCGTGGTTGATCCCTCGAGCATACACCATTACATCTTTTGGTCTGACCATTGCTATCACCGTGTTCACATGATGGTGGAAGTCTAGTAATATGGAAAATTCTGATGAGTTGTTGTTGAGCCCATCAGCAGCATTTTTTTCTCCCCCATGATTCATGTTGAACATCAACCTAGTGTTGAAAACCTTGTAAGCAATGCCTTCGTGTTCCGTTCATGAAGCTTATGCTTGGATGAAAGAAGTGACTTTCTCCAAGTTCACGTGCATTAGGTGTAAGTTGCCGCCACGAATTTGAGAAAGGTTTTTTTGTTTCCCTTGGAATCATCCCAAATCGGTCATGCATACGTACGAGGTATCCCAAACCTTTTTTTTGAATTTTTTTGCCTCTAGATCTTGAAAGCCCCGTAACTTTTTTTGTGTTATGTTTTTGGGGATTTTGAAAATGTTTAACGGGGTTCCCCTAGTTAAATTCGGTTATAACTTTTCGAGTAGATGATTTTTCATATATAAAACTTTTTAATCCGAGTTCGTATGCAAAAGTTATGCCCATTTTACGAATTTCCAGAGAGATTTTGCAAATAAAGTCGAAATTTATATTTGTAAATTTTCCCAACAACTAGACCACATATCACATGGCAAACTTATTTTCTTTTATTTTTTTGACATCTTTATCATTTTTTTTATTTTTTTTAAACTGAAAAGGCGGTCCACGGGAGGGGGGGGTGTTTCTTGTAAGCCACCCTTTCTCCATGAATCTGTGTCGGATTCCCTGAGCTAGTTGGTTAAGCTAAACAACAACTTGGAGAGTTGGAAGATAAAAGCTTGTCTGACTTAGTTCATGTTAAGGGATATCTTTTATGCGTGTGTGTGTGTTGAAGAAAGATGATATCTCCATTGATTGGTCCTCGTGATCAGTTGTTGGATCTATTGCCTTGTCAAGACTTTGACTTGAGTATGGGCTATCGTCAAGTCAAATCAGAACCAACGATTTTCGTAATGTTGTCTTACTCGTGGTTGATCCCTCGAGCATACACCATTACATCTTTTGGTCTGACCATTGCTATCACCGTGTTCACATGATGGTGGAAGTCCAGTAATATGGAAAATTCTGATGAGTTGTTGTTGAGCCCATCAGCAGCATTTTTTTCTCCCCCATGATTCATGTAGAACATCAACCTAGTGTTGAAAACCTTGTAAGCAATGCCTTCGTGTTCCGTTCATGAAGCTTATGCTTGGATGAAAGAAGTGACTTTCTCCAAGTTCACGTGCATTAGGTGTAAGTTGCCGCCACGAATTTGAGAAAGGTTTTTTTGTTTCCCTTGGAATCATCCCAAATCGGTCATGCATACGTACGAGGTATCCCAAACCTTTTTTTTGAATTTTTTTGCCTCTAGATCTTGAAAGCCCCGTAACTTTTTTTGTGTTATGTTTTTGGGGATTTTGAAAATGTTTAACGGGGTTCCCCCAGTTAAATTCGGATGTAACTTTTTGAGTAGATGATTTTTCATATATAAAACTTTTTAATCCGAGTTCGTATGCAAAAGTTATGCCCATTTTACAAATTTCCAGAGAGATTTTGCAAATAAAGTCGAAATTTATATTTGTAAATTTCCCAATAACTAGACCACATATCACATGGCAAACGTATTTTCTTTTATTTTTTTGACATTTTTATCATTTTTTATTTTTTTAAAAATTGAAAAGGCGGTCAACAGGGATGGGTGGTTTCTTGTAAGCCACCCTTTCTCCAAGAATCCGTGTCGGATACATTGAGCTAGTTGGTTAAGCTAAACAACAACTTGGAGAGTTGGAAGATAAAAGCTTGTCTGACTTAGTTCATGTTAAGGGATATCTTTTGTGCGTGTGTGTGTGTTGAAGAAAGATGATATCTCCATTGATTGGTCCTCGTGATAAGTTGTTGGATCTGTTGCCTTGTCAAGACTTTGACTTGAGTATGGGCTATCGTCAAGTCAAATCAGAACCAACGATTTTCGTAATGTTGTCTTACTCGTGGTTGATCCCTCGAGCATACACCATTACATCTTTTGGTCTGACCATTGCTATCACCGTGTTCACATGATGGTGGAAGTCTAGTAATATGGAAAATTCTGATGAGTTGTTGTTGAGCCCATCAGCAGCATTTTTTTCTCCCCCATGATTCATGTTGAACATCAACCTAGTGTTGAAAACCTTGTAAGCAATGCCTTCGTGTTCCGTTCATGAAGCTTATGCTTGGATGAAAGAAGTGACTTTCTCCAAGTTCACGTGCATTAGGTGTAAGTTGCCGCCACGAATTTGAGAAAGGTTTTTTTGTTTCCCTTGGAATCATCCCAAATCGGTCATGCATACGTACGAGGTATCCCAAACCTTTTTTTTGAATTTTTTTGCCTCTAGATCTTGAAAGCCCCGTAACTTTTTTTGTGTTATGTTTTTGGGGATTTTGAAAATGTTTAACGGGGTTCCCCTAGTTAAATTCGGTTATAACTTTTCGAGTAGATGATTTTTCATATATAAAACTTTTTAATCCGAGTTCGTATGCAAAAGTTATGCCCATTTTACGAATTTCCAGAGAGATTTTGCAAATAAAGTCGAAATTTATATTTGTAAATTTTCCCAACAACTAGACCACATATCACATGGCAAACTTATTTTCTTTTATTTTTTTGACATCTTTATCATTTTTTTTTATTTTTTTTAAACTGAAAAGGCAGTCCACGGGGGGGGGGGGGGTGTTTCTTGTAAGCCACCCTTTCTCCATGAATCTGTGTCGGATGCCCTGAGCTAAACAACAACTTGGAGAGTTGGAAGATAAAAGCTTGTCTGACTTAGTTCATGTTAAGGGATATCTTTTGTGCGTGTGTGTGTGTTGAAGAAAGATGATATCTCCATTGATTGGTCCTCGTGATAAGTTGTTGGATCTGTTGCCTTGTCAAGACTTTGACTTGAGTATGGGCTATCGTCAAGTCAAATCAGAACCAACGATTTTCGTAATGTTGTCTTACTCGTGGTTGATCCCTCGAGCATACACCATTACATCTTTTGGTCTGACCATTGCTATCACCGTGTTCACATGATGGTGGAAGTCTAGTAATATGGAAAATTCTGATGAGTTGTTGTTGAGCCCATCAGCAGCATTTTTTTCTCCCCCATGATTCATGTTGAACATCAACCTAGTGTTGAAAACCTTGTAAGCAATGCCTTCGTGTTCCGTTCATGAAGCTTATGCTTGGATGAAAGAAGTGACTTTCTCCAAGTTCACGTGCATTAGGTGAAAGTTGCCGCCACGAATTTGAGAAAGGTTTTTTTGTTTCCCTTGGAATCATCCCAAATCGGTCATGCATACGTACGAGGTATCCCAAACCTTTTTTTTGAATTTTTTTGCCTCTAGATCTTGAAAGCCCCGTAACTTTTTTTGTGTTATGTTTTTTGGGATTTTGAAAATGTTTAACGGGGTTCCCCCAGTTAAATTCGGATGTAACTTTTTGAGTAGATGATTTTTCATATATAAAACTTTTTAATCCGAGTTCGTATGCAAAAGTTATGCCCATTTTACAAATTTCCAGAGAGATTTTGCAAATAAAGTCGAAATTTATATTTGTAAATTTCCCAATAACTAGACCACATATCACATGGCAAACTTATTTTCTTTTATTTTTTTGACATTTTTATCATTTTTTTATTTTTTTAAAAATTGAAAAGGCGGTCAACAGGGATGGGTGGTTTCTTGTAAGCCACCCTTTCTCCAAGAATCCGTGTCGGATACATTGAGCTAGTTGGTTAAGCTAAACAACAACTTGGAGAGTTGGAAGATAAAAGCTTGTCTGACTTAGTTCATGTTAAGGGATATCTTTTGTGCGTGTGTGTGTGTTGAAGAAAGATGATATCTCCATTGATTGGTCCTCGTGATAAGTTGTTGGATCTGTTGCCTTGTCAAGACTTTGACTTGAGTATGGGCTATCGTCAAGTCAAATCAGAACCAACGATTTTCGTAATGTTGTCTTACTCGTGGTTGATCCCTCGAGCATACACCATTACATCTTTTGGTCTGACCATTGCTATCACCTTGTTCACATGATGGTGGAAGTCTAGTAATATGGAAAATTCTGATGAGTTGTTGTTGAGCCCATCAGCAGCATTTTTTTCTCCCCCATGATTCATGTTGAACATCAACCTAGTGTTGAAAACCTTGTAAGCAATGCCTTCGTGTTCCGTTCATGAAGCTTATGCTTGGATGAAAGAAGTGACTTTCTCCAAGTTCACGTGCATTAGGTGTAAGTTGCCGCCACGAATTTGAGAAAGGTTTTTTTGTTTCCCTTGGAATCATCCCAAATCGGTCATGCATACGTACGAGGTATCCCAAACCTTTTTTTTGAATTTTTTTGCCTCTAGATCTTGAAAGCCCCGTAACTTTTTTTGTGTTATGTTTTTGGGGATTTTGAAAATGTTTAACAGGGTTCCCCTAGTTAAATTCGGTTATAACTTTTCGAGTAGATGATTTTTCATATATAAAACTTTTTAATCCGAGTTCGTATGCAAAAGTTATGCCCATTTTACGAATTTCCAGAGAGATTTTGCAAATAAAGTCGAAATTTATATTTGTAAATTTTCCCAACAACTAGACCACATATCACATGGCAAACTTATTTTCTTTTATTTTTTTGACATTTTTATCATTTTTTTTAAACTGAAAAGGCGGTCCACGGGGGGGGGGGGGTGTTTCTTGTAAGCCACCCTTTCTCCAGGAATCTGTGTCGGATTCCCTGAGCTAGTTGGTTAAGCTAAACAACAACTTGGAGAGTTGGAAGATAAAAGCTTGTCTGACTTAGTTCATGTTAAGGGATATCTTTTGTGCGTGTGTGTGTGTTGAAGAAAGATGATATCTCCATTGATTGGTCCTCGTGATTAGTTGTTGGATCTATCGCCTTGTCAAGACTTTGACTTGAGTATGGGCTATCGTCAAGTCAAATCAGAACCAACGATTTTCGTAATGTTGTCTTACTCGTGGTTGATCCCTCGAGCATACACCATTACATCTTTTGGTCTGACCATTGCTATCACCGTGTTCACATGATGGTGGAAGTCCAGTAATATGGAAAATTCTGATGAGTTGTTGTTGAGCCCATCAGCAGCATTTTTTTCTCCCCCATGATTCATGTTGAACATCAACCTAGTGTTGAAAACCTTGTAAGCAATGCCTTCGTGTTCCGTTCATGAAGCTTATGCTTGGATGAAAGAAGTGACTTTCTCCAAGTTCACGTGCATTAGGTGTAAGTTGGCGCCACGAATTTGAGAAAGGTTTTTTTGTTTCCCTTGGAATCATCCCAAATCGGTCATGCATACGTACGAGGTATCCCAAACCTTTTTCTTTGAATTTTTTTGCCTCTAGATCTTGAAAGCCCCGTAACTTTTTTTGTGTTATGTTTTTGGGGATTTTGAAAATGTTTAACGGGGTTCCCCCAGTTAAATTCGGATGTAACTTTTTGAGTAGATGATTTTTCATATATAAAACTTTTTTATCCGAGTTCGTATGCAAAAGTTATGCCCATTTTACAAATTTCCAGAGAGATTTTGCAAATAAAGTCGAAATTTATATTTGTAAATTTCCCAATAACTAGACCACATATCACATGGCAAACTTATTTTCTTTTATTTTTTTGACATTTTTATCATTTTTTTATTTTTTTAAAAATTGAAAAGGCGGTCAACAGGGATGGGTGGTTTCTTGTAAGCCACCCTTTCTCCAAGAATCCGTGTCGGATACATTGAGCTAGTTGGTTAAGCTAAACAACAACTTGGAGAGTTGGAAGATAAAAGCTTGTCTGACTTAGTTCATGTTAAGGGATATCTTTTGTGCGTGTGTGTGTGTTGAAGAAAGATGATATCTCCATTGATTGGTCCTCGGGATCAGTTGTTGGATCTATTGCCTTGTCAAGACTTTGACTTGAGTATGGGCTATCGTCAAGTCAAATCAGAACCAACGATTTTCGTAATGTTGTCTTACTCGTGGTTGATCCCTCGAGCATACACCATTACATCTTTTGGTCTGACCATTGCTATCACCGTGTTCACATGATGGTGGAAGTCCAGTAATATGGAAAATTCTGATGAGTTGTTGTTGAGCCCATCAGCAGCATTTTTTTTCTCCCCCATGATTCATGTTGAACATCAACCTAGTGTTGAAAACCTTGTAAGCAATGCCTTCGTGTTCCGTTCATGAAGCTTATGCTTGGATGAAAGAAGTGACTTTCTCCAAGTTCACGTGCATTAGGTGTAAGTTGCCGCCATGAATTTGAGAAAGGTTTTTTTGTTTCCCTTGGAATCATCCCAAATCGGTCATGCATACGTACGAGGTATCCCAAACCTTTTGTTTTGAATTTTTTTGCCTCTAGATCTTGAAAGCCCCGTAACTTTTTTTGTGTTATGTTTTTGGGGATTTTGAAAATGTTTAACGGGGTTCCCCCAGTTAAATTCGGTTATAACTTTTCGAGTAGATGATTTTTCATATATAAAACTTTTTAATCCGAGTTCGTATGCAAAAGTTATGCCCATTTTACGAATTTCCAGAGAGATTTTGCAAATAAAGTCGAAATTTATATTTGTAATTTTTCCCAACAACTAGACCACATATCACATGGCAAACTTATTTTCTTTTATTTTTTTGACATTTTTATCATTTTTTTTATTTTTTTAAACTGAAAAGGCGGTCCACGGGGGGGGGCGGTTTCTTGTAAGCCACCCTTTCTCCATGAATCTGTGTCGAATTCCCTGAGCTAGTTGGTTAAGCTAAACAACAACTTGGAGAGTTGGAAGATAAAAGCTTGTCTGACTTAGTTCATGTTAAGGGATATCTTTTGTGCGTGTGTGTGTTGAAGAAAGATGATATCTCCATTGATTGGTCCTCGTGATTAGTTGTTGGATCTATTGCCTTGTCAAGACTTTGACTTGAGTATGGGCTATCGTCAAGTCAAATCAGAACCAACGATTTTCGTAATGTTGTCTTACTCGTGGTTGATCCCTCGAGCATACACCATTACATCTTTTGGTCTGACCATTGCTATCACCGTGTTCACATGATGGTGGAAGTCCAGTAATATGGAAAATTCTGATGAGTTGTTGTTGAGCCCATCAGCAGCATTTTGGTCTCCCCCATGATTCATGTTGAACATCAACCTAGTGTTGAAAACCTTGTAAGCAATGCCTTCGTGTTCCGTTCATGAAGCTTATGCTTGGATGAAAGAAGTGACTTTCTCCAAGTTCACGTGCATTAGGTGTAAGTTGCCGCCATGAATTTGAGAAATGTTTGTTTTGTTTCCCTTGGAATCATCCCAAATCGGTCATGCATACGTACGAAGTATCCCAAACCTTTTTTTTGAATTTTTTTGCCTCTAGATCTTGAAAGCCCCGTAAATTTTTTTGTGTTATGTTTTTGGGGATTTTGAAAATGTTTAACGGGGTTCCCCTAGTTAAATTCGGTTATAACTTTTCGAGTAGATGATTTTTCATATATAAGACTATTTAATCCGAGTTCGTATGCAAAAGTTATGCCCATTTTACGAATTTCCAGAGAGATTTTGCAAATAAAGTCGAAATTTATATTTGTAAATTTTCCCGACAACTAGACCACATATCACATGGCAAACTTATTTTCTTTTATTTTTTTTGACATTTTTATCATTTTTTTTATTTTTTTTAAACTGAAAAGGCGGTCCACGGGGGGGGGGGGGGGGTGTTTCTTGTAAGCCACCCTTTCTCCATGAATCTGTGTCGGATTCCCTGAGCTAGTTGGTTAAGCTAAACAACAACTTGGAGAGTTGGAAGATAAAAGCTTGTCTGACTTAGTTCATGTTAAGGGATATGTTTTGTGCGTGTGTGTGTGTTGAAGAAAGATGATATCTCCATTGATTGGTCCTCGTGATCAGTTGTTGGATCTATTGCCTTGTCAAGACTTTGACTTGAGTATGGGCTATCGTCAAGTCAAATCAGAACCAACGATTTTCGTAATGTTGTCTTACTCGTGGTTGATCCCTCGAGCATACACCATTACATTTTTTGGTCTGACCATTGCTATCACCGTGTTCACATGATGGTGGAAGTCCAGTAATATGGAAAATTCTGATGAGTTGTTGTTGAGCCCATCAGCAGCATTTTTTTCTCCCCCATGATTCATGTTGAACATCAACCTAGTGTTGAAAACCTTGTAAGCAATGCCTTCGTGTTCCGTTCATGAAGCTTATGCTTGGACGAAAGAAGTGACTTTCTCTAAGTTCACGTGCATTAGGTGTAAGTTGCCGCCACGAATTTGAGAAAGGTTTTTTTTGTTTCCCTTGGAATCATCCCAAATCGGTCATGCATACGTACGAGGTATCCCAAACCTTTTTTTTGAATTTTTTTGCCTCTAGATCTTGAAAGCCCCGTAACTTTTTTTGTGTTATGTTTTTGGGGATTTTGAAAATGTTTAACGGGGTTCCCCCAGTTAAATTCGGATGTAACTTTTTGAGTAGATGATTTTTCATATATAAAACTTTTTAATCCGAGTTCGTATGCAAAAGTTATGCCCATTTTACAAATTTCCAGAGAGATTTTGCAAATAAAGTCGAAATTTATATTTGTAAATTTCCCAATAACTAGACCACATATCACATGGCAAACTTATTTTCTTTTATTTTTTTGACATTTTTATCATTTTTTATTTTTTTAAAAATTGAAAAGGCGGTCAACAGGGATGGGTGGTTTCTTGTAAGCCACCCTTTCTCCAAGAATCCGTGTCGGATACATTGAGCTAGTTGGTTAAGCTAAACAACAACTTGGAGAGTTGGAAGATAAAAGCTTGTCTGACTTAGTTCATGTTAAGGGATATCTTTTGTGCGTGTGTGTGTGTTGAACAAAGATGATATCTCCATTGATTGGTCCTCGTGATAAGTTGTTGGATCTGTTGCCTTGTCAAGACTTTGACTTGAGTATGGGCTATCGTCAAGTCAAATCAGAACCAACGATTTTCGTAATGTTGTCTTACTCGTGGTTGATCCCTCGAGCATACACCATTACATCTTTTGGTCTGACCATTGCTATCACCGTGTTCACATGATGGTGGAAGTCCAGTAATATGGAAAATTCTGATGAGTTGTTGTTGAGCCCATCAGCAGCATTTTTTTCTCCCCCATGATTCATGTTGAACATCAACCTAGTGTTGAAAACCTTGTAAGCAATGCCTTCGTGTTCCGTTCATGAAGCTTATGCTTGGATGAAAGAAGTGACTTTCTCCAAGTTCACGTGCATTAGGTGTAAGTTGCCGCCACGAATTTGAGAAAGGTTTTTTTGTTTCCCTTGGAATCATCCCAAATCGGTCATGCATACGTACGAGGTATCCCAAACCTTTTTTTTTGAATTTTTTTGCCTCTAGATCTTGAAAGCCCCGTAACTTTTTTTGTGTTATGTTTTTGGGGATTTTGAAAATGTTTAACGGGGTTGCCCCAGTTAAATTCGGATGTAACTTTTTGAGTAGATGATTTTTCATATATAAAACTTTTTAATCCGAGTTCGTATGCAAAAGTTATGCCCATTTTACAAATTTCCAGAGAGATTTTGCAAATAAAGTCGAAATTTATATTTGTAAATTTCCCAATAACTAGACCACATATCACATGGCAAACTTATTTTCTTTTATTTTTTTGACATTTTTATCATTTTTTATTTTTTTAAAAATTGAAAAGGCGGTCAACAGGGATGGGTGGTTTCTTGTAAGCCACCCTTTCTCCAAGAATCTGTGTCGGATACATTGAGCTAGTTGGTTAAGCTAAACAACAACTTGGAGAGTTGGAAGATAAAAGCTTGTCTGACTTAGTTCATGTTAAGGGATATCTTTTGTGCGTGTGTGTGTGTTGAAGAAAGATGATATCTCCATTGATTGGTCCTCGTGATAAGTTGTTGGATCTGTTGCCTTGTCAAGACTTTGACTTGAGTATGGGCTATCGTCAAGTCAAATCAGAACCAACGATTTTCGTAATGTTGTCTTACTCGTGGTTGATCCCTCGAGCATACACCATTACATCTTTTGGTCTGACCATTGCTATCACCGTGTTCACATGATGGTGGAAGTCTAGTAATATGGAAAATTCTGATGAGTTGTTGTTGAGCCCATCAGCAGCATTTTTTTCTCCCCCATGATTCATGTTGAACATCAACCTAGTGTTGAAAACCTTGTAAGCAATGCCTTCGTGTTCCGTTCATGAAGCTTATGCTTGGATGAAAGAAGTGACTTTCTCCAAGTTCACGTGCATTAGGTGTAAGTTGCCGCCACGAATTTGAGAAAGGTTTTTTTGTTTCCCTTGGAATCATCCCAAATCGGTCATGCATACGTACGAGGTATCCCAAACCTTTTTTTCTGAATTTTTTTGCCTCTAGATCTTGAAAGCCCCGTAACTTTTTTTGTGTTATGTTTTTGGGGATTTTGAAAATGTTTAACGGGGTTCCCCCAGTTAAATTCGGATGTAACTTTTTGAGTAGATGATTTTTCATATATAAAACTTTTTAATCCGAGTTCGTATGCAAAAGTTATGCCCATTTTACGAATTTCCAGAGAGATTTTGCAAATAAAGTCGAAATTTATATTTGTAAATTTCCCAATAACTAGACCACATATCACATGGCAAACTTATTTTCTTTTATTTTTTTGACATTTTTATCATTTTTTATTTTTTTAAAAATTGAAAAGGCGGTCAACAGGGATGGGTGGTTTCTTGTAAGCCACCCTTTCTCCAAGAATCCGTGTCGGATACATTGAGCTAGTTGGTTAAGCTAAACAACAACTTGGAGAGTTGGAAGATAAAAGCTTGTCTGACTTAGTTCATGTTAAGGGATATCTTTTGTGCGTGTGTGTGTGTTGAAGAAAGATGATATCTCCATTGATTGGTCCTCGTGATCAGTTGTTGGATCTATTGCCTTGTCAAGACTTTGACTTGAGTATGGGCTATCGTCAAGTCAAATCAGAACCAACGATTTTCGTAATGTTGTCTTACTCGTGGTTGATCCCTCGAGCATACACCATTACATCTTTTGGTCTGACCATTGCTATCACCGTGTTCACATGATGGTGGAAGTCCAGTAATATGGAAAATTCTGATGAGTTGTTGTTGAGCCCATCAGCAGCATTTTTTTCTCCCCCATGATTCATGTTGAACATCAACCTAGTGTTGAAAACCTTGTAAGCAATGCCTTCGTGTTCCGTTCATGAAGCTTATGCTTGGATGAAAGAAGTGACTTTCTCCAAGTTCACGTGCATTAGGTGTAAGTTGCCGCCACGAATTTGAGAAAGGTTTTTTTGTTTCCCTTGGAATCATCCCAAATCGGTCATGCATACGTACGAGGTATCCCAAACCTTTTTTTTGAATTTTTTTGCCTCTAGATCTTGAAAGCCCCGTAACTTTTTTTGTGTTATGTTTTTGGGGATTTTGAAAATGTTTAACGGGGTTCCCCCAGTTAAATTCGGATGTAACTTTTTGAGTAGATGATTTTTCATATATAAAACTTTTTTATCCGAGTTCGTATGCAAAAGTTATGCCCATTTTACAAATTTCCAGAGAGATTTTGCAAATAAAGTCGAAATTTATATTTGTAAATTTCCCAATAACTAGACCACATATCACATGGCAAACTTATTTTCTTTTATTTTTTTGACATTTTTTACCATTTTTTTATTTTTTTAAAAATTGAAAAGGCGGTCAACAGGGATGGGTGGTTTCTTGTAAGCCACCCTTTCTCCAAGAATCCGTGTCGGATACATTGAGCTAGTTGGTTAAGCTAAACAACAACTTGGAGAGTTGGAAGATAAAAGCTTGTCTGACTTAGTTCATGTTAAGGGATATCTTTTGTGCGTGTGTGTGTGTTGAAGAAAGATGATATCTCCATTGATTGGTCCTGGGGATAAGTTGTTGGATCTATTGCCTTGTCAAGACTTTGACTTGAGTATGGGCTATCGTCAAGTCAAATCAGAACCAACGATTTTCGTAATGTTGTCTTACTCGTGGTTGATCCCTCGAGCATACACCATTACATCTTTTGGTCTGACCATTGCTATCACCGTGTTCACATGATGGTGGAAGTCCAGTAATATGGAAAATTCTGATGAGTTGTTGTTGAGCCCATCAGCAGCATTTTTTTTCTCCCCCATGATTCATGTTGAACATCAACCTAGTGTTGAAAACCTTGTAAGCAATGCCTTCGTGTTCCGTTCATGAAGCTTATGCTTGGATGAAAGAAGTGACTTTCTCCGAGTTCACGTGCATTAGGTGTAAGTTGCCGCCACGAATTTGAGAAAGGTTTTTTTGTTTCCCTTGGAATCATCCCAAATCGGTCATGCATACGTACGAGGTATCCCAAACCTTTTTTTTGAATTTTTTTGCCTCTAGATCTTGAAAGCCCCGTAACTTTTTTTGTGTTATGTTTTTGGGGATTTTGAAAATGTTTAACGGGGTTCCCCTAGTTAAATTCGGTTATAACTTTTCGAGTAGATGATTTTTCATATATAAAACTTTTTAATCCGAGTTCGTATGCAAAAGTTATGCCCATTTTACGAATTTCCAGAGAGATTTTGCAAATAAAGTCGAAATTTATATTTGTAAATTTTCCCAACAACTAGACCACATATCACATGGCAAACTTATTTTCTTTTATTTTTTTTGACATTTTTATCATTCTTTTTATTTTTTTAAACTGAAAAGGCGGTCCACGGGGGGGGGGGGGGGGGTGTTTCTTGTAAGCCACCCTTTCTCCATGAATCTGTGTCGGATGCCCTGAGCTAGTTGGTTAAGCTAAACAACAACTTGGAGAGTTGGAAGATAAAAGCTTGTCTGACTTAGTTCATGTTAAGGGATATCTTTTGTGCGTGTGTGTGTGTTGAAGAAAGATGATATCTCCATTGATTGGTCCTCGTGATAAGTTGTTGGATCTGTTGCCTTGTCAAGACTTTGACTTGAGTATGGGCTATCGTCAAGTCAAATCAGAACCAACGATTTTCGTAATGTTGTCTTACTCGTGGTTGATCCCTCGAGCATACACCATTACATCTTTTGGTCTGACCATTGCTATCACCGTGTTCACATGATGGTGGAAGTCTAGTAATATGGAAAATTCTGATGAGTTGTTGTTGAGCCCATCAGCAGCATTTTTTTCTCCCCCATGATTCATGTTGAACATTAACCTAGTGTTCCAAACCTTGTAAGCAATGCCTTCGTGTTCCGTTCATGAAGCTTATGCTTGGATGAAAGAAGTGACTTTCTCCAAGTTCACGTGCATTAGGTGTAAGTTGCCGCCACGAATTTGAGAAAGGTTTTTTTGTTTCCCTTGGAATCATCCCAAATCGGTCATGCATACGTACGAGGTATCCCAAACCTTTTTTTGAATTTTTTTGCCTCTAGATCTTGAAAGCCCCGTAACTTTTTTTGTGTTATGTTTTTGGGGATTTTGAAAATGTTTAACGGGGTTCCCCTAGTTAAATTCGGTTATAACTTTTCGAGTAGATGATTTTTCATATATAAAACTTTTTAATCCGAGTTCGTATGCAAAAGTTATGCCCATTTTACGAATTTCCAGAGAGATTTTGCAAATAAAGTCGAAATTTATATTTGTAAATTTTCCCAACAACTAGACCACATATCACATGGCAAACTTATTTTCTTTTATTTTTTTTGACATTTTTATCATTTTTTTTATTTTTTTTAAACTGAAAAGGCGGTCCACTGGGGGGGGGGTGTTTCTTGTAAGCCACCCTTTCTCCATGAATCTGTGTCGGATTCCCTGAGCTAGTTGGTTAAGCTAAACAACAACTTGGAGAGTTGGAAGATAAAAGCTTGTCTGACTTAGTTCATGTTAAGGGATATCTTTTGTGCGTGTGTGTGTGTTGAAGAAAGATGATATCTCCATTGATTGGTCCTCGTGATCAGTTGTTGAATCTATTGCCTTGTCAAGACTTTGACTTGAGTATGGGCTATCGTCAAGTCAAATCAGAACCAACGATTTTCGTAATGTTGTCTTACACGTGGTTGATCCCTCGAGCATACACCATTACATCTTTTGGTCTGACCATTGCTATCACCGTGTTCACATGATGGTGGAAGTCCAGTAATATGGAAAATTCTGATGAGTTGTTGTTGAGCCCATCAGCAGCATTTTTTTCTCCCCCATGATTCATGTTGAACATTAACCTAGTGTTCCAAACCTTGTAAGCAATGCCTTCGTGTTCCGTTCATGAAGCTTATGCTTGGATGAAAGAAGTGACTTTCTCCAAGTTCACGTGCATTAGGTGTAAGTTGCCGCCACGAATTTGAGAAAGGTTTTTTTGTTTCCCTTGGAATCATCCCAAATCGGTCATGCATACGTACGAGGTATCCCAAACCTTTTTTTGAATTTTTTTGCCTCTAGATCTTGAAAGCCCCGTAACTTTTTTTGTGTTATGTTTTTGGGGATTTTGAAAATGTTTAACGGGGTTCCCCTAGTTAAATTCGGTTATAACTTTTCGAGTAGATGATTTTTCATATATAAAACTTTTTAATCCGAGTTCGTATGCAAAAGTTATGCCCATTTTACGAATTTCCAGAGAGATTTTGCAAATAAAGTCGAAATTTATATTTGTAAATTTTCCCAACAACTAGACCACATATCACATGGCAAACTTATTTTCTTTTATTTTTTTTGACATTTTTATCATTTTTTTTATTTTTTTTAAACTGAAAAGGCGGTCCACTGGGGGGGGGGTGTTTCTTGTAAGCCACCCTTTCTCCATGAATCTGTGTCGGATTCCCTGAGCTAGTTGGTTAAGCTAAACAACAACTTGGAGAGTTGGAAGATAAAAGCTTGTCTGACTTAGTTCATGTTAAGGGATATCTTTTGTGCGTGTGTGTGTTTTGAAGAAAGATGATATCTCCATTGATTGGTCCTCGTGATCAGTTGTTGAATCTATTGCCTTGTCAAGACTTTGACTTGAGTATGGGCTATCGTCAAGTCAAATCAGAACCAACGATTTTCGTAATGTTGTCTTACACGTGGTTGATCCCTCGAGCATACACCATTACATCTTTTGGTCTGACCATTGCTATCACCGTGTTCACATGATGGTGGAAGTCCAGTAATATGGAAAATTCTGATGAGTTGTTGTTGAGCCCATCAGCAGCATTTTTTTCTCCCCCATGATTCATGTTGAACATCAACCTAGTGTTGAAAACCTTGTAAGCAATGCCTTCGTGTTCCGTTCATGAAGCTTATGCTTGGATGAAAGAAGTGACTTTCTCCAAGTTCACGTGCATTAGGTGTAAGTTGCCGCCACGAATTTGAGAAAGGTTTTTTTGTTTCCCTTGGAATCATCCCAAATCGGTCATGCATACGTACGAGGTATCCCAAACCTTTTTTTTGAATTTTTTTGCCTCTAGATCTTGAAAGCCCCGTAACTTTTTTTGTGTTATGTTTTTGGGGATTTTGAAAATGTTTAACGGGGTTACCCCAGTTAAATTCGGTTATAACTTTTTGAGTAGATGATTTTTCATATATAAAACTTTTTAATCCGAGTTCGTATGCAAAAGTTATGCCCATTTTACGAATTTCCAGAGAGATTTTGCAAATAAAGTCGAAATTTATATTTGTAATTTTTCCCAACAACTAGACCACATATCACATGGCAAACTTATTTTCTTTTATTTTTTTGACATTTTTATCATTTTTTTTATTTTTTTAAACTGAAAAGGCGGTCCACGGGGGGGGGGGGGGGGGGGCGGTTTCTTGTAAGCCACCCTTTCTCCATGAATCTGTGTCGAATTCCCTGAGCTAGTTGGTTAAGCTAAACAACAACTTGGAGAGTTGGAAGATAAAAGCTTGTCTGACTTAGTTCATGTCAAGGGATATCTTTTGTGCGTGTGTGTGTGTTGAAGAAAGATGATATCTCCATTGATTGGTCCTCGTGATCAGTTGTTGGATCTATTGCCTTGTCAAGACTTTGACTTGAGTATGGGCTATCGTCAAGTCAAATCAGAACCAACGATTTTCGTAATGTTGTCTTACTCGTGGTTGATCCCTCGAGCATACACCATTACATCTTTTGGTCTCACCATTGCTATCACCGTGTTCACATGATGGTGGAAGTCCAGTAATATGGAAAATTCTGATGAGATGTTGTTGAGCCCATCAGCAGCATTTTGGTCTCCCCCATGATTCATGTTGAACATCAACCTAGTGTTGAAAACCTTGTAAGCAATGCCTTCGTGTTCCGTTCATGAAGCTTATGCTTGGATGAAAGAAGTGACTTTCTCCAAGTTCACGTGCATTAGGTGTAAGTTGCCGCCATGAATTTGAGAAAGGTTTGTTTTGTTTCCCTTGGAATCATCCCAAATCGGTCATGCATACGTACGAAGTATCCCAAACCTTTTTTTTGAATTTTTTGCCTCTAGATCTTGAAAGCCCCGTAACTTTTTTGTGTTAGGTTTTTGGGGATTTTGAAAATGTTTAACGGGGTTCCCCCAGTTAAATTCGGATGTAACTTTTTGAGTAGATGATTTTTCATATATAAAACTTTTTAATCCGAGTTCGTATGCAAAAGTTATGCCCATTTTACAAATTTCCAGAGAGATTTTGCAAATAAAGTCGAAATTTATATTTGTAAATTTTCCCAATAACTAGACCACATATCACATGGCAAACTTATTTTCTTTTATTTTTTTGACATTTTTATCATTTTTTTATTTTTTTAAAAACTGAAAAGGCGGTCAACAGGGATGGGGGGTTTCTTGTAAGCCACCCTTTCTCCAAGAATCCATGTCGGATACCCTGAGCTAGTTGGTTAAGCTAAACAAC